>NC_056741.1:466553107-466913107 GCF_019279795.1 Protopterus annectens
GCTGGTGAGACATACAGACATGCAATAAAGGTAAATACAACACTGCTTTCCAAACCACTGGCAGGAAACTACCAGTGGGAGAGATCTACAAGGTCTACACTTTAAACATGGACAGCGATGTCCCTATGGGACACCAAAAATGTTGTTCTTCCAGGCAATGCCAGTAAAGATTACTGCGACCAGGATGTAGCTGTACACGGAACAGTAGGTTGTGCAAGCCTGATAACACATGGGTTGACACAATGTACGACATGTGTCCCGACACGGGGAGAGTGGGCAGTGTGTAGGGGTGTGTTCATACCCCACCTGCACCCACCTGCGCCCACAGTAAGGATGAGTGCTGTAGAGTAGTGGCAGGTAGGGGAACTATTGGTATGCGATTATGGGCTTAGGTGTGCAGGTGTTGGCTGGCAGACATGTATTAGGACCGCCCCATGGATGTAAGTAATATTCCGATGTGGGTATAGCAGACGCCCATACCTCCCAAACCTTAAGAGCACATCTACTGGATAGTCCATAAACCATTGGGGGAACACATAGGGACCATATCATTGAACTGTCCCTGATTACCAGGGATGTCCATGATTACGAATCAGAATCTAACACAGTCCCAACTAAACCCTCCTAGAACTAGTGATATTAGGAGAAAAGGTGGCGGAATACATGTAATGAATAATGACAATATGTAAGAGTCCTAATCAGCATGTACCTCAGGCAATGTGTATGAATACATATGTGCTCTGGGTCCGTCAATGTGTCAGGTTAATAGCACCAACCTTCTAAATGTGTCCATGAGGTTGTTATGCAGTGTCCCTGATTCAGTGTTCATTTTTCCCCATTCGTATGAGAGGTCTGCTAGCGAGAGAAAGTGCATGTTTCGCCAAATACCTTAGAAAGATGATAGAATAATAGGGTTGGGGTAATCACCTGTCCACCTTTGCAAGGGACACTCCCCTTTGGGCAGTTGTGTCCTGCAAAATAAATGTAATTATGGCAAATGACCTGTGATTTAGGGCAAAGATTTCCTATATTGTCTGTAGAAGTTGCATAAAACAATTATTTTGTACCTGAAACACCTACATGTTATAAGAAACAGTATAAACAACTATAATGCTACAAGAATAACCTTTTATTTAGGCAAAACAGTGAAGTACTCTCCTTTCTACTGGCTGTGGTTATGTGTTGCCCTGCAAAGTCTGACGTCTCTACATACAGGTCAAAGTGGTACATGTTCTGTAGAAATGTCAGACTTTCCAGGACAAAACAAACCTACAGCTGTGCATAGTACAGAATTATACTTATTTGCACAAATAAAAGCTTAATCTAGTAACATTTGAATTGCTTATGCTACTTCACATAATATATAGAAGTTTCATATATAAAATAACCATTTTACGCAACTATTAAAGAAACGTAGAATATAATATTGTCTGTAATCAGGACATTTGCTATGTCTTGATTATTTTCACAGGACACAACTGCCTAAAGAGGGACTGTCCCTCACAAAGTGGGATAGGTGGTAACCCTAGAGTCCCACCCTGGCCAATTGAAAAGGTGGCAAACCTATAATAGGTATGCGGTAGCATGACTCGGCCGACGGATGTGGCTCCCACAACCCAAATATTTGTCTGTATTGAAGAGTCTCGGTTCCCATGTATCAGCCAGAAGGGAGCAGATTGTATGAGGAACACACAAATAATATGATTAATTCACTGTACAGGCCGCTGATTCCGTACAGTTGAACCCCATGTCGTCGCCTAATGGGCAGCCATTCCTGAAACTGTAGTCATGTAGTCTGATGTAATAGGCATCATAAGGTGGTAGCAGATTGTATGAGGAACACACAAATATGATTGATTCACTGGACAGGCCGATGATTCCGTACAGCCGAACGCAATGCCGTCGCCTAATGGGCAGCCATTCCCGAAACTGTAGTCATGTAGTCCGATGTAATAGACATCACAAGGTAATATTGTGGTCCTCGCTCCCACCCAGGGGTGTAAGTGACAGATGCAAGCACCAATGTCGGTTCATTTCAAGTGTGGGAGCGAGCGGGTGTAAGCGTGTTTGACTACCAGTATGCGAGTATTGCACTGGTAAAGCAATGTAGAGGCTAACTGAGTGTAAGAGACTGTAACCAGAAGTCAGTAGTGCTTAACACTGTGCAAACCCATACACACCCACTCCCAACTGCTTGAATGTGCCTTACTCCCTCTGTATCCAATGGGCTTGTTCTGCCCTGCAACCAAATAAATGTCCTTTGCAAGGGTCAGAACCAGGACCCTGCGTACACAGCTAATGTGTATTACTAATACGCCATGGCAGATATACAGACAACGGACAGTACCACAAACATATCATACAGCACAGTCATTCAACAGTATAGGAATGTATCCCATCATGTAGATGTATATGAGTGTTTATGTCCAGCATATAGGTACATACATATATAGAGATGTATCAGGAGCATACCATGTGGCAACAAAGCATTACAAACGAATGAAACGGGAAAGATCAGCGACACCTGTATTATGTAGTGATGTTGCTTTATGTGATCTCAAGACTCCCTCAGACAGACGTGTCAGTCATACACGCAAATAGTTGTACATTGGCCGTATACATCACTTTGTGCATGTAATGTACATTAACACAACAGTACTTGTCCGGTCATTATGTGTGAACAGTACTCTTGCAAGGTGCTGTGTGCAACATCATCATCATGATAAAGGTAAATGGGGTAACCATAGAAGGACTGGTAGTGTTGTGTGTACAATGGGGTCATCCTCATCACGTGTACTTGGACCATGTAGGAGTGATGTGCATACCAGGATCGTGCACCTGAGGGACAGGGGTGAGGATAACAGCAGTATGCTGTAATGCATATTACAAGGGTTTCATGTGTCCAGTGGGCACGTGTGTAATGGACAGCTATGTATAGGGCAGATGTTGTCCTAGGAGCCGATTGGCCATATGTTTCCATAGGTGACGGTCAGATGTTGGGGAAGTAGTGTAGGTATGGCCTTGGAGGATAGGTAGGATCACAGAAAAGACAGCATACAGGGTTGGTATATGACACATGTGGGGGGGATACACCCCGGAAGGGGATGGGTGTTCGGCATTAACAAGCCCATGAGAACAGTTGGATGGAGTTCCCCAGCCATGGGAAACTGCCACTGCACCTACACAGCTGCAAAGGAGGCAGTGCTGGGGGCTGTCCAGGAGGGGCAGCATCACCCTGTATATGTGACACTCCAGCCTTGAGCTGGTGTATCTGTCTTTGGAACCCCTTAGTGAGCCACCAACACAACACGTCCGGGACCGCACGACAGCAGACATGTACCTGTCTGGTCCCGCTCCCTAGGGGGACATGCTCCATCCTCAGTGGTGGTACAACCAGAATGTGGTGCAGAGCCAACAGAGGTTGATGTCTATGGCTGGGCCCCAGATGTGCTAGTGCCCGGTGCCATGGTCAGCTGAAGTGGGACAGGAGGTTCTGCCGGGACCTCCCAAACCATTCAGCCTATGGTGTTGCGTTTTAAACCCACATATGGCTTAGTGATAGACAACAGCATACAGGATTACCCAAGACAGTATGCATAGATATTACCAACAACCCAACACAACAGATGGTATACATTTGCAGAGGGAGCACAACACATGCATATATACTGCATGCCATCTGTACAATGTGTAGTAGACGTGTGACCACAGCTATGAACAGTTGCTCATTATTGGCTTGTCACTGGGAACCTCAGACAGTGTCTGTCATACCACTGTCTCATGTGACACATGTCCAGTCAGGGATGCGATGGCAGTAACACATCCCTATCATCATGTACTGTCTGTAATCCTCACACCATGCTTCTGCTGTGCACAGATGTGTGTTCAGTGTGTAACACAGGAAACAAATGGTTGCACACACTGACCAGTTCACAGATGGCCCTACAGATGGGGGTCCCTCATGAACAGAGTACTGTCATGTCTGTATTATAACATGCAGAATCGCCATTACCACACACATGTTAAACAGGCAGTAGTCTCAATGCAGCATAGCTATACTTACATGCTGTAGTCATGTGTTGCACATCACCCTCCAGTCTTTAGGCTATTTCCCACTGTGGAAAATGATTGAGGTACATCCACATATCATCTGTCATGCCGTGTCAGAACACCACATCCAAGTACCACTCACAGTGACTGTCATGGCCAAATAACAACATGTTTCCCTAGATAGTGTATTGTGTTTATCATGCAGATGGCTATGGGAACACCATCACGGCTGTACCATATGCAATCAGCTAGAGGAGGACTGCAATAGATGCAGAGGCCATCACCTGACCATGTCCATCACTTACAATACACATGCTGCTGCTGTGCAGGTGTTCTCCTTCACATCCACCAGAGAGTGTGTGGGTGTGACAGGCAAAGTACACCAGGAAAGGGCTTGGAGACTTAATCATAAGCATCATCTGCCACATGCTGAACAGTACAGGGGTAAAACTCCTGACTGACTACTCATTACTATTACATGTGCATGACATTACTACATGTGCCACAAAGGCGACATGTTGCTCTGCTATAAGAACATATATGTGTGTGTAGGTGAGTGACATCTGCAACAGAGATATAGTAGACATACATTAGGTGTGGCACACATGGCTGTCCATGTGAATGGATGCCATTGTCACCACAACCACACTTTCTAATGGACACGCATTGATGCCTTTGCCAGGGCCACAAATACACAACGTAACTACTTAGTTTGCCACACTGCAGTAATGCACAGGACCACATGCACCACAGGGGATATCTGGAGGTTCTATGGGATAGGGCATGTGAAAGTTCTTGACATCTGTTGGTATGCCAATGAGGGTTATACTGGGAGTGACTGTGGTTGGGAGCATCACAACCCACATGCAGACACAGGGTGCCAGTACTGGCATGCAGGTATGCATTACTTCATGGGTATGTAGTGGTTGGCTGCGCAAGATGGCTGTACAAGGCTGGGTGAGGGGTAATCCTTGGCATCATGTCACCCGACAATGGTGTGCAGTGCAGGGGTGTAGTGTCTGCAATGTCCCACACAGATGGGTACTGCATTATCTGGCCTGACATCCTGGTTACCAATGTGTATGGCCATAGCTTTGCAATGCATGCCATGTCTGTGTTTGATAGTCCTTCACATGGACATTGCCTGGGATGTGCATGTCCCAAAATACTGTACAGTGAAATGTACAGGTGTATCTGGTTTGGCAAACACATGTTGTGTACCCAGCCTGTTATCCCCCGATATGCCAGTACTGGCCTGGTGTGGTGAAACCTGCTTATAGTGAGCAGGTCGACCCTGCATCTGCATGGATAGTATGATACAGATATTCCGTGGTGTTAGTGGCATGGGTCCATACAGGGCACATGTGTGTAGCATTGTCTGGCCTCTGTGGATCACATTTGATGGCACCACATATGTTGCAGGCATTCAGTGTGGAACATAGTGAAGGCACAATGTCCGCATATATGTGCCTACTGTACCACTGTACAAGGTGCCATGTCCTCTGCAGGCCACTGCATTCACACCATGCCTTCTATCTGTCATCAGTGTGCATGATACTAGCAACATAGCGGGATATCCTAGGCAAGTTTGTTTGTGCATGGCACATGGGTGCGGGACATATACCGGGTACTAGTAGGGCTGTATACTTTGTTCACCAGGCCTTTTGCCAGATGTATGGGTATGGTTTGCCAACACAGTCCCGTGGCTGACTGACAGCTGTACTCCTCGTGAGGTGGTCAATGTGTCATAAGATGGATACCATATAGGAAAAGTACAAAATCCACTCCCAAACAAGTCCAATGGTAAGACAATCACGGCCACCTCTACACAGGCTCTGACAGACAAACACACACTTGCCATGTCCTGTATACAAACCCCTACCATATCACAATGCAGAAATATGTGTTTAGGGCATGCGTTACGGCGAATACTAGGTTGTGGCATGCCTACAGGTGTATACCTAGGTGGGTGACAACAGCAGGAATGACAAAGGTGGTCATGTGATTTGTACAGAGAGTGCATACTCTACAAGGCACTGTACATGTTTCACACATGCAGACACACACACACACACACACACACACACACTTGGCATGTCTTGGATTAGAACACTGACCTAACTACATTATTACACTACAGCATTACGCAGTTACAGAATGCACTACATTGATTACTGGGACACAGCACTCCCGGAGGTGTATTTGTAAATGGGTGACATCATCAGTCTTTCCAAATGTGGGTATAAGAAATGTAAGGAGTGTGAGCAGTCTAAAAGCATTACTCATTCATCAGGCAGATGGGGACACACACAAACACACACCTGGGAACACCGACCTACTCTTTTTTTACACTGCAGCATTTACACAGTTATGGCGCACTGCTGAGATTACTGGGACATGTGCAGTCTAAAAGCATTACTCAGTCCTCAGGCAAACGGGGGCAAATACACACACACGACAAGTCTGGGATTAGAACACTGACCTAACTACTTTATTACACTACAGCATTACGCAGTTACAGAACACACTACCGAGATTACTGGGACACAGCACTCCCAGAGGTGTATTTGTAGATGGGTGACATCATCAGCCTTGCCAAAGGTGGGTATAAGAAATGTATGGAATGTGAGCAGTCTAAAAGCATTACTCAGTCCTCAGGCAGATGGACACACACACACACACACACACACACACAAATGGCAAGTCTGGGATTAGAACACCGACCTAACTACTTTATTACACTACAGCATTATGCAGTTACAGAACACACTACCGAGATTACTGGGACACAGCACTCCCAGAGGTGTATTTGTAGGTGGGTGACATCATCAGCCTTGCCAAAGGTGGGTATAAGAAATGTAAGGAGTGTGAGCAGTCTAAAAGCATTACTCAGTCCTCAGGCAGATGGACACACACACACACACACACACACACACACACACACACACACATGACCTACTTTATTACATTACATTATTACATTACGCAGTTAAATCTTCGAGAGATTATTTGGGCACAGCACTCCCAGGAGGTGTATTTGTAGGTGGGTGACACCTCAGGCAGATGGACACACACACACACACACACACAAATGGCAAGTCTGGGATTAGAACACCGACCTAACTACTTTATTACACTGCAGCATTACGCAGTTACAGAACGTGCTACCGAGATTACTAGGACACAGCACTCCCAGAGGTGTATTTGTAGATGGGTGACATCATCAGCCTTGCCAAAGGTGGGTATAAGAAATTTATGGAGTGTGAGCAGTCTAAAGGCATTACTCAGTCCTCAAGCAGATGAACACACACACACACACACACACGGCAAGTCTTGGATTAGAACACTGACCTAACTACTTTATTACACTACAGCATTACGCAGTTACAGAATGCGCTACCGAGATTATTGGGACACAGCACTCCCAGAGGTGTATTTGTAGGTGGCTGTCATCATCAGCCCTGCCAAAGGTGGGTATATGAATTGTATGGAGTGTGAGCAGTCTAAAAGCAATTTACAGTTCTCTGGCAAATGGGGACAGACATACACACAAACACCAGTAGTGGGAATGGAACACCTGCCTATTTACAGATCACTATTACAATACTACATACTTACGATTCGCACCACACAGCCTACACATTTCAAGGCTGTCATTATGACCTTCTAGGAATGTGGACATCAACAGGGATGCTGGCAGTTAAGCTGTACATACCTGTGAACCTGTGTGTTTAAAGTAGGAATCCATCCTGACCTGGAGTATGCCCTTCTGTGGAATGGACAACTACTACCACTATACAGGGTTACAATGGCCATGCCTATACACAGAGGCACATAACCGACACAAGATGTCACTGGGCATGCTCACACACTTAGTAGCACAGGGCTGTTCGGAATGCACTATGTGTCCATCTACACAAGGTTATACTGGGCATGCTCATACACTTAGTAGCACAGGGCTGACTGGGATGCAGTCTGATTCTAAACACCGAAGGCCACAGTGGCCATGCTATTACAGGCAGATGTAAAGAACACATTGTAATGGGCTCTGGTGTTAGTAGTTGTCATTGTTAGCAGGAACGCTGCTCTACATATATTTGACACCGGTCTTTTACACAATGTCTGCTACTGTCCATCACCTTAAATGTACCATCCTATACCAAGCACAATATCACCACTTGCAGTGATGTCTTGCTTGGAGTGGAAACTGCTTGACCAACACAATGAGCCTTGTTAGAGGTGGCAACTGCTTGAACAACACAATGAGCCAATGTCCTGCTGTAAGTACGAGGTTGTCCATTGTTTGTCATTCTAGGATGACATGGCTGACAGTAGACAGGCCTTTTACACATATCACATGCATCCCTGATTCAAGGGACTGGGGATAATACCCAAGTCGCATCTGCCCAATACAGTGCCATTCCAAGGCAAATGTCCTAAACACAAGATAACACCCTGACACCTACAGGACAACTGCATTGTTTTCTTATGCTAACCAGTGCTAGATGTGTAGTGTCCATAATCACAGCTGCTCACTGTAGATCCAACAATGGGGATTACTGACATTGGTGCAGTGAGGAACACCTGGCTGATGGCTCTGTAGTGCACAATAACACTACCACCATATACCTCAGAACCAGACATGTGGGCCATAACACAGATACAGACCACTCCAGGTGGTGGTGTCCCCACATACATAAAGGCTACTCACATGTACTGACCGGTATCCCCACAAAAGGCTTCAGAGATGAGTCATGTGCAGGACACAGTGTCACATGCTGCATTCTAGGATGTAAACCTCAGACACCACCATGCCCTCGGACCACCAAGACGCATTCATACATGTTGTAGGACATATAAGAGTACACCACCATGTGACCATTGACCAGTAGACTGTACCAAGCTCTACATCATCTGTAGAGAATACCCATGTACTGACACAGTTGCATCATGTGTTATGCAATGCAATGATACCACTGTCTGTAACCAGGTCAGCTGTACACATACCAGGGGCCCTCTGTACTTTCCAGCATTAGCAGATGACTGTTGCTATACACCAGTACACACCCTCTTGTATGGATATGACATGCATGTACCTGCCCTGGGTATGTACATGCCACACACACACTCACAACATACATGTAAATAGCATAGCTGTTGTTGTCCTTTGTGCAAACAGGTGGCTACAGCCATTACACACATGCACATGGAATATAGGTCCATGGCTGCTGAATGCTAACAGTATATAAGGTGTGATATCAATGTTGACAGAGGTAACATTCCCTCTGTACCGGTCACCCATTACACCTATCATATAATACATGTCCACCAATTGCAATGCCTGCAAACGTGCCCAAATGACAGGATTGTAGGACCTTCACACATTTACATGTAGTGTTGTGCATTCAGATAACATGCGTGTGCAGTTGCTGATGTATGCAGGTGACATGTATCCTAGTACATCATGCAGTTGCAATGCAGCCTCAACATTGCCAACTGTATATGGTGATCTGCTGAATGTATGGAAAGATGTACCTCAGGTATGGGCAGATGTGTGGAAATAACTAAGTGGTGGGGCATTTTTGCAGATGGATGTTTGCAGAGGACAGCTCACAGGTGTGTCACAAGCGGTCCTACAATAACCTACAATGACCTATGTAACCGGTAAGCAATGGTTTCATTAATTGAAGGACATAACACACAACTTAGACAACAGTCAGGGTGACAGCGAAGGTAAATCACTTGACACTTGTTAACAGTTAAGACATCCCGTGTGCATATATAAGCACTGTTGCCAAAGGAAGCATCAGTACAGTTTGTAACATGTGCAATACTGCTGTAAGTCTGTCATACATATCATGAGCTAGGCAGGTATTTGATTAACAGTACTGGCATGTGTGGTTGCATGTGTGTCCATATATGTCACGTATGGTGGGGAATACATCTCAATTGTTACTCACTCTCCTGTACACTAGTGTACACATCTGTACAGACTGCAATGTAGAAAGCAGGACATAGGCAAGGGCGTGTATCTCACACATGTGAGGTATCTGTATGTGCGTGACATAGGTGTATTCAATACTGAATGCCACAGTGTGTGTATGTGTGTGTGTGTATGTATGACTGTCTGGTCCCTGGAGTGAGGATGTATGTTACCATACTGAACTGATAAGACCCCTCCCCCCATCCAGGCAATGCATTCTACTATCCATATTGATGTCCCCAATCTTAGGCCATACTGACTACCTGTACATGTGTATTCTCTGTGGCATGTCATGTAGGGGTTCTCACCTCACCAGTAGCAACTGTCTGCAAGTGTGTGTTACTGTGTCGGTGAATCTGTGAGTGTGTGGGTGTGTTACTGTGTCACTGAATACATGTGTGTCAATACCTGAGTGTGTGGGTGCAGTTATGTGTAGGCATCCTGTCATGGGAACGTGTATTACTGATTCCCAATGAGGCATCACACTTCCCACTGGCCTCTACCCTTGTAATCAGCTAGACCGCTTTCGTACCTCACCACTGCATGTAACTGTACCTGTGATGTCACCCTTTATGGATGTCACATCTGAAGCCACAGTAGCTTAATACACAGCTATCATGCTCTTGGATCAGTGGACGTGTTTGGAACGTGGAACATTCTCACTGTTATGTGGCAGCTACACGGTGCATGCTGGTATATTCATACATACCTGTAAGTAGTCCACATTGACATATGGGACACTAACTGCAAACACTAACATCCACCGGCACATGCAATTAGACCTGAAGGAGGACAGCAGAACATCATGACCAACATGCAGTTCCTGTTGTTACACAAGACACATACTGTTAACAGTACAAAATGCATTGTAAATCTAAATGAATAGGGAAGTACATTTTTATAAGGAAAGCATGTAAAAGGAATTGAATTGGGTTAATTGATTTAGATTGAGTTTATTAATTAAAGTGATTAGGTAGACTATAAAAGGGAGTGTAAATGTTAAATAAAGGTTCATCTGATGAAGTCTCAATATAGTGAACGAACAACATGAGGGTTTAATAGCATTTATGTTTTACAACAGATTTTGTTCAGCCAAACTATTTTACTGAGTGTACTGTGTCTTGGTAAATAAACGTTGGCCAGAAAGAATTTTAATTGCCGTTTTTTCTCCGTTTCTACCCTGGTTTTGGATTTTGGAGTTATTGTAAATCTATAGTACATGGTATGTCTGCTGCCTGTCAACAGTACTCAACAATTGTAAACTACACTTATCTTCCTAGTCTGTTCACCCTGTGCATCAGACCATATAAGCAAGTCTCTGCACCAATGGTGTGGATGTCAGGGATGCGGCACAGGCATCATCATATGGACAGGGTGATAATGTTTGTCAGAGGCCTAGGTGGCACCATTGGATGACATCATGTGTGTGGGTTAGGTCCTTTGATCTAATTGGGCATATGTGGATGTCATGCATGTGTGTGCTGCGGTGCCCTACATATGTTTCCAGTGTGTGCGTTTATGTTTGCACACAGTTCTGGCATGTGTCTGGCCTACACAGGGGTATTATTGACAGCTGCAGACTGTACAGGCCAGGTTTTACAGTTCACAGTGTCCGGCCAAGGACATGTGACCTGTGCCTGCCAGGGGTTGCACAGGCACTACCAGGCAGAGGTGCAGATTGGGTACTGTCTGATGTCACTTGTCCACTGGAACCATATCCCTGTTGGGACCATCCCGAGCCACGTGCACATGGCCTGCTGTCTCATGGTGCGGACAGCACAGCACCAGATGCACTGCTGCTGTTACTGCCACTATGGGAGCGGACATGTGAGGTAGTTCATACACGTAGACCTGAAACAGGTGATGTAGCAGGCCTACATCCATGTGCCCGATGCCTCACTCCTACCAGATGTTCCAACACAAACAGCTCATGCTTGCAGATTGTCATACCATGGTCAAGGACTCCAACCATGTCACCCAACCATCTATCCAAAGCTTCAGCAATCTGCTGTTGAGCATTTACCATTGCCTGGATGTTGTTGTTTAAAGAACAGACAGCAGCCCCTCTAAAGCCTCTGATCTTCTCTGTTGTGCCATTCAGCATGTGCTTGTGCCTCCATTACAGCCTGAAACATATGTCTGGTGACACCAGCTGTTGTGCTCTGTCTTGCAGGAGCATGTTGGCCAGAGGTCCTCCTACAAGCAGCACTGGCCACGTGCCTGTGTGGGGCACCACCAGTCAGTTGGCTGACACCATGGTGTGCAGACACACCTTCCATAGCCCCACAATTTCCTGTTCCAAGCTACCACTCACCAACTGTCCTTCCTCTATGGCCAATGGTGATGGGGTATGTGCAGGCATGGGATCTGTGTGCGGGGATGAGGGGGGGATATAGCTGGAATGGCAACCAATGGCAGAGTTTCACCCCCTGACAACTCTGCCTGTGTCTCAATCATATGTACATCATCACTGCTAGAGTCTGTGGGGACACTAACATCAGATGTACTGAAGGAGGGCAATGCACCTACATCACCTGTGAGAGCAGACAAGAACTGTAAATTACAATCTATACAATAGACACACACACACACACACACACACACACACACACACACACACACACACACACACACACACACAGACACACACACACACACACACACACACACACACACACGCATGTGATATGACAGAAGGCATGCAACATGCATGTGATATGGCAGACAGCATGCAGCACAGACAATAATAGTGGTAGTTATCATACATCCCTGGGTTGCACACACCAGCATGCATGTGTCATAGCAGACGGCATGCAAATTACACAATCATAGTAGTAGTTGGCATACATCCCTGTGTTACACCATGTAGACCAGCACAGGTTAACAGTATGCCTGCCTGATGTGTGGCATATGACCTTGACAATCACATGTAGTATGATATGTGATCTGCTGATGTGTGCAATGACATGTATACATGTTTAACACAATGGTGTCCTGCAAATATACAGTGGGGTAATAGTGTCCCAATGCAGTGTTGTGTGTCCGCCCTACAGATATACTGCACATTTAGCTGATGTGCACGGCCATTGCAGGGAATAATGAGGCATCTCTATTGCTATACAGTGTGAGTTACAGACACAGTTCATAGCCATGACTGTGTTCAGATACAATGCATATATACTGGGGAATGTGACCCATGTCACTGAGGTGTATACACACTAAACCATGATGTGGAAGTTGTGACACAGGTCACTGAAGGGTATAAGGATGACACCCCTTCACATCTGCAACCATATTGCTGCTGCCTGACAACTATGGCCAGACATGGTGAACACGTCGGTACACCATGTCCCACATGACATCTGTGTACCCCACACACACACACACACACACACACACACACACACACACACACACACACACACACACACACACATGAGGAGCAAGTATGACATTGATGTCCGACACCAGCAAGGGGAATGTACTGTATCTGTGGGCTGATGTGGATACTGTACAGGTGACTGCTGTCATGTTGTGACACCCTCAAGATGTTCTACACATCTTATGTGGTGGATTGATGTCATGCCTACACAAGATGTGTACAGGCCTGTAGGATGTCTAATGTTCCACATTTAGAATATAAACATTACACAAAGGCCATAGTTGGATTATGTGTATCCATTGTACGACAGGGTGTACACACAAGCACATCACGTCTAATGTGTGCATTGCTTCATGTCTCTGGCCATCCTCCATGTCCATGTGTGTACATGTTTTGGCATCTATTTCACATGTCTGTGTTGTCCCATATGACATACACCCATAGATGTCATATGCTCCACTGACGACAGGGTTATGCAGACAAAGGGTTGTATGTGGGATATATTTTCAGGTTAGTTAGGCAGTGTTGCAGCCAGGGCACTAGATGTTATGGACATGTCAAGATAGCACATCACATTGTGTGACATTCATAGCAGGACTATGACCCACACCAGTGAATCCTGTGGGCTGGCCATACTCCAGCCCACTGTGTAGTACTGTTTGTATTCCTCACATGTGTAGTTCTGATCTGTAGTACATGTCCCTACAGTGAACAGCACCTTCACCATTGTATGCACAGCTGTCCACACATCTGACAATGACAGTTTGCGAGGATTCATATCGGTGAGGTGATTCACATAGTTTGCAAGTGTTGCACATGGGTAGGCATTGTGATGCATTGCAGGTCCGACCTGTATATTGTGACAGGACCATACATTATGTGTACATGTTGTAAATGGCCACATGGAAGATAGATCTGTGCATTATGATGCCTGATAAATAATAACAGTCTCACCTGCAATGGGCTGCTGTCACAGCAGAATGCCAGAGGTACCTAAATAGGAGTACCACAGCAGTATGAGCATTATCCACACCTGTATGATGGCTACAGGGTGCAATGAGCATGTTAGCACATACACCAGTACATTAGACTATACTATGGTGTATGCACATGTGTGCATACACAGAGTAGCATACTATAGTATACAGCATGTGTGTATACATGCCTTGCATATGATGTTACATTAAATATTGTACAGTGACACATGCAACTATATAGAATATAGTTGTTATAGGTGCAGTACTGACTTACCAGGCAATTCCAGGGTCAGTGGTTGAGAAACACCCACCTCCACAATATCAGCTAAGGCTTTTGGATGTGGTACTGCAGGTGTCCCCAGGTTGGCCAGTAGCTCCTCGGAACATGTGAGTGGGGGCTGGGTTGGTGGTCCAGCACCTGTTGCACCTTGTTCCCTGGCGATTGCATTTGCACGCTGTTTCGCCCATCTAATGAGATCTGTACAGTGTCTGCGCACCTGCTGGTATCTGCGGTTGTGGCCACCCACATCATTAACCCTCCTGCGAAGTTCCATCCACAAGGCATCCTGCTGCTGTGCATCCTGTGGCACATGGCTCAACAGGATATAATGATTGTCAAGTAGGTATGGGATGAGGGCCTCATCCTCCAAGTGGGTAAAAGGGGGTAGCCTTGCACACGGTATACCTGGAAGACATAATGATAGAGACAGGTCACAGTAACTCACAGAGACATACAGAGCTACAGCTGAGCATACATGTGAATCACATTTATTACGTTTAAATAGTTGTATTTGCAAATCTACATGACACTGACATGTTTGTGTCACACACATGTGACAGTCAATGGTGAGTGGATATTATCACCATATGTGTGTGTGTCACCTGATTACATTGCTCATACTCCATGTGGATGCTGTCTTGATGTGGGCATGTCTGTTTGCCTGTACTGGTGTTCCTACCTATCAGCACATGGTTGGATGTGTCCACATTAATGCAGTCGACCTTGATGCTGTGTATATGTCACATATAAAGACTTACACTGCCTTAACAGATATGACCTGTGACCCTGCAGACTTGCTCACATAAGGTTTTACATGTACGTGTTCTGCCATATACATCTACACGGCACTGTACAGCAATTCAACATCCTGCCATGTATCACCTATGTTGCACATGTGATACACATGGGACACTGGCTAGCCAGATAGTATTTGCAGGGATGGATATCAACTGTAGCATGTACAGTCAAAGTCAACTAGTAGGCTATATGCCATGGGCCATGTATGAATCTAGGATGAAAGGTTACCTGGCAGTAGCCGACAGGTGGGTCTCTGGGGCCAGGTGGAGCAGTGGCACATTACTGATCCACAGGGTTAATAACACATATACCATGTGCTCACCACACCATGTCTGAGAAGGGAGCAATGTGCAGCTTTGACAGACAGGAATGCATAATATGGCAGGACTATGTAAAGTGTATGGGACAAGGATCTGTCCAGCATGTGGAAGGTGGATGTCCATGAAGTATGTGTTTGAGATCAGGATGTGTACGTGTAGCATGTCCAACATCACTGGGTTGGACATGGATTTATTCAGGGTATACATCATGCTAAATAGTGGAGATGGGGAATGGGAAGGCTGGTGTAGGCCATCTGCACATGACCAATACCCCTTAAAGGAAATATGTGATCTGATATGGGTCACTTGAGTGTTGTGTATGGCTGGACAATGATCTCTATATTCATGGATGGCACCCTGTCATTATTAGGGTTGCCACATATGACTACCTGACAGGTGTGGTAACGTAGCTATCACAGGAAAGACAGCTGCCCAGCTGCATCCCTTACACACAAGTGTCCATTATGTTGACCACTGCCTAGGTGGTAGTTCATGGGTACAGGGTTATTAACATAGGAGTGACAATGCAATATGTAGCTGTCAGACTGTGGTCATATGTCACACACACCTCACCCACAAAGCCCCTTCTGTATGTTGTCCACAACACTCTTGCGTTGCCTATTTCTCCTAGGTCATAGTCATTCGCATACTTTAATAGGCAGATGCCTTCTGTTTGTCTGTGAGGTATGGACTACAATGAGGGGGAATACAATTAATTAACCCTGTTTTACCATAGCTGCCACTGGTGTGATGAGCATGTATTATTCAGACACCTTCTGTAGTGTTGGCTCTGCCAGCAGTCCCATTGCAAAACACTCCTGTGACATAGGAATGTACATCTAGTATACCGAGTGTAGGTGGAACACAGTATGGGTGATGATGTCCTATGACCTGGCAAGGTTATGATATGCAGTGTGAAATCAACCTTACTGTCATCTACATCTGTACTGCTGACATCAATTATTTGATCAAGGTTCATGGCCTTTCAGACCAGACTCAGCAGGGTAGTAGTGCAGTACTTCCCATTATCAGTGGTGTCTCCCCTTTGTGGGTTGTGATACCTCCTAGTGTGCACCATTCAGTGTGTACACAGCCTGACATGGAGCTATGTTTTACATGATGTGTACCTGGAGAGCATCTTGTTTTGCCGTATGTGTATGATACAACCTGTGATGTGGACAGGTCCCATGCAGCCTGAGTGCAGCTTGTACCTGCATAGTTGTGGGTACAGGGGGCCTGTGGTGTACATGGATATATAATTGTGTACCTGTTGGGGGGACAGTGTATTTATGTTATCCAAGACCCTATCTGGATTGCTTATTCATGCTCAGCACTTGTTCAGAACTTGAAAGCAATACGTAATCTACTAATTACTATAGCACTCAATCTTCCTCATTACCTAGAGGTAAACAGGTTTTGTACATACTTTTCTCACTTGCTTAGAGTAAAATAGCTCTTGTACTCACTTTCCTCACTTATCAAGGGGAAATTAGTTCTATATTCAAGCATGTCCAAGGGTCAACTACCAGTGTTCTCATCTGTCTATCTGATGAATCTGGACATCTTGAGGCAATGTAGACATTGCCTCATGTACACAGACAACCCTGTCTGCCTACCATCCAACACTACAACCTGTGAGAGATGCACTTATCTAGCCAAACTGGAGGTAAAGCTCTCTCCAACCAAGCCTGACCCTGACAGTCATGTGGAGAAGGTAAACATTTGCACCACACCACACTCATCACACAGTCTCACTGAATCTATCCCACCATTAACTGAGAAAACTAATCGTGTACCAACTCATTAGCTCAATGCTTTCTGGAATTCATAAACACCAATGCCCTGGATCAACATATCCACAAAGCCACCAGAGGCAACAATATCCTAGACCTAGGCATTACCAACATGAGTGACTGGTGTTCCACACCTGAAGTCAACTCCTCGTTGGTCCGATCCGACCATGAGCTGAACACCGTTGATATCCACATCCTGCCCCCACCCCCCATTAAGGGAACCACAGTATAATATGTCTACAAAGCCAACTTCATGCTTCTTAAGACAGACATGGTGAATGTCATGACACCCATGCAGATAGACAATACTGTTACAAATGTATACAACCACGCTATCATCAATAAGTACACAAACCTCTTCTTTTCAAAAAACTGATTTTATTCCAAGCACACTAAGCCATAAGAACATTGTTTAGCACTTTCACCCACTACAATGTGGGCTTCTTCAGAACAGTTTTGAAGAAGCCCACATTGTAGTGGGTGAAAGAGCTCAACACTGTTCTTATGGCTTAGTGTGCTTGGAATAAAATCCGTTTTTTGAAAAGAAGAAGAGGTTTGTGCACTTATTGGTGATAGCGTGGTTGTATACATCTCAGTTGGAGTACTTTTGTATAATACTGTTACAAATGCTGAATCCTACACAAATGCACTCTATAAGCACTTACACGAGTGCATGGATTGTGCTATCCCAAACAGAACCAAGACGCTATACTCCTAATTAAGGAAACCAATCTGGTGGTCCCCTGCCATAAACAAACTGTACTACAGGAGGAAGACACTGTTGCAAAAGAGAGTACAATCCCATGCGTGGAGGAGCTCCCTGGTCAGACTCAGTAAGAAGGTGAGATCCCTTATAAAATCCTCCAAAGCTAGCCACAAAAACAAAATCGCCACTAATTCCAACAACAACCACAAACCATTCTATAGCTATGTCAAATATTTCAATGTCAACACCCAGATCTGCTCTGAGTTACAGCACAAATGCACAAACATTACAGAACCAACTGATATTGCCAACATCCTGGCAGATAGGTTTAGTGCTAACTTCCCCCCCTCCCTCTTAAAGCTGCACACTCTAAAGCCAATATCACAGCATCCATGGGACCAAACAACATCCCAGGCTGCGTTTTACATGAACCTCAGAATGTACTGGCTCCCCACCTATGCATCATGTTCAATAATAGCCTTGCATCGGGTTTAGTGCCCCCTGAATGGCGCACAGTAACAGTTATCCCACTCCACAAAGGTGGCACCACAATGGACCACGGTACCTATTGCCCTACAGGCCTGACTAGCCTGGTCTGCAAGGCTATGGAGCACATCATGGATCTCAGTCACAGAGACATTGATTACCTCCAAACCTTTGACCCCTCCCAGTTTGGCTTCGTTAAGGGCAGACTATGCCTCCTATACCTGGTGGATTTCTTAGAGACAGTTGCCAAGGCATTAGGTGAGGGTAAGGAAGACCACACAGCCTACCTAGATCTCTCAAAGGCTTTCAACACCATTCCTTATTCTGGTATTATCAACATACCCATCCTCCTGAACATTAACCCCTATGTCATGCAAAGTGGCTCACGGACAGAACAAACACAGTGGAAGTTGCATACCCTAGGTCCGACTGTATACCAGTTAAAAGTGGCATCCCCCAGGGCTCAGTCCTAGGACCCTTCATGTTTGATATATAACTCTCTGATGTACAGCAAGCAAAGGAGGGCTTTGCCTAAAAAGGTTTGCAGATGACTGCAAACTAGGGGACATAATTGTTTCCCCAGCTGTTACAGACACCCTCTGGAAGGGTCGCACTGAGACGGATACCTGGTGTCAATATCATGGCCTCAAGCTGAATGCCAAAAAGTGCATAGTCATCCCCTTTGGATATAACGAATTACCCTTGGACTACCACATAGGTGCTAGTCCCCTACATACAGAAAAGGTAATAAGGGATCTGGGAACCCCAGTAGATAGCAATCTCTCCTTTGATACCCATAATGATGAGGTGGCTAGAATATCCTTCTATGTGGCCCCCCTAATCTCTAATGGGTTCTCATCCAGATCAAAGAAGGCCATTGTGCCTCTCTACCCATGACTTATTAGACCCATTAAAGGATACAACACCCCATTTGGGATATACCTTACAAGACAACTGCAACAGCTTGGAAGACCACAACAGTACCACACCAAGAGGATTACTGACCTCAGACAGATGACCTATGCAGCCCAACCTAAGAAACTCAAGCTGTACTCGGTTGCATACCGCATACTCACAGGTGATCTCTGCTTGACATACAAGGCCCATGTCCAACCCACTATTGCTGGATATGCTCCACCTAAACAGAGGCCCCTGAGAGCCACATGCTCTAGGGATATACACCTAACCACAACGATGACTAGGACATGCTGGACGGATAGATTCCTGATCCGGACACTCCCCATGCTTTGGAACATGATTCCACTGTACATCAGGCAGGGCCCCTCACTAGCACTCTTCAAGGGAAACCTTGATGTGTGGATGGGAGACAGACATGTACCCTGGGGATCACTGCAGTGGCTCTGCTGAACAGAGGCACAGGGAACTAATGGCTCTGCCATTCAGAGGCACAGGGAAATAAACTATGGGGGTGGTGAAAGCCAACACACTCTAGCTAGTCTTATAAATACCCTTGGTAAGACAGCCTAGTACCTACCTTTGCACTTATTACATGTCTTATGTGCATGGATAGTTAACTAGCTCTTCCATTTTACTTTGCTATCATGCTGATAAACAGTTGGGTGACTACATGTCATATGTATCCTGTTATTGTGTATTGTAAATGCCAATAGACATAACTAATGTTTGCCTAACATAACAGCAATGCTATGTAACTTGTAATACATATCTGTCTACAATACTGTACATTACACAGTTATTGGCATAATATCCCACAGTGCAAATCATAATTGCACAGTGGGCCAACCTTCAACATGTTATTCTCAGTAATACACCCATACATATGGCTACTGTTACAATATATCAACATATACTATCCCCTATTATAGCACATACTTGTTGGACCAGCCCTGCCACTGACAGCAGCTGGTGAGGAATATTTGTGTTCAAAGCCCTTATATAGCATCCCTTGTGGTGTATGCGGTGTTTGCCTTGTGACCTACAGCAGTACACACATAAATACTACAAGCATTACTATGCTCAACAATGCATCACTACAAGATAACTGTTTCCACTATATGGATTGCGTGCACTTTAAATATTACAGAACAGGTACTAAATACACAGACATACTGAGTGTTCTACATAACTTATTAGTAACCCGAGGTGTCGTTGACTGTTGATTAAATCCTTTTCAGTTTGTGTCTCGATCTTCTTTGTAACGTTCTGCTGGTATATACGGATGGTTTGAATGTGTGATAAGCCATCCTTGTCTAGTTAAATATCGGTAACATGTGGTATCCTGACCACCAATTGGTGTTCCAAAGTAGTTAATTAGATGCACATCAGCTGTGCAGCTACTCCATTAGCCGATACCATGACAACAGTGGTGTATAACTGAGTACTCCTTTTGGGCATTGTCCATTTGCCTTACTTTCGAGGAAGATGGCCTGGATGTGTTGTTTGTGATGTATTTCAACAGCTATATGGAGACAGACAGAGATATATTAGCTTCATGACTCCCATGGATTGTGTGTAATGGCTCGACGATTTTGTTCTACATGTGAGTACAGCTGTTATATTTCAGAACATTGCTACTTATGCAGGGTTTGTTTGTACCTGATACTTCTGCAGATGTTTATGTCTGGCAAGGATGTTTGGGCAGCTCAAGGCTGTATGGCTATGCATGAACTGTTATGTGGTTTGCAGTGTGCTCCCCAGACATCCTTGATTTGGTGTACATGTGTTTCATACTGTGCTGTTACTCAGTAATTGGTAACACATCCCGGTGTACACACAACCCTCTGAAACGGGATTAGTGCAAACAAACCCTGTAACATCAGCAGCTGGTCCATTGTATAACAGCAACTATTTCACATAGGGCCATGTTAGTGTGTTTCTGACAAGGTATGTTAAGGCTTCTGCAGATGTCATACAGTGAGTGAATGATTTGGGATGTTATTACAGTTTGTATTGTAATTTGTTTGGGTGTGGGGGTGATGTTGATGGGTGTGCATAGCAGATGCAGGTGTGTAGGAATTGCTTTTATACATAATCGATATGTGTGTGAGGGTTCCTTCCCTATTTGAACACCTATCCTTTAGTGGACTAATACTATGGTAATTGCAGGCTGATTCATTAAGGCACTGTTAAGTGGTTCCTGTATAGCATGCAGGTGATGTTAGTCCTTGAATCCTTTCTGCAATACATCAGAATGTAATAAAGTGTTGCTACATGAAAGCTGTGTATTTCTGTCATAGGTATTTGCAGTCATTGTAGTTGTGTTGGTGACTGACCCTCTTTGGCTAGGGTTGCCACCTTTTCATATGGCCATAGTGGGACATTTTCGAGACACACATCAGATTTTACAGGCCGACACAAACCCACGGTCAGTACAAGTGAGAGAACTTTCCTTTCTTGCCTAAATATAAGCTTATTCTTGTAGCAGTTTAGTTGATTATCCTGTTTCTTGTAACATGTAGGTATTCTAGATACAGAAAGAACTATTGTATGCAACTATTACATTACATATGGGACATAATTATGTCCTACAATCTCAGGACATTTGCCACATTTAATATATTTGGTCAGGACACAACCGCCCAAAGAGGGACTGTCCTTCGCAAAGTGGGACAGGTGGTAACCCTATCATTGGCTCATGTCCATAGCACATATTTGTAATAGTGTATAGGCATATACTCTCCATATCCTTTGTTCATAAAGGTTGGTCATGGCGAAATGTGTGATTGTATGATCCATTTTATACTCATATATGAACACTTCAACCGCTGTATATGGGATACCTTTGGAATTCTGAAACCACACAGTTCCGACGCCCACAGTACCAGGCCCAGACTCCCATACCCCACATTACCGACAGTGACAGTAACTGGCAAAAATAATACGAACATGGAACACACACATGCACACACAGACACACTGCTACCCAGCACATCCAACCAAACCATCCTACACTATGTATGAGCAGGTGGGCAAGCCCCCCTACACCCCCCATGTAGGTGTCTGCACCCCCACACCCCCCTACTTTAATATTCTACCTCCTAGATCACGCAAAACAGATGCACAAAGCTAACCCACACCCACACATTACAGTCCCCCAGGAACACACACCACACTCAGAACACACACTTACACACACTACAGCCCTCAGAAACGCACTTACACACAGTAACCTGCCTGAACCGCAACACCAGAAGCACTAACTGTCACTTAACATCGTGATTTTAAATCTCGTGCATCTGGTGTTTCGGTACTGTGTTCTTTCAGACCTTAAGCCTCGGGATTAAGCGCGTCGGTATGTCAAGCAATCAGTATGTGGTAGGTATCCCATTTATATATACCTCCATGGTTATGTAAATGTTGTTAACCTATCTATATATCTACATATATATGTATATCCCCATATATCGACATATATATCTCTCTCTCTCCCCCTCTCTCTCTCTCTCTATATATATATATCTATATATATATATATATATATATATATAAAATTATGTATATATATATATATATATATATATATATATATATATATATATATATTATTCATATATATATATATATATATATATATATATATATATATATATATATATATAATGATGTGTGTGTATATATATATATATATATATATATATATATATATATATATTATTCATATATATATATATATATATATATATATATATAATATATATATATATATATATATATATATATATATATATATATATATATATATATATATAAAACATACACTTTCATTGGGTACATGCCGGTTTGTCCTATTTCCACACATTCCTACCTTTTGTGTTTTATCCTGTCAGTACACACAACTGCCATTGGTACATCTCAGGTAGCTTAGTGGTATGTTTTTGTGAAGACTGTGTACATGGTTGCATGTTCTAATCCTGGCAGTGGTAATTTACCTCTCAGAGTAGGCACTGGTAGTGCAAGGGTGATTAACGCACATTTCAGAGGTTGTGTGTTCCACATGTTTATTATTTTGTGGAATACTACCTATATATGCAAGCTGTGTTTAAGGTATACTATGTAACATGTAAACATCTGGTAAGATTCCTGTCAGGGATACTCCCCATTATTTGGAACTACATTCCTGATTACATTATACAAAACCCCTTACTAAAACTCCAGGGAATCCTTGCAGAGTGGGTGTGGAACAGTGGATACTGAAATCATGGTTCTGTTGCTTGGACATATCTGGGATCCCGCAATTGGCTCTGCTCCACAGAGGGACAGTTAGTTAATCAATGGAGTGGTGACAGCAGACACTTTTTGCCTATGCTTATGAGTGGCCTCAGGCAGTTAGGCATGTACCTACCTATGTATCTATGAAGCTCTAAATACAGTATGGACACATGCTGATAGCTTAATTTTCTGTTCAGGTATTAACTTACCTTGTGCCAATGGCAGTTGTGTGTACAATAGTTGAGGGCTACCTATGTAGGATGGACACAGTAGACCACCTATACATGACAATTTACCGGTGGTCGTGTGTGTGTGCCATCCATGTTTGCTGTGTGTGCAGGTGGAGAAGGGTGTCAGTCCATGAGTGCCTACACTGTCAGTGTGTGTGCTATACGTTCCCTCTTTGCCAAGACATGGGCATACTGGGCATGCCTCCATCTGCCTACTGGGGCTAGCACAGGGTGTTCATGGTCTGAGTCCCTCTGTGCCTGTGGGTCCCTTGGCAATGGTGGTGGGCTGTGGAGGCCTTCACCATTCTGTCCCTGCTGCAGCCGTTTCCTCAGGATCATATTGTGTAGCATGGCACATACTATGAAGATGTGGGCACACGTGCCTGGAGAGTACTGCAAGGCTCCACCAGATATGTCCAAGCAACAGAACCATGATTTCAGCATCCCAAACACGTGCTCTATGATGATTCTGGTTTCTGCGTGTGCCTCATTATGGCATTCTTGTGTGGCTGTGTGTGCATTTCTGATGGGAGTCATCATCCATGGTTCCAGTGCATAGCCAGCATCCCCCACCAGGTGGCCATATGGGATGCCCCCCCTGGCAAATCCTGATACAGCTGTGAGGCATGCCAGATGTTGGAATCGGGATAGCTTCCAGGGCTGCCAGCACACACATCCATGATAATGTCCTGGGCATTGCACACAACCTGGCAGTTGATGGAGGGGTATCCCTTGCGGTGTATGTAATGCCTACCCTGCTCACCGGGTGGTGATTTGATGCATATGTGCGTGCAGTCTATTGTACGCAATACCTCCGGGTAGTCTGCCACACAGTGGAAGAGATGCATATTGCTGGCCAACTCCTCCTGCGTTTGGGGGAAGTATATGTGCTCATTGGCATGTGGTAACATGGCATCCAGGAACTGGTGGAGTACCCTGGATGCTGATGCCTGTGAGATTCCCATGATATCCCCAGTTGGCCTTTGGAAGGTACCTGTGACTAGTATTCTCAAGCTTACACATACCTTCGTGTCCACTGGGATGGGTTCCCCTCTGTTACTTCTGGCTCTGAGGTGTGGCTGGCACAGCTCAAGTTGCTGTATGATGTCCCTGTCCACCCTGTAATGCTCTACTATCTCCAAATAATGTAGCCCCTGGTAGATTACCCTGGGTCTGAACACTCTTCTCCTCCTCCGGTGCCTGAGATGGTTGTCAGCATCATCCTCCACACCACCGTCAGTCTCCAACACATGCTGGTGAATCAAAGCTATGGCGGCCCCTAACATGTACATATTAAAAGTTCTCCATCTGTATACACCAATGCTGCAGAGTGTCTGGGAATACACAAGTGTGTGTGTGGGGCTTTCACACCTTATACTATTGTGCAATGGATGATGCTGGTGTAAATGGGTGTGTTTGTGCAATTCCAGCTGCGAGGTATCTTAATTATGGGTTTTACAGCAGGTACTGCTATCGTGGGGCCTTTGGTGTTGACTTACGCTTGGCTGCTGTGATTCATCTATTGCCCTTTACTTCACTTTTTAACCCGATTCCCCTCCCATTTTCAGGCATGCATCCAGCTGCCAGCTTTTTTGTTTTGTACTTTCACAGCCCAGGATTGTGTTGGGAAATGTGTTATGTAGCTGATCTACTGCAAGTTTGATTTGTTCTGCTGTGACAATTCCCTTTTCTTTGCTGTACAGCACCTCCCCTTTCCTTTTCTGCAGGTAGCTGCTAGTAGTCTTGTTAGCTGTTGTCAATGGCCCACTGTGAGTTTCTAGGTGTTAATTACTCATTTGTACTCCAGTTACCATGCTGTAGCATTTCCTTATTGTCTTCCCATATCCTTCCTGTTTCAGCTGTGGTGCGCACCACAAACAGCCATTTACTGTGTTTTGAGCACGTTTTCATCCACGTTCACATGCACTTTCAGTTACCTTCTGTGCTCTCAGCTAAGCAAAGCTATGGCTACTTCCACACCCCTATCCTGCGACTTTGCTTAGCAACAGGCAACCCGGATTAGCAATAATCCAATGTGCTTACAGCTATGGTGGCGCACCCCTCTCTTGATGTCATGTTTACCTCCAGGCCACTCCTCTGTGTTGTACCGCTACGCCGTGTGGTACATTCATACACCGGCGGGGCATTTGCGATTCAGTATTACTTGACTCATTTGCATGGCATTGACTACTAATTCCTAGTTACCGCGCAGAACACTATCACAGACCCTTAGCAACCCTTGTGCCATGTTAATGGTGTAGCATGCATGCCATTGACTATTATGGGGAATTCATGAATTGTGTTACATTGCAGTTTTATGACATCTAAATATATTTTCCTTGTGATCCTGTTTGCGCACAGATGCACTGTGGTTTTACTTTGTGTTAGTGTGGCCATGACATTAAATGTTATTTTTTATGTGTTGTGCATGTTTTTTATGCCATTGGCTATATATTTAGCCATTGGCATATATTAACATTATAATATGCAAGTTTGGTCTGCTTTCATGGCTCCGATTTTATGTTTGAAAAAAATGTAAACCTTTTTTTGGTTTACATTTCTTCATGCTTACGCTATGCCTGCACCACTTCATGAATCGCTATATATTGTCATTTGCATGCTACACTGCTGCGCATGGGGTAATTAGCATACATGCGCCGGGAGCTGTGTAGCTCTGGCGTACGCTGGTAGTGAATGTGGAAACAGCTCATACCTGAATCACCTGGCGGCCATATTTGGCGCTAGATCGCTGACGCTACTCTGGCGCCTGGCGCAAGCTTCATGAATCCCAGGGTATATCAATGTGGTTTGTTTTCATTTACATAAATGTATGATTGCCTATATCATACGTGATAATTTAATAAAGCTGTTTCTTGTTTAAAAAGATATTTAACAATGATCATGTGACTGCCATGTGCTTTCACACACAGACTAACTCTCCAAACAATAGTAATTTCTAGTGTTTAGATCTGATATGAGCTTGCAAAGAAAGTGATAGAAATGATGCATTTAAACTTACTGACCTTGTTCACAGCTTCAAACATTGATAACCATATAAAGATAAATAAATAGATCACTGCTGTGGACTGTGTACACTGTTTCCAATACCAGCAGGTACAACTGGTGTCCTGCTAGCATTTGCTGAAATAAAAATACCTGCAAGACTAAAAAAATATGGTGGTCATAGTGTCTGATCCCACTGACGTCTCTAGTTAAATTACTACAGATGGCCAGCAACTGATTACAAATTCTTAGTTCAAGCAGTAAAAGGACATGGCCTGGCTAGTAATATTATGTTACTATGCAGTGGAGGAAGTAATAAACTATGCTTATGACTGTCATGGCTTATCACTTCCAGGTTCTAATTTCCATTCATTTTAATAGATTAGAGTAATAATTTCATTACTACAATAAATGTAGTAATCAAATACTTACATCTGGACCACTTTGCGAATATGAAATGTTTTATGCTTTATTTTAAAATTAGATTTATACTTAAAAACATGTAAAAAAAATTAAGTTACCTCTGTGCCTGTTGCATCAGCCATTGCATGTGGTGTGAACTGTGATAAATTCACAATAACTGGTTTTGTTTGGCAAAATGAATTCTTCATCTTTGCTTACTGTTTAATCACTTACAGGGAATGTTTCTTGACTCAGTACCCATACTGTTAAAATGTAAATATAACTGTTAAAAGTTAAATCCTGAAATGAAATGTTTCTTACTTGTAGCTATTTATTAAACAGTTTCTTTGAAATTTGTTTTGAATGTCTGCATGCAGCTGCTAAGATGAAATGACCATCTAGCACCTTTGCATCAGTACCTTTCATAAAAAAGGGAATCCATTGCCCAGATGGAGCCCTCACACTCATAAGCTGGCCAGAGGGAAGGTCTACCATTTCCAGAAGATGCTTATCCTTATATGCCTGTATGCTAGAGAAGTAGTCTTTATCATTGTACCCCACTACAGGCAGTAAACAGAAGCTACCTTATTTGAAACTTGGAGTGCTCATAAGGACTGTGGATTGTGTTCATCACCACAGAAATATTCCTGTCTGCAACAGAAGGGGTATATGGAATAAGGGGGAAAAAAACTACACTTTCTAAGTCATGTAAGACTGCCTTATAGCTTAATGAGTGCAGATTACCTATGAATACAAGGATATTTTGATTATATGTCCCTTGCATCTTGCTGTTTCTTGAGGTCATGTCAATTCTGGTAAGACACACTAATTACTCTGACAAGTGTAGTAGCTTGTTATAGCCATCTTTGTAAGTCATGTGATTTCATAAAATGTACAGAAGTGCTTCCAAAAATTGTTGTGATGTTCTTTCACTTTAAACTGCCAACCAATTATTAAAACGTTTTCTTGTTTTTTTTTTTTTACTTTTGCATCCTGCTTATGAATATATATTCTTTTAGGAAGCATAAACAATGGTGCTGCCTCATTCCATTTCCTCTGTGGCACAAAAAGAATTCTTTCTGACACAACCAGTGACTACACTGGTTTCAGAATTATGAAATGTAACTATAAATTTGTAGTTATATCTGATTTTCAGACCAGGTAACTGAGAGTTACAGAATTAAAAATTGTTTAGAAATAAAAACTAACTAAAATATGATTTGCTATATTTAGTGCAAATTTACAAATACTGATTGTACATAGTAATAATGAAATCCAATAACATACTACACAAATAATCGGTGAATAAAGCCACAAGACATTAAGTCTCATTCAGTGTAGCAACTAGCCACAAAGCAGTTCCTATTTTCCTCCAACTCTCTTCATTCTAACTTACACATTTTCATAGCTTAATTAGATATACACACTACAACCCATTCTGAAATAACTCATTGTTTCACAACACTTTGTGAAGCAAAGTTTGCCACATTTTATTCTATCACCAGATATTCATGGCCCCGCTGCCTCCCCAATCAGTCTTTCATTTTCAGCTGTACTGTTTTATATTATTGATTAATATTTTATGACTCAAGTATCATGTCCTTCTTACCTTACTGCATGGCATAGAGAGATGAAGCCCTCTCTACAACCCAAATTACACCAGTTTGACTAGTGGCTCAAGAGCCGGAACAGCCAGGCAGGGAGGGTGGGAATGAACATCTTATACAAGGACACCTACCCATTGTGGAGGGAAAAGGTGATCATGGTTGGGCAAGTTGTTTTCATGCACGCAGAACATTGCACAAACAATAATGCTTGTAGGACTAAAAGACGGACACATGCTGATCCAAGCTGTAACAGTAGCCCTTATAGTTGTGTGTGTGTGTGTGTGTGTGTGTGTGTGTGTGCGTGTCCATGTGTGTGCCTGCTGTGTAAGGGAATAGAATGCTTCCACACTGATGTGGGAGCTCACATCAGCCACAAAGGAATGCCGTTAGGGACCTAATCACAACATGCATGATAGCTGCCTGTATGATGGCTCACAAAACCATAAAGGGTGATAACAACCAAGGGGGAGATGAATGATTTATTTATTATTTATTTATTTTACATTTGTTGACTGGGGAAGTCCAGTTGGGCACAAAGGCCCCTCAGCAGAGGCCCATGAATAAAAGCTCCAATATATGCAGTACAAACAAAATCTTTTAAGTTACACAATATCAACTATGTTAGGCAAAATACAATTAAAATACATTTTACAATGTCAAAATAGATGAGATAGTAGCTATACATAGGGTAGTAAGACTTCTTATGCTATTTATATTCTGTACAGATACAGCTAAATAACTATGCAGTAGGATATGTCACGATACAGAGTACTGAATTATTTACAAAGGGTAGAAAACAAAAGGGTGATTTAATTATGAGATATAAATGAAATGAGTGGTAAAGGGGGTTAAGAGAGGTTAAGATGTGTACAAGGTGTGGTGGGCGAAGATAGATAGAGGGACAGTTGGTAACAGAATAGAGGACAGCAGAAGTATACTAGAAGATCAGGAAGCAGCAAAGATGTTATACTTATCCTGGAGATGTACACCTGCAGGGCCAGGATGTTGAGAGGTATTTTCTTAGATGTGTTTTGAATGCCTGCTTGTTTTCAACAAGGCTGAAAGCATTTGGGAGGGCATTATAGAGGGAAGCTACAGGGTTTGAGTATAAGGAGGCTCCCAATGCATTTTGGGTTTTAGTGATGGAGAGGAGTAGCTTATCTTTAGAGCAAAGACCTTTTATAGGGTGGTAGTGTTGAAGCATGTCTTTTAGTGCTGGATACCTATCAGGGTAGTATATTAGAGTATGGGCTAGTAGTGGCTGACTATAGTGGAGGTGATGTGGGAGTTCAGTCCAATTTAGTTGTTAAAGGGCAGAACAGTGATGAATTCTAAAGAGGTGATTTTCAGCAAAGTGAGCTATTTTATTACAGCAATGTTACACCTTTGTTTGTGTGGATGCTTGTAAGTTAATAAAGAGTGGAGTGGAGAAGCATACAGTAGGGCAGGTAGGAAGTATGCTTTAGCTATGGTTTCTCTAGTTCTGTCTGTTAGGTAGGGTTTTGTTCTATACAAGAGGCAGAACTTTTGGTGATTTTTTTTAATTACAGTTTGGAAGTGTAGGTCAAATTTTAAGTTGTTATCAATTGTGACTTGACTTCACCAGGTCAAGATTTACCACATGCACTGCGTGGCCATTATGTTTAGCCTCTATATCTTTTTTTAAGAAGTTTAATAGGTTAAACAGACAGGATCTACCCTTCATAAAGCCCATATCTCTATTGTGCCCCCTGCTTTCCCCCATCTTGGTCTTACAACACCCTTCAGATTACTTTTTTTTCTTGTTTTCCCATACTTTTTTGAACTCTTCATATTTTCCTGCATTGTTTCAATATATCTTAAATGACTAAGATCACACCATAATAAATAAGAAGGAAATAATTAAATGAAGCTAACAAATTCAATCGCCCCAAGCAACTCCACCCCCAAAGCCATTGGATTATAGATGCTCTGAGTTGCATTTCAGAGTATTTTGTTTTTCAAACCTTTTCAGCCAAAGATGCCTTGAACAAAAATCGTGGCTAAAGAAAGAAATTCATTCTTGCTCTTCAATTTCCTCCTGCATCCCTAAATAGCCAAGACAGAATAAAACACAGTATACATAAGTGACAAATAACAACACAGATCAGATGACATGCCATGATTTCAAGGTTTCCACTGCTGGCCTGGGCACATATAGCTGTAGCATTTTACAAGAAGTGTCCTAAATATCCTGGACTCCTCAACACCTCACCTTGGGGCTCTAAAGTTAGCACCATTCACTTCCTTGTCAACCATGTCTGCAAAAGTCAAGCTAACAAAATATGTCTAACTTTGCACTCAATTCATATCTCATGCGTAAAAGGGTTGTGCACAAAGACACACAGCCTTGCCATTCACATTTGCATGATTGAAAGCAGATGGACTCCTTAGCAGACAAATTAGCACTACTTACATCACATAGCATTAATGGTATGAAACATAGCATCGAGCTTTGTGTGAAACTCAACCTATAGACAAAGGTTCCAATGGAGTGCTTAATGGCATTGTTTTTAATCTATTGCAGTTTGGAAGGAGATAGGGAATGGTTGTGATATATTGTGATATTGGAGCTTACACAATGTTAAAAAACTGCTGGGATAATGTATGCAAAAAGTGAAAGTTTAGTAACTGTGATTGCCCCAGGAGAACTACCTTTTAAGCATGGAAATTAGACATATGATAATTTCAGAATGAATGGAGATACACTTCATAGAGGCCTGTATGTGTGTGTGTGATTTTAATTAGTCCTGGGAATTCATTCTTATGTAAAAGTCAGTATTTATGTTTGTAGATTTCAGATGGATGCATTTGTATGAGCTGAGAAATACAGGATATGTTGTGTCACATACAGAGTTCACAAGGCATACCTGTCCAAAACACATAGGTAGGATATGTGATGGGTCATGATGATTATAATCAGGGTACTGTGCCCATTATACAGATACAAGTGAATTTTAAATTAAATATCATCATTGTCATGTTTAAGAAAGTGGAGACACACTGGATTGCAGTTATATGCGAAGCATTAATGATATATGTCAACTAGAAAAGTTTACTTCTGTAAGCATTATTGATACATTTCTTGCAAAAATAATGTTTAACATTATTATTTTTTTTTTTACAGTCCTAATCAAAATGTTTTCAGAAATGTAATGCTTATACCCTTTGTAAAATATCTTTTATCTGCATTTGAGCACTTAATCATTTGTGTTCTTCATCTAAACACACTGCACTCACACTTTGTGCCACAGAGATAGGTAAGTGACAGGTGGAATTTCTCTACTCAGTACTGTCCAGACTGCTGAGGAAAGTGCACCATGGCCATACATGTTTACGCTACACAAGGCAGCCTAAACTAAAATTTTCACTTTTTTCCTTAGGCAGTGAACCATGTTTGTGCACTGCCAGTCAGAGAGCAAATGCAAATGAACATGACAAAAGTAAAAAGAATGACATATTGTGAATAATTGCAATGTGCTGTGTAAACATGATTCAAACAATGCTTAATGTGCCTAATTTCTCTCAGTTCACATCAGGTACACCTTGTGCCACACATAGATAGTAATGAGATATTGTCCAGAGTAATCAGTATTGTCCAGAGTGCTGAAGAAAGCACACTGTCGAGAGGCATGTCTGTACTACATAAGGTAGCCTAAACTAATTTTTTTCATTTTTTTCCTTAAGTGGGGAATCGTGTTTGTGTGCTGCCAAGCAGAGGGTAAATGCAAATGAAAATTACAAAAAAATTACATATTATGAGTAATTGCAATGTGATCTGAAATCAGGATTTGAACAATGCTTCAAGTGCCTTATTTCTCTCAGTTCACTTCGGTTGCATCTTGCGCCACAGAATTGGACATCTGTTAGTTGCATTCTCTGCAGTAAGTACTATCCATGGTGCAGATGGCTGCACAACAGTACCAGGCATATTTGCTTTACATAAGGCAGCCTAAACTAAATGTTTTACTTTCTTCTTTTGGCAGTAAACCATGTTTGTGTGATGCTGAGTGGACAGCAAATAGAATAGGCATTAGAAAAATATCTGACAGAGAAAAAAGTGTCAGTAAATTAAATGCAATCAATGGGTATATGTAGCGATGACCAGAGCATGAAGTGCATTCAAGTGACACATTCATCATTCTCACATCATTGCAATATAAGAAATGTACTTGTAGTTAATGGTAAATAACATGAAAGTGGACAGACAAAAACACACACATTGTTTGCAATAGTGACAGGAGTTGCTTTTTAAATAACAACACAGTGGTATCACAAAATGTGATTAAATATGTATTCAGACCACTGTCTATAAAATTTTCATTTAAGTGGATTCAAAACATGTATCAGCTGTCCTTTATCCTGTAAGTTCACTGCACTTACACCTTGTGCCACCGAGAACATTACCTGAAAGGTGTATTTTCTTCACTGAGCATTATCCAGACTACTGATGGCCCTGCAATGCTGCCAGGCTGGTTTGCACTACATAAAGCAACCTAAATTATATTATACCATGACCCCCCCAAAACGTGCACGCTGATTGGCCAGCGTGCACATTGTAAATCGAGTTATACTAATGGAAAAAGGTCCGGTCGCCCGGACTTTTTTCCATTAGTATAACTCTACTTTTAAAACACTGTCTCACTATGTTAAATGGGTTTAACATAAGACAGCTTTAAAATAAGCAACGGAGATCTCCGTTGCTTATTTTAAAGCTGTCTCACTATGCTAAACCCATTTAACATAGCGAGACAGGTTTTAAAAAAAAAGCAATGGAGAAAGCAAGATCTCCGTTGCTTTTTATTTCGCTATGTTAAATGGGTTTAACATAGCGAGACAGTTTTAAAATAAGCAACGGACATCTCCTTTGCTTATTTTAAAACTGTCTCGCTATGTTAAACCCATTTAACATAGCTTAAAAAGTAAAAAGCAACGGAGATCTTGCTTTCTCCGTTTTTCAACTCTGATGTACTGCGTAGCGCAGTACATCAGAACTGCCACGGATGCCAGACATCTGCGGAAGGGCAGTAAACAGGCATTATACTATGCCATTATTTAAGAAAAGTAATAGTTTCTTTCTTAAATAATGTCATGTATAATAGCAATAACCCACTTCTGGGTGTGGTAATGATTTACCCACGGTTGGCTTTGTTTGGTCCCGAGGGCGAAGACCACGCCAACCGTGGGTAAATCCAGCATTACACACACCCAGGCGTGGGTTATTGCTATAATTTTCACTTTTTTCCTTAAGCCATGGAAGTTCATTTTGTACTGCCAAGTGGCATGCAAATGCAGTAGGCAATGTTTATCATAAACATTCAAACAACTTTTGGGAATTTCACTTTGAAGATACATGAAATGAATCCAGTGTCAAATGAATCAGAGAGCCTTATTATGCCTGTTTTGAAAAAGAGGGCATGTGATATATGAACTCTCACTTAAATTGCATTACATTTAAAATACGGATAGAGAATATATATATTTTTGTATTAGAGTTATTTTACTCTTTCCAGGCATATATTTTTATTACTTCTTTCTATTACTTTGAGATTTAATGGTGGTTTTTAAAAAAGCTTTTCAGAAAAAGTTTTATTAAGAATATGCATTTTATTTTATTTAACTTAGAATTAAATTGTTTTATAATAAAGCAGAGTTTTTATACAGATGTATTTTTTAGATTATATCACAGAAGATGACAGGGAAACAATGGTTAACAGTGGGCCATGTGATTAATTAATTGTGCTTATAAGCATTGGGCTGTTTAGATTTTTTTGTTCTGAAGTCCCTTATGTAATAGGGACAAAAGCGTTTAACCTTCAATAAAGTATTCTTGTTTTTAAGGTCGTAGTGTGTGGCTTGGATTTAACCACAACTGGATGTTTTTTGTTTATGAGTTGTGTTGGCTTCCTGGGTCAGCGCTATTGGTTTTAATAGTGTATATCTAGCAATGAGCACAGCTACTACTGTATTACACTGATACAGTCAGTCTTCTCAAACTTCCTTCCCACATCAGTACTATCATGTATGTCTTACAATATCAGGACGTTAGTTAATGCCATGGGAATGGAGAAGGGCACAGGGATCAGAAGAAATGCTTTCATTGTTTACACAGCACACAAAACTCATTTTGACATAATTTCAAATACATTATCTGTCACTTTTAGTCAATACTGACTTTTGACTTTCTCACATCAACACATTCATACACCAAAATGGGTGTCAAAATTTAGTATGACCTCCCTCAGCAACACAATCTGTGAACAGGTTTTGAACCCTGCATCACATGAACAGGTTTTCTGCACTGAATACATTTACACATTATGGCACAGAGAAAGAAGTGTGACAACTTGAATTTCATCACTCATTATTGCCCACAGTGCTGAGAAAAGTGCCATAATGTCAGTCTTCATTGTACTATTGATGTCAGTCCAAATAACCATTGTCAGTTTTACCTTGGGCAGTGTAATGCTCTTCACTTCTACTGACCACTGCAGGTCAATGCAGCACAATGCCAAACAGTGCGTAAGTTATAAAAAGAAAAACAAATGGTGATTATATACTTTAAATGTACATAACTTTGCTATCTTGAGACAGGAACCTGTATGGATTTGAATACACAAACAAGAATAGTAAGAATAATCATTTAAGAGGATTTTCCATATTTGCCACAGACAAAGACATGTATTAGCAAGGAGAAAAAGCGTTTAAATGTACTGATAATGTAACATTGTATCAAGTCACCTTGAAAGTGCAACAGAAACAAGTTATGGAAGTTGTCCTTTCTCATTTGATAGTAAGTGTCTAGATGATTGTGATATTGCCAACAGCTGAGATACCCATGGACTCACACAATATTAAACACAGACTGCAAATACTGCAGGTGTATACCTCTCTTTCTTTATGGTGCCTCATTCCCTTATCTATGTTTTTTTCATAGTGATTCTATAGCTGTTTTACTACACATTTTATATATATCACTGTTTATAGTATACCCTTGAATATGAACATTTCTTACTAAGGGGTAGTAACTGTCGTCATTAAAACCAGCATTTGAATGTTAGGAATTATCCACTCCTAAATGAGTCAATGTACTTTCAGACATTTTGTGAAGTCTCTTCTTCATGAAACACTCTCAGAAGGTGTACATCAAAGAGACTGCGAAACATTGATTGTTCCTGCAGTCCAAGTAATCATGTACACCTGCAAGCCATTATCAGGTAACAGGTTTCAATGTGTCTATTTTCTGTTTCATCCCATGCAGGGATATGGCACCCAAGAAGATATCTGTACCAAACAAGCCACCATACACTGATGCAGAAAATAAGACCATTATCCAGACCTTATATCACCATGAAGCTTTTCTGCTAGAGAGAGGTAGGGGTGATCAATTTGCCTGAGACATGATATGGCAGCAGGGGGTTGATGACATTAATGTTGTCAGGGGGCATGGGAGAACTTACTCCTAGATTAGACACTAAGCAAGTGATATGATAACCTCTCCCCACTGTAGGACTGGTGCAATTGTCCGGGAACAGGTGGCTATAGGGGGAGATCCTGCTACTGAACCACCTTTAACTGAAACAGAGGAGTTCCTGTCTACTGTCAGAGATCCAGATAGCTCAGCAGATGGTTCCTAAGAATTCTTGATGTTGGTACAGATGTGGTTGACAGACCCAGAGTGTGTGTGTGTGTGTGTGTGTGTGTGTGTGTGTGTGTGTGTGTGTGTGTGTGTGTGTGTGTGTGTGTGTGTGTATATATATATATATATATATATATATATATATATATATATATATATATATATACATATATATATAAGAGAGAGACAATGACAACTATGAGTCAAGTGACTCAGTCATGAAGAAATAGAGGAGGGTGTTTTGGGGGGGAATCAAACTGTTCAGTACATTTTTTATAAGAACATTTTTATTCTGCATGTGTGAAGGGGATTTTTCTTTTTTTTAATTTCACTTGCATTGTGATACTCATCAGCCCTCTTTTCTTTCCCTTCTTCAAATACAGGCACATCTAGATTGCAGGCTACCAGCCCTCCCGCACATGGTAAGCACACATTTGGTTATTGGTACTACTGTCTGCAAGATAGATTCAGGTCTATATGATACCAAAATTTGGGTTCCTTTACCATTTCTTTGTTTGTTTAACATACATTTCAAATAATGGAAATATGTGATGGATTTTATTCTCTGTTTTCTGTTGATTGTGTTTATTGCTTGTTATCTTAGGTGTGCCTGCCAGTGGCACTGCGGAACTCCTATCATCTGATATCAGAGTATCAGTAGCCTCTGATGATGAGGGTGACAATAAAACAGTACAATATTGGGGTGCAGAGGGAGATTCTGACACCGAGTTTGTGGTTTCCACATTACCTGTCCATATTTTGGACACGGGTAGTATGACTACACATACCCATGACATGAAGACCTCTGATACAGGACAGGTTGAAGGTGACACCATTGATCAGGGTAGTGTGCTTAATCCAGTTGCAGAGCTGGTTGTGTCTCCCCATAACTACTTGGACAGGATGAATGACACACTGGATCAGGCAGTGTTTGTGATTGAACATCTGTTGGGGAGAGTGGCATTCACATGGCCGATGAGCCACTACATCTTCTGGTGTTAGCAGATATGGCCATGCAAGATCCCACTCCTGAAGTCACAGTACACCTACTGCTCCATCAGTGATTGTGGTGTCCACACCCAGATATGGTAAGCCATAGTGTGAGGAGAGCTCATCCGGCAGAATTGCTCAGGTTGCAGTAGCACTCCATCATCTAGACAGGGTATTGGAAGTAGCAGTGCAACTCCTGGCAGAGGTGGCCCTCATGGTCGGGGGTGAGGATGCTGAATTGTCTACTCTATCATGCATTTGTCACACCTGTCTGAGATCCCAGTTTGTAGTGCTCACAGTGCTCAATTGTGTTCATGCAGACACACACACATTGAAAAAAAAAACACTTGCCCATACCGCCTCACACACCCATGCAAACTATCTAAACAGTATTATTGAATGCTGTTCATTTGTTGTTATTGGCCCTGAACACTGTATACTCTGAGAGGTACATGTGTTTCTTACTTGCACACACTGACTTCTTTGGTGTCAGCCTTACCATCTTACCACCCCACCGCTACTGTACACAAGATGACTGTGCACTGCCCTTTGCACTTGTCTTTGTGACTTAGAGTTGCATATATATATGGTGCACACAGTGAATAGATAATGCTTGCTTATTCATATGCCTGCATTTATCAATATGTACTGCAGAAGAAAAGTTGTTGAATTGTTGTTCCTACTTACTTGTGAATGATTAATTCTATAATTGTTGAACTGCATTGTACTTCAGTTAGTATTATCATTACATGAGTGGAAGAATTAGGTGCTTCATTTTTGCTTGTTGGCATAGTTGTGCAAATGAGGGTATAATTCACCTATTCCATGCTTTATAGATGGTGGTCAATTGAAACGCTTGATGAACACCGATTTTTCTAATATGTAACTGTATATTACAAAACTCTGACAGAGGAGATATTACTGACATAACTTTACACCTCAGACAAATGGTCTGCTTAGTGGCAAATACTGTACATATTTCTATATGAGAGTAATCGGTTATATAACATTTTTTCTTTACAGGTTTCACACTTGCTTTGTCATTTCTGCAGGTACAAAATTGTGTCCTTGGGGTTTCTCTCTGTCTGATGCTATCAGAACACAGCCATTACATTGTTAAGTAAAGGTTGTGGAGTCTGACAGGCATCCATACCTCTCAACCTCTTAGAGCAAGAAATATGGACATTGCATAAAATAATGGGGGACAATGGCCCAAATATAGTGACAGATTTAAAATATTACTCTTACAAACTTGGAAAGTTGCTAGAATAATAGGATTTGTATTAAGCATTTTCATAGGTTTATAGATGTTTACTAGGCTAATGACCACAGGGGCCTTTTTAAGCCTAGTCATGCATCCCAAATCTCTGACAAGTTCTGATATCCTTGATAAGTGTGAGCATGGGCCTGCGAGATGAACCATTTACAGGTTGCCTGTGTCCATTAGAGACATAGGTGCCTAACCAGGGATGAATTTCTGTTTTTCCATCCAATTGTTCAAGCTGCACTGGAATTGGGTTAGGGAGGAACTCTGCTTCACATGGATGGAGAGCCTGTTCCATAGATGGGGTAGTCCCTGGGATACATAACTATCTCCCTAACAGGTCCTAGTTATATCACAAGCAAGATTTAAGTCTTTAGAACAGGTCATTCTGGTGCTGTTTGTTTTGTGGATATGTAGGAGGTCCATCAGAGTGGGCTCTGACAATGCCCTGTATGCCAGGCATAGATCTCCCCTCAAAAGCCTGTAAGAGACAGAATATAGAGATAGGGCCTTGAGGCAGTCTGCATAGGACATTTTACTTATGCCCTGTATTCTTTTAGTGAGGAACCTTTGTGGACATTCCAGTTGTTGGATATGCATGGTTAGGTACATACCAAAGGGGGCATTGTACTCAATGATAGGTCTGATGAATGCCAAAAACAGTGGAACAATGACTTTCTTGGACTTAGATGCCATGCTTTTCTTTATAAGAGTGATTTATAGAGTGATTTCCTCACCACTGAAGACATGTGATGGTCAAAGGCTAGATTACTTTCTATGTTTGCCCCTAAGTCCCTAACTACTGGGTCACCTCTAAGGGGTATGTTGTCAATGTGATAGTTACCAGGGATGGATGACTTCCCAAAGGATACTATTATGCATTTTTTGGCATTTAGTTTTAGTCCATGGCTTTGACACCAGTTATTTGTCTGTATCAGGCCCTCCTGGAGAACATCTGTATCAGTGTAGCATTCAATGAGAGTTCCTAATTTATAATAACCTGCAAATTTAGTCAGCCAGAGATCACTGACATTGGCCTTGACTTTTGAGAAGTAAATGCCAAAAAGGAGCGGTCCAAGGACTGATCTCTGAGGGACTCTACTTGTGACTGGCCTCTTTGTAGAGGTGGACTCCCCACTTCTAACTTCCTGAGTCCTGTCTGTGAGCCAATTGGCTGTCCAATGGGTGACATACAGGTTTGTACCTAACATCTTGAGTTCTTCAACAATGCCTGAATGGGGTATTGTGTCAAATGCCTTGGCCAGGTCAAGGTAGGCAGTGTGAACAATTTTGACCTCCTCCATTGCTTTGGTGACCTTCTCAAAGAAGTCCACTAGGTTGAGTAGGCATGATCTGCCCTTGATGAAACCAGAATGGGTTGGGTCCAGTGTCTGGTGGTTTACTATATCTCTGTTGATCATCTCCATGATAATTCTTTACATGGCTTTACATATAAGACTAGTGAGACTTATGGGTTTGTAGTTTCCAGGGTCAGTAGATGGCCCACCTTTGTGCAGACAGATGACTGTTGCCTTTCTCCATTCATGAGGCATGAAGCCTGTTTGGAGGCTAGAGTTAAATAGTAATTCTAGAAGCCCTGATAGGTCATGTTTCATGCTGTTTAGAAGGCATCCTGGGATATTGTCTGGGCCCATTGATGCAGTGTTCTTGGTCTTGGAGAGAACATTAAGGACCTGTTCCCTAGTGATAGTAGGGGGAGTTATATTTGATATTTCCTGAGAGAAGGTTGAGGGGGAGAGAGGGGTAAAGTTGGAGCTGAATTTATCAGCCAGGAGGTTTGCTATATCTTTTGGCTCAGCATAGGTGGATCCATTTACAATGAGCTCTGCACACAATTGTGTATTGCCTTCAAGGTTGCGGACATAGCTAAAGAATGCTTTGTGGTTGTTCTTGGCCTGGGAGGCCAAACTTACCTCAAATGTTGCTTTGTTAGACTTTATTTGTCCTCTGAGTTGTTTGTTTGGTTTGATGAGAGTGCTTTTATCTTGCTGAGTCCTGCACCTCATATTTTTGTCATGATTTTCTTCCTCCTGTTATACAGCCTATTGATTTTGTGATTCCACCAGGGTGGTTTGTTTTTTGAGTTAGTTCTGTACTTCTTCCTAGTGGGTACAGCTGCCTCCATACAGCTATTAACATACTTGTACAGGGTTTCTGTGAACAGTTCTGCATAGGCAGCAGTGTTCTCAGGGTATATGAGGGCATGAAATTTTGCCAGGTTCTCACTTAATAGCAGGCGGTTTGCCTTAGAATAGTTCCTGAATATTCCATGTTTAGCCTGGGTCCAGGTTTTATTTTTACTTCAAAGGAAACCATTTTGTGGTCTGATCTTACCAAGGAAGGCATTACAGTATGGGGTGTGCAGCAATCTCCCATATTAGTGAGGACTGGATTCAGTATAGTTGCACCCCTGGTTGATGTATTAACTATCTGTCCAGGGAGTTTGTGTTTACAAAATCCAGGAATCTCTGTGCATGTATGTTTGGTGTCGTATAGGATTTTCAGTTAATAGTGGGGTAATTAATGTCACCCATGAATACGGTATTGGGTTGGATAGTTAGTGTTTCTAATAAGTTTAAATACAAGATATGGGTTTCTGGATCATAGAGGAGGACCTACTGTATAGCTTGCAAGGAAGTGGTATTGGATTTTGCCTATGATGATTTGAACATGGAGGAGCTCAAGTGCATTGTCCTGTTTGACCAGCCTTGAAGTATATTTATTTTTGATGTAAATAGAGACAGCTCCACCTTTAGTCCCCGCCTGTAAAGTAGCTGGCCTAAATGTGTGGAAGGCATTATAACCTTGCATGTTGGTGTGCTCTCTGCAGCTTTAAACAATGTCTCAGTGACCACACAGACGTCAGCATTCTTTAGGGTAAAGAGAGCATCTAGGGAGTGGACTTTTTTTTTAGACTCCTAGCATTGAGCAGTAATACCTTTATATTTTCTTGGTTTTGATTTGTTATGTTGGAAGTACTTTCAGTTTGGTATTGCTTAAAAAGGCACTATGTGAGAAGACAATGTTTTAGCTAATATTTGAAAGGCTAGAGGGGAGAAGTGCAGACCATCCTTGGCAAAGCAGCATGGTCTGTTGACCATCGCCTTCCATGCTGACAAATATTGCACCCTCTTAGAATGACACCAGAATCTAAGCCACTTATTAAAGTCAATCATCTTTTGTTCATATTGTGGCATCATCATTCGAGAAGGTAAAATGCTGCTCAATGCTAGGCTCATACCAGCCTGAGACACATATTCTGAGAGTTCCATGATGTCTCTCTTCATATAGTCTATTGAGGTACATCTTATGTCATTTACTCCCACATGGACTATGACTGAGCTATATAGGTGATTGTGGTCCAATGATCTGAGTGACTGCTTAATGTGGCAGATCCTAGCCCCTGATAAGCAACTGACCATAACTTTCTCCTTACTCAGCCTGGTGAGAGGGACATCAGTGTGCCTCATGATGGAGTCTCCAATGACTAGCATGTTGGATTGTGTGGTGGCATGCCTTATGGGCTTAGAGGTAGAGGCTCCATTATATGTAGATCTATGTGTTGATGTGGGTGTTGTTTTGAAAGATTGCATTTAGGGCTGCTGAGGGCATTTGTTATACATACTTCATCTAGGAGGTCTTTGTTGTTTAGGAAGGTTACATGTAAGTGCCTCAGCATATGTGTGTCAATATGTCTATTATGAATTATGCATGATGGGTGCAACGTGTGTACTACTGACAACCATATTGACATTAGGAGTACTTTTATGTGAGAATTTTGCCTCCAGTGACACTGTGTAAATACATCTCTCACATATCATATCAGTTTGTTATAGAATTAACCGGTTGTCAGTAAACATGAGGCAATTTCTACATTGCCTCAGGATGCCCATATCCACCAAGCCAGTAACAGAGACATAGGAAATTTCATATTCATGGCAACAGACTCTTTTTTATTGATTAGACAGTTGGAGTGAGAATATCAATTACTGTCAGGAGTATCTGGTTTGCAATTATGTGGACAGTGCTTGTCACTGCCAGCTAGTTGTCCTGTGTGCATCTATTGGAGACATTTCAATTTTGCTTTTACAGGAAAACTGTCACTCAAAGTGGCTGAGTCTGTATAGAGCACTGCCAAACACTTGAGGGGAAATGAATATGTAGACCCTGAAAATTTAAGGATGAAGTATTTAGGCAGATATTCTGAAGTTAGAAATAAAATCAAGCAGTACTTACTGAAAACAAAGAATTAGCTTGTCAAGAATTATGAAAAGAGGGGAGTCACATGAATGGTCACTGTCTGGCTGCTACTACTGGTCTCACCACAGCTTCACTCTGTTGACATACAATGGTCCTTTGCTTCTTCTCTCATTAGAAGCAAAATGTTAGTACCAGTCCCACGATGAGAAGCAGAATACAGCCTGTTTAGTGATCCACAGTCTTGTCCCAGATGATGCAAGAGTCTGTAGGCTCGTAGCCTTTTTCTGGTAGAAAACTTGAATAGCGACCAGACCAATCAGGAATGTTAAGCACAGGCATTCACTCTTCAAACAGAAATAGTCAGGAATCAATGCACTCTGCACCTTCTCTCACCAGGACCAGAATATAAGCACAGATTCCAAGCTGTCACCTATAAAGCAGTTATTAGGCTTTCTGGTGATGAGCAGTCTCTAGGAAATAATTTCCCTGTATGCCTCCTCTCATCAGGAGAAAACAAAAGCACTAATCCCAAGATGACTACAAGAGTCAGAATGTGAACTCTCCAATAAACGATGGTCTTGCAATACATTTTTAAAGGTAAGATGAAAAAAATGGTTTATCCTAAACACTGCAGTGTGCACTGAGCTGTTATATATGAAAGTGGGTAACTTAAGTTTTAGCTGTCTGAAGTGCAGAGCCACTATTTTTAAAAGAGCAAGATAGATTGAAAGGGGGTGGGCACTTTTGTGTTCTAGTACTATAGAATACAGTGGGAAGGCCAATAAATTTAAACAGCTGAAGGGGAGTGATTTCACGAAATTATAATTTTGTGCTTACTCACATCAGCCAGTGAAAGAAGGGAGGGAAAGAGATATATATTGTCAAATTATCATGAGGAGCAGGCAACTAGAAAGACAGTGGTGTTTAAGAACACAGCGGTAACAGGGTGGGGGGGATGATATAAATTCTGTCTGACTCGCAAGAGATAGAGCTGTGGTCTCTTTTCAAGTTGTATTATGCAATTAAAAGCAGAATACAAGTAAAACACAGTGTAAAGAAAACAAATCACAGTATACAAAACAGAAAAAGCCAATAAAGTAATATAAAATACAAGAAAACAAAAGCAAACTAACCTTTCCATCACAGCAAGCTGTGGTAGAGCCTGGGTGAGCTTTTCTAGTAAAGCCTTTCTGAAATATCTGAAGTCTAACACTCAAATGTATATCATTATTTAGTAACTTCAATCCTCAATGATTTGCCAGAAAACCAAAAATATAAGAGGAACTGACCAAAAAAGTGAGTATGCAGGCATCATGTTTCCTATTTGTATATGCATGGGATCTTAGGCTTTGACCAAGATAATGTGTGTGTGTGTGTGTGTGTGTGTGTGTGTGTGTGTGTGTGTGTGTGTGTGTGTGTGTGTGTGTGTGTGTGTGTGCGCGTGTGTGTGCGTGTGTGTGTGTGCTCTCCTTTGCCTCTTACAGCCAGGGGAGTCTGTGCACGCATCCGTCTGCCAGCACCATCTGTACCTGCTGCCGCTACTGCCCCTACTTGTGGTCTATCAAACTTTGGTCCTGCTCTTTGTTGTCCTTGTTGAAGCTGTTTCCTGAGAATTATACTGTGTAATATGGCACAAATTGTAGTACAGTAAACTCTCAGTTAACTGGAACTCAAGCAACCATCAAAAAAATATTGAAGAAATACACTACAATTTTTATGTGTTGCACTCTCTGTACTCCCCCCTGCAGAAACATACTTTACATTTTTAGAGTTTTAGAGTTTTATAAAGGAAATCCGTGGTGGTGGTGCTGCGGTAGCATTGTCGCATCACAGTAAAGACGCTGTCCAGTTCGATTCTCAGTTAGAGCGTCTTCTTGCGTGGAGACATGCGTGAATGGGCGTATGTGCGTCAGGGCTGGCAACTCGGCACGTAAAAATTAACTGCCAATCATTAGTGGACCGGAGTTCCGCTGTGGTGACCCCTAACCGGGAAAAGCCAAACGACACAACAAAGAGTTTTATAAAGGAAGATAGGAATAAATTCCCTCTCTCCCCAACCTGAGAGTAAGTCAAACCAAACAGATAGTATAGGGTACAGTATTAGTCAGGCCTGTTTTTAATAGTAATGACTGCAGCAAGGGATTCTGCACAGAAAGCAGGTGCCAAGGCTCAAAAATAATATGAAAAGTCACAAAACAGCCAGCACTCAACTGGAAAATGAGTATTTAATATGTTGCACCACAGAACATGAAAAAAACAAACTGGTTTCAGCCCAATGGCCTTTTTTCAATGTATATTTCAGCCTGTAGTTAACCACTTATTTATATACAAAGCCTTAATCGATCATTAATTGAACAATTATAAATGCTCATTTAAACCAGGTGGAAATAATCCACCCGGTTTCACAATCCATGATTTCTCTTTTTAATTTAACAACTTATGCCAACCTGTTTTTAAGAATCTGTTACCCATAATTCTGTCAATAATGATAAATTTAAATGTAGCTGAATTATGTAAAATAGTATTTTTACATACATGACATTAATTTAACATTTTTATCTACTTTTACATATTTATTAATGTATTACTTTAACTCAATAATGTATTCTGACTCAATGCACTTTTAATTCACATTTATATATATATATTTTTATAACCCCCTTTATAACATGTTATTTTAAGGTAATTAGTGTAATATTCTTATATTTATGAGCAACTCTGCACAGTGTTCTAGATTTATGGTGAACGTTGATAAATTTTGAACGTTTTGCAACGAACTTCAGTGGTATAATGCAACTTAGTTTGGCGGGTAATTAATTTTTGGTAGGGACGTGCTGCACCTTTTAATTTTTATTTAAATGTTGTCATGTGATTATTTATTTTCCTATTTAAATATGGCTTTTTAACCTTTATTGTTATTAGTCTGAAGAAGTGTTGTCCATTGAGACAAGACGAAAGCGTTAACTTTTATTGTATGCTCGTCTTGGAATAAACCTGATTCTTGTGTGGATCCTACCTGCTGCTTGTGGATTTTAAGTTTTTTTTACTAATGACTATGTCAACCTTATGAATGTTATCTTATTAGATCATTTTTATGCTGAAAGTTCAAGAAATTAGGTGAATATTAGTTATGCCAAATTGGATATCATGCTCAATTACATGCTTTTACAAGGGCAGATTGATACTCATGAATTTGAATTGATGTTTCATGGACCTGCATTAGCAACAATTTTTGGTATCCCCAAAATACATAAGTGTCTCAACAATCCACCATTGAGGCCTATTGTGGATTCAACAAGATCCAAAACATATTTTATGGCTAAATACTTGGATTTTATTTTAAAGCAATGGGTGAGCCAATTTTGTTACTATTGATATGTGTAATTTATATACAGTTATCCCTCATGAGTTAGGATTGATTTGGTTTGAAGGGCAACTTTTATGTTTAGGCATTTTGGATCAGAATAAAATGAATGTTGCAGTCACTCTGATGGAAGTCATTCTGAAAAATAATTATATTCTGTTTGAGAGTCAAATTTTTAAGCAAACTACAAGGTTGCTATGGGTGCTGCATGCGCCCCGACATTCGCTAATTTGGTTAAGGCAAAACGGGAGGAAAAATTTGTGCTCCAAAGTGCCTTTAAATGTTGTTGGGATTATTATACCCACTTTTTAGATGACATTTTTATCTTATGGAACGATACAAGAGAGAAACTGGATGAGTTTATTAATTACATTAATAATACTGTGGATTTTTTGAGATTTGCGTTTAATCAGAGTATTGAGAAAATTGCATATTTAGATGTGGAAATAAGAAAAGATCTGAATGGAAGGAACTATATTTTTAATATTTTTAGAAAATCAACTTTTTAGAACTCCTATTTGCACTTTTCAAGCTGGTTTCCTATACATCAGAAGAAGGCGGTTGTGAAGGGCCAGCTGGTCAGACTGGTCAGGATGGTTTCTAATTATGATGTATTCATCAATGAATGTGATACTTTATAATATATGTTTGTGAACAAGGGTTATCTTGAATATTTTTTACTGAAGATCAAGGATGAGATATGTAATAAAAGAGCAAAAGGGTTTTATACTCCACTATTAGGTAGCAGGAATGACATTAACATTTGTCAGTCTGATGGTAATAATATTTTAACACTGGGCAAAAGAAGTAATGAAATGAGCTTTTTATATGATAACAATCAAAGGATGTTTATAACTACTTATAGTTTGGATAGCCATACATTGTTCAATAGTATTTATAAGAATTGGAATTTATTCTTGACTGACAGTTCTTTGGTGGAAAAGGAAGGTGTTAAAGCACTTAAAGTGTTCAAAAAGATAGGAGTTTCAAAGATTTATTGGAAACCAAAAAGTACTCAAGGCAGGGTTATATTAATAGTAATTCCATCAGGTTTAACAAAGCGGGTATGTTTAGGTGCGGTAGATGTGTGCAGTGCTCCTCTATTATAAGAGCAGATCATGTATTTTTAAATGATAAAATTATTTGCGTTGGAGGCCACTTTAGCTGTGATTCCAAACAGGTGGTACATGCTGCCAAGTGTGTTCACTGCCCAGCTTTCTACAGTATGTGGGTAAGACCCTGAGGAAGTTAAGGGCAGGATTTATGAACACCTATTGGATATTAGAAAAAGGAAACCCACCAATGCCCTTAGTAAAACATATTCAAAACTATAATGAACATAGGTTTGAATCTGTGGTATTGGACCACGTAACACAGGATAGCAGGGGGTTATAATGAAAGAGCACTTGGACACAAGGGAATTAAAATGGCAGCTAGGGTTGAATGCTTCATGCCCCCCTGGTTTGAATGAACGTAGTTCCATCAGTTCTATTTTAAAATTAAAACATTATAATGCCATAAACTGAATGAAAACCAGGCTGTATAAAATCCAAGTATCTTTTTCATTTTGGTAACCAGATTGAGCGCTTTTAGTTACAACATATAGCCTTCATCAGAATAAACTTCCCATCACACCATCTTCATTTTTATAAAAAAATATTAGCCAATCACCAGTGTAAAGCAATCAACATGTTAATGATTAATTACACTCTAAAAACCTTAATATGGGACTACTGACATCCGGCTTGTTACCACATATGGCCATAATACTAACACCCTTATGGATATTGTAAATTGCCACTGGAATATATTGATGGATGATCACAGACTATCTGACATTCTTAGCCCTAAATGTTTATTTTCTTTTTGTAGAGGCAAAACATTGGGCTCTCATTTTAGTCACTATAAACAATGGGGTGAATGTATTAGACCTCAACAGCAAAAAGCTATCACTGGGAATTATATGGTTGTGTCCCATGTGGACACTGCACACATTGCACATGTGTAGTCAAGTCTAAACAGTTTTCTAGCAAAAATACAGCTTTGGTATTTGACATTAGATTGCTGGCTAACTGGAGTACTGACTGGATCATTTATTTAGCTACATGCTCTTGTTCAGAATTTTGTATTAGGCAGACCTCTCAACCATTACGATTACGCATGATGGAGCATTTCAGTGACATCAGAAACAAAAGACAGTCTACTGCTTTGTATAAACATTCACTTATACATCCCACTGCAGGTTTTAGAGTCATGATTATTGATAGAGTATAAGGTGATAGGACTAATAAAACTGGGTGGCACACCTTATTAAATAAAGAGAAAAACTGGATTATTAAACTGGGTGTGCTGTTCCTGCCTAGATTGAATGAGCATTTATGATCATCCAATCAAGGAAGTTTTTTGATGTCACCAGGATGTATAAAATTATGCCTTGTTAGCTTAAAAGTTTAACACTGAGGAAGGCTTCAGTAGCTGAAACCGGTCTGATTAATTTTTTTGTTCGGTAAATCTTTTCAATTGCCCCTATGGTGTATTAAAGTTTTTTTATTTGCACAACATATTGTGCTGGCCTGCTGATTTTTCAGTTTGAGTTAAAAATAGTTCCCAACTTGCAATCGTCTGCGAACTTTGTCAGCCAGAGTCCCTTTGTGTTGGCCTAGACTTCAGAGAAATAGATACCAAACAGGAGAAGACCCAGGACCAACCCCTGTGGGACTCCATTCGTGACTGGTCAGCAGTCTGACTTGGAGTCAGCTACTTTCACACTGTGGGTTCTATCTGTGAGCCAGTTTGCAACCCACCTAGTGATACAGGGGTTGATGCATAGCTTAGTGAGTTTTTCTATGATTTCTGAGTGGGGAATGGTATCAAAGGCCTTGGCCAGATCAAGGTAGGCTGTATGAACCACCCTGCCTTCCACACCTCTGACTGACTCAAAGAAGTCAACCAGGTTGAGCAGGCATGATCTACCCTTCACAAAACCAGACTGTGTGGGATCCAGAGTTTGGAGATTCCCTATATCCTTGTTTATTAGGTCCATGATGATGTGTTCCATAGCTTTGCATATCAGACTTGTCAGGCTAATGGGACAATAGATCCCAGGGTCTGTAGTTGCTCCTCCTTTGTGGAGAGGGATGACTGTAACAGTGCACCATTCAGTAGGGACAAAGCCTGAGGTGAGGCTGTGATTGAACAGGGCACACAAGTGAGGTGCCAGTTCACTCTGTAGTTCATGTAGAACACAGCCAGGGATATTGTCAGGTCCCACAGAAGCTGTATTCTTGGTCTTGGACAGTGCTGTTTTAACCTGTGCAGGAGTAATACTGGGTGCCTGGCAATCTACTGGTATTGTGATTGATCCTTTGGGGGGGGGTAAAGCTGACACTGAATCTGTTGGCCAGTATATTGGCAATATCTGTTGGCTTGGTATAGGAGGTACCATTGTGCAGAAGTTCAGAGCAAATCTGGGTAGTGCAGTGGAGATTCTTTACATAACTATAGAAGGCCTTGTGGTTGTATTTACTATCTGCTGCAATACTGTTTTCATGGCTAGCTTTAGAGGATTTGATGAGGGATCTCAACTTTTTGTTGAGGCTGATAAGGGAGTTTTTCCAGTCTTGGGACTTTACCTTATTCCACATCAGTTTCTTCCTTCTGTTGTAGAGTTTGTTTATGGCAGGGGACCACCAGATTGGCTTCCCTTTTTTTTTTTTTTGGAGAGCATCCTGGTTCTATTGGGTATGGTGTGATCCATACATTTGTGTACGTGTTTGTACAGTGCATTGGTGTATGATTCAGTGGTCATGCAACTATTCTCAATTTGCATGGGTGCCATGAAGTTAGCCACCTCTGTTTTTAGGAGCCCAAAGTTAGCTTTGGAGACGTTTTTCATGGTGGCTACCTTTGCGGGGGGATGGGGGTGGGATGGATGTGGATTTCCAAGGTGATTAGTTTGTGGTCGGATCTAATCTAACCAGGGAGGAGTTGACTATTGGTGTAGAGCAACGGTCACCCATGTTAGTAATGACCAGGTCAAGGATGTTGCTATCTCTAGTGGGGGTAAGAATGAGCTGGTCTAGGGCATTGGAATTAATGAATTCCAAGAAACGTTGGGCAAGTGTATTGGCACATGAGTAGTTTTCCCAGTTAATGGAGGGGTAGTTGAAGTTGCCCAGTATGACAGTGTTAGGTTGGACTCTAATATTCTCCAGGGTGCTTAGGAACATGGAGTGTGAGTCTTGGGACATGGTTGGGAACCTATAGCAGGCTACAACCTGAATCTCTGTCTTACCCAATGTTAGCTGCACCTGAAGTATCTCTGATGTGTTATGTTGGGCTACCAGTCTGGAGGTGTGCACATCCTTTATGAATATGGAAACACCACCGCCTATGGAGCTTCGGTCCAAGTTCTGGAGCCGAAAGGTCTGGAATGAGTTATAGCCTGGTAGCACAGGGGTGCTTTCTGCTGCCCTGAACCAGATCCGTGGTACAGCACAAATGTCGATGTTCTCCATTTTAAGGAGTGCTTCGAGTGAGTGCATTTTTTGATTCAGACTTCTAGCATTGAGCAGCATGACCGTCTGATTACATTTGTTTGCAGCTGTTACTGTGATAATTTGGTCTTTGGAACACCACCTAAAAAAGGCACTATGGGGTGGCAAGAACTTTGGCCAGTATCCAGAAGCTCAGGGGTGACAGATGCAGGCCATCTCTGACAAAGCATCGAGGTCTGCCAATCGTGTCATCCCAGGGAGATAGATACTGGATCCCCTTAGAATGACACCAGAAACTTACCCAATTGTTGAAATCAATCATTTTCTGCTTGTACTGTGGCTGTGGTATCATTCTGGGTAATGGTAGGATGCTGCTCAGGGTTAGGGTCATACCTGCCTGGGCTACATAATCTGAGATCTCCTCCATGTCTCTTTTCATGTAGTCCAGGGAGATACATCTCGGGTCATTCACACCCACATGTACAATCACAGAGTCATATTTGTACCCGTTGTTGAGGGACCTGAGTGCATGCATTATGTGGTGGATCATGGCACCTGACAGGCAGCTGACTGTTACTTTCCCCTTATTCAACCTAGTGAGTAGGACATCAGTGTGCCTCACTGTCGAGTCATCTGTGACTAGTGTGTTGGGCATGGCATTTTGACTTAGGGGCTTTGGTTGAGTGGCACATTGTTTAGGAGAGTTATGTGTCTCGTGATTAGTGTTGTGTTGTGGTAGTCAAGTGGATTTCTGCCTTGGAGGTCTCTGCTGTTTGGGTAGATTTTTATTGAGAGCCTCCATGAAGGTGGGTGTGTAGTTTGTGTTTTTATGTGAAGTCAGTGCTAGTGTGTGTTCTGGAGGGCTATGTGTTCAATGTGGTGTGGTGCAAGTGTTGACCTTCTCCTCCTGACTAGCTATTCCGGTCTTGGCTAGAGAGCGTGTGGCTTCCAATTTGGATATATAACTGCATCTCTCACAAGTCTGAGTGTTGGGAGGTAAGAAGAGAGGGTTATCAGTGTACATGGGGCAGTTGCTACATTGTCTCATGATGCCCAAGTTCACCAAGTTAATAGGAGAAAGCACAGGAAAATGACCTTTAGACATGCCTGTAGGGACAGGCAGTAATAACAAATACTGGTGCTCTTTCCTTGTAGAACATTTAGTGCTGGTAACACTTTTGTGTGCTACAAGAATTGCTACAAGAAGTCTGGTAAAGTGCTAGACTATAAAACTAGTAAAAGTGCAGGAGAGGAGATAACTAGCAGATCTAAGGGAAAAATTGAAGAGCAGACTTTTTACCAGGTGCTTGAGTTCTGCTCATTTTCTCAAAAGCACTTTTTAGGTAGGAATTTATTGTATGAAGGCTTGCTTTACCCTGTAATATTCCTTATTTTAAAGAAAAAGATGTAGGATATGAAGTCCACTCCTACTCAAAAAATGTAGAAAAAAGTCTGTTCTGTGACACAGGGGTATACAGCAACCTAGATGATCTGGGAACAGCCAGTAATCTTGGCATTAGAGAAGTTGGTAAGAGAGAGTGGGGGTTAAGTGGCTGATGCTGGTGAACCCATCTTGGGGAAGGGGTATAGAATGCAGTTGAGCCTGCTCCACTATTAGCTTCTACGGGAGAGAGAGAGGCACAGCATGTAGTGTGTCAGCCAGGAATGGGTACCTGGTTCTGCCAAGCTGTGTTCATTTCACAGCTTTCATCATGCATGTGCAGAAGCATGCATAGACATGGGGAAGGAGTTGTAGACCTTCACATTTGCAAATGCACAAGGCCACCTTTAAGAGTATTGTTAGAGCATGAAATAAATAACTGAAATGTCCTTTACAGCTTCCTGAATGATGGCCACACATTGAATGGCTCTTCCTCTGGTGTTGAGGGATGAATGGACGCAGTAACAGTAGGAGTTATGGTCAGCAGGTAAGTGACAGGAAAGTAATTAAAAAAATAACTAGAAAGGCAACTTGCAATTGATGTGATTTTGACTATTTCCTCATGATTTTAATGCAGATTTGTATCACATAAACAGAATTAATGCAACATAATTTTACATGCATGAGTCATTTAGTATGAGTGGTTATAAAAAATGGGTGATCAACTTTAATAAAATGGTGATAAACAATCTGAGGATAGCTATGTGAGAAATTACAGTTAACTCAAATGACAGGTTATTTCTATCCCCAGCTTATGACCTACTTTCACATCTGTGTGACAGTATAGGATTACCTTCCAAAATACTTAGAAACAAGCATTTAATTCTACATTAGATAGTCTGTGTAAGTGCCATATCAGTGGATGATTGTCCTAATAGTTATAGATTCCCAGATTGCACAATGTTTACAAGAAATGATGATACATGTGTTTATCACTTTGTTACTGGAAACTTCCAGAATGCTGTTTTACAAGTTTAGCTGAATGTGTCTTCTGGAGCATTCCTAGACATTAAAAAAAAATGAAATTTAGTCATCTTTAGCACATACGCATATGTTTCAAATGTAATATGTTTTGTATCTTAGTTGACATGGAAAATGAGCTATCTGGCAAAAGTCCACTTTTATTATTATTATTATTATGTTAAAATATAGGTGTTCTTTATGGAAAAAGTTACTATATATTTCAGATATCACGCCTAAATTAAAAAAACTTTTGTCAGATTTCATTTAACATTTACAGCATTTTTCTGACAAAGTATGGTGCTGTTTTATATATATATATATAGATATATATATATATATATATATATATATATATATATATATATATATATATATATATATATATATATATATAGGTTCATAGGTGTGTTCATAGGTGTGTACTAGGCTAATGGCCCTGGGGCCTTTACAAGGCTAGCCCATAGAAATGCCCTGGCATTGTGCCGCCTGTCATTAGTTCACAGTGCCTCTATCAAGTAGAGCCACTGGAGTGACCCCCGGGGTGAACTTTCTATTTCCCATCCACTCATCAAAATTTTGCTTGAAGAGGGCTAGTGAGGTGCTCTGCTTGACGTGTATGGGAAGTCTGTTCCAGAGCATGGGTAGTCTCTGGGTTATGATCCTGTCCCTCTAGCATGTTCTGTTGATTGTGGTAATGAGGTTGAGGTCTCTGGAGCATGTGCTGCGGAGGGATTGGGATCTCTTTAGATGTAACATTTCTAACAGAGCTGAGTCAGACATTGCTTTGTAGAAGAGATTGTCTCTTAGTAGAAGACATGAAACAGAGAATAGCTGGAGTTTTTTTGAGTCTGTCCATGTAGGACATGAAGGCCTAGGATCCTCTTTGTGAGGTACATTTGTGGCCTCTCCAGCTGTTGCAGGTGTCTAGTGAGGTACATGCCAAATGGAGCATTATACTCTATGACTGGTCTAATGAGGGAAGAGTAGAGAGAAATGATGACCTCTTTCTTCCTGGTTGCAAAACCCTTAGTAATGAGATGTGCCACATAGAAGGACTTTCTGACCACAGTGGCAATGTGGTGGTTGAAGGAGAGGTTGCTGTCAACCTGTGTCCCCAGATCTCTTATAACAACTTCAGTGTTCGGTGGGCTCCCATTGATGTCGTAATTAGTGGGAACTGAGTTTTTCCCAAAGGGGAAGATGACGCATTTTTTGGCATTAAGCTTAAGGCCATGGTTTTGACACCTCATTGTCTCAGTGAGGCCTTTCTGTAGGATGTCAGCATCACTTAGGGAGTTAATAATGGTTCCCAGCTTGCAGCCGTCTATGAATCTGGTCAGCCAGAGTCCGTCTGTGTTGGCCTGGACTTCTGAGAAGTAGATGTCAAACAGGAGAGGCCCTAGGACCGATCCCTATGGGACTCCACTAGTGACTGGTCAGCAGTCTGACTAGGAGTCTGCTACTTTCACACTGAGGGTTCTATCTGTGAGCCAATTTATTAATGATATAGAGGTTTATGCCTAGTTTGCTGAGTTTATCAATAATTCCTGAGTGAGAAATGGTATCAAAGGCCTTGGGCAAATTGAGGTAGGCTGTATGAACTGCCTTACCTTCATCCACCGCTTTGGAGACTGACTCAAAGAAGTCAACCAGATTGAGCAGGCATGATCTACCTTTCACAAAATTAGAGTTTGGAGATTGGGTCTAGAGTTTGGAGATTCCCTATACCCTTGTTAATTAGGTCCATGATGATGCGTTCCATAGTCTTACATATCAGACTCATCAGACTAATGGGGAGATAATTTCCAGGGTCTGTAATTGCTCCTTTAATATATTATATATATTTTATATATATATATATATATATAGAGAGAGAGAGAGAGAGAGAGATATATAGCTAGATATAGATACAGATTTATATACAGCTAGATATAGATATAGATATAGATAGATACACTAGATACACACATATGTGAGTGCATATGTATGCATATTTATGAATATATACATATATATATATATATATATATATACATATATATATATATATATATATATATATATATATATATATATATACACACACACACACACACACACACACACACACACACACACACACACACACACACACACACACTCACACATGTATATATTTATATCTTTCTATCTAGCTGAGCCATGTCAACTTACTGAAAAGCAATGTACTTATGGTACTGAATGTACAATGTTGATATCTCAAAGTGCTGAAATGTTAAAATGTTGATATAAAAATACCTTCTCCCCTACATCTGTAGAGAGCTGGACTTTCTCCTATAAGACCTAAATTAGTGCTTGTTAAAGAATGTCACTAAAGCCAAGTGATATTTGGCTGGGATTCATGAATGCCTCAAGTTAAGCTCATGTGCCCAATGAACAATGAAGAGCATGGATTTTGCAACTTAAGAAACAGCAGCACATGATTTGGCCTGCCCACAAACATGGGTTAACAGAATTATAAACCAATGACTGTATAATGAGCCATGCTGTATGGTAATGAAGCAAAACATGACGGAATGATTCAGAAATGTATAAAACATGCACAACCACTCAGTACTCACTTTAACACTAAATCGAGCATATGATAAAATACAGCCACAGGAAAACTATAATATATGTTAGGGTTTACTGCAGCAACCTGTACCTACAAGATGCTCTAATAAAAGGTTGTGCTGCTGCTGACGTTGTCAAATGTTACCATGCAAGGTATAGAATTTTTAGACTACATCTGACCTAGCATGGGCTTCTGAAATTGAAATACTGAACAGCTACAGGGTGGACCGGAACACAACACAGGAAATAGTAAACATCTGCTGTCCCCATCTAACGCTCCATGGGAATTATCTAAAACCCATCCCAGTAGATGCTGAGGTTTGTGTAGTTTTATGCATTTTAGCTACAGAGATCTACAGGGGGGTTTCACAGGATTCTGCCTCAAGAATATTACACCACTTCCTCAATACAATGCTTCAAGGTGTGGGAAGTATATGTGATTTCCATGTATCCAAAGGACAGAGCTACCACCATGCAAAATTTCTATACCATAGCTCATTTTCCTGAGGTACTGGGAGACATAGACTGTACATACATTGAAATAAAGGCCCAGGTGAACTAGGAAGGTCATACATGAACAGAAAAGGGTATCAGTCCATCAACTGTAGCATCACTCCATCAGCAGTCAGGTACTCTGTAATGCACTACATATCATCAGTACTGTGTGTGCAGACAATCCAGACAGCTTCCTCAATTCCATTGTATGGAACACCTGTGACTTCTGTCAAAGCTTTACAAGGACTGACTTCCCACAAGGACTTCTGGGGAGAATGCTGGATATGCTCTACAACCTGGTTCATAACCCTTGTGAGAAATCCACACAGCCCCACCAAGCAAGGTTAAAACACTGTGCATGCACAGACTAGGAACATAATAGAGTGTGTATCTGGACTTTTGAAGTCATTGTTCCACTGTCTGGACACATCTGGAGGTGCCCTGCAATATGACTTTGCTTCCTTTGTCAAAATACTAATGGTATGTGCTATCTTACATAATATTATACTTATAAAATAGTTGCAGCAGGATGCCCCAGTACAGGACTGACAGAGATGAAGGGTCAAATGAGGAGCCAGCACCAGGGTACAATTATGGCATCATATCAGGAGTACCTTGGAACTAAACTTGAATCTGGAGTTGGGAGATGAAGATGAACAGAAAAATAGCACCAACTCAGAAATTAGTGAATAAATGTGAGACTCCAAGGCTTAAACTGCATTTATGAAACATGGCTGTATAAGGAAAAGTGGAAAGAGTAGACTGGGCTTTTCTTGACTTTGTTAAACTTGTGGGAATTTGACAGGCAATTGGCTCACTTCATGTAATTAACATTTGGAAGGATATTGAGGGGAGGGGCAGAGAAAGGAAAATGGTAGCTGTAAATAAAACAATCTGTTTTGACAGTATTCGTATGAAACTTTCCATGATATGAATTGCATGCTTTATAGTACAGCATTTTTACTTGTTCTTGCATGTGGCAAATATATTAAAGTAAGCAGATGCCTTTTTTTCTTCTTTTTGTTAGCATTATGAAATGTCGTCATCACAATGCAAAGAGAGAAAAAAGGCTAAACAAAAGCACATTTAATTTAATAGGTTGAAATCTTGGCTTATTGAGGTTAGGAGATGGGGTGCAAAAGAACACATATCATAACACGTGTAGAGCTGATATGTTTTCTCCTACTTTTGCATAGGTGAATTTCTAGATTAAGACCCTTGGCTTAATCTAATAGCAGGTCTTATATGGAAACAAGTAAATGAGAGAACACTGAATATAATGAAATGTTTTCCTTTAGCAATAAATGTTTCAGCTTGTCTTTAGAAGCCTGCAGCTGAGGACTACATTTTTTTTCTCTTACATTTCTTTGGAGACAAACTGATAATATGGCAATACAAAGCCAGAACACTGGTTTCTTTGAGTCAAAAGTAAATGTTTTCTGAAAGCATGGAAGTTATTTTTCACATCTGGGAGGGGGAAAAACTGACACAAATAAGTATAAGTAGAAGCAGTGTCAATAACATGCATCTTAGCATGGGCAATTTCAATTTTAAGTTAACTAAAGGCCTGTGTTTACAGCTGTCTGTTTGGACAATTGTTACTATTAGGAGGGTTAAACTTCATTATTTGAATATACAAATAGCTTTGTGTGTTTGTACTAAGTTAACAGGTTCTGTGCATGTTCCTGGGTATGTTTTTTTTGTTTGTTTTTTTGATTGAGGGTTTTCATTAAAACAAAAAGACTTGTAAAATATGACATAGGTTCCAATGTTGATAAGAAAAACTGTATAAAGGATTAACCTGCCAATCATCAATGGATGCATGCATCACAAAAGCTGGAATATACATTTAAAAAACATCATATATAAGAGGTGGAAATAATGATTTCTTATTATAATAGTGTCACTTTCCAAATTCCCTTGAAATGTGAATGGTCTCATAGGTATATACCAAAAGGAAATGATATTTAATTATATTAAGAAACACTGACTGCAAATAATGCTACAGAAGATACATTTGGAAAGAACTGAGCATGCGAATTTGATAAAGAAATGATTTCATGATGGATATTTAAAAACACAAGTATTTATATTAATTGCTAGAGGAGTTCCAATACTGATAGAAGAGAAAATAAAAGATAATAATGGCAGATTTACAATAGTAAGAGGTTACTGGCAAGGGGTGAGAATTATGTTGGCATATATTTATATTCCACCTAAAATTGCTACTATAGAGCTTAAAAGTGTAGAGAAATAATCATTTTCAGCAGGGACTATTACTTACAGATGGGGACTGGAATTTGACTTGCAACAATAAGAATGTGGCTGTGGGGCCTAGAAGGGAAATATAAGAAAAGATGGTAGAATTCTGAAGAAATTCATGAATACATTTTGGTATGGAAGATGTGAATTCAGTAGTAGGAACTTGGGCAAAATTTACATATTATTCCCCAAGGTACAATAACTGGTCAAGACACAGGTTATATTTCACAGGAACATGTGAATTTAATTGAGAATTTTGACACACATCAAATAACTATTTCAGAACATGCGCCAAGAATTACTAATATAAAAATGCAGGGTATTGAAGGAAAGATGAAATCCTGATGCTTACCCATCTACCTGTTAAAAAAGAAAGGAATTTAAGGAATGGTTAGTGGAAAGTATTTTAGAGTTATAAGGGAAGATAGAAAGTACTCTAAAAGTTATAGTGAGTGAGTGGAATAAAATTAAGTTTGAGTTTAAAAATAGGGTAGAAATAAAAGAAAAAGAGATATGATTAAGAAGTAACAGGAGTTATTTAGAAGAGTTGAAAAAAAGTTAAAGTATTACAGAATAAGTGGAATCTCAGAGAACAAGAAGATGAGCAATTGATGAGTGCTAAAGAGAAAATGAGGGAATACATAGATAACTGCATGAGTTTAGAAAGATTGCTGTAAAACAACTGTTGTTTTTAATAAATCCAGGGCATAAAAACTTTTAGTAAAATGATTTAGGGAACATAAAATAGAAGGGGCTGTTGATAAACTTAGGGAGTGTATAACAAGAAAAATACCCAGAGGTCTTGTAGCAGTATTAGAGCTATTTTGGAAATGTTATGGAAATTTGTATAAAGCAGAGACGTGGGGAAATCAAACAGCACAAATGGAAATATTTATGGAAGACTTATATGCCAAGGATAGGCTCAACAATTAACAGTTAAGATAGGAGGAGATGACATTAAAATGGTTATATATAACCAATCTGCAGGAAACTTTCCAGTAGTAGATGGTATTCCAATGGAAGTTTGGAAGCTAGAAGGGAAGAAACTGGTAAAGACCTGGAATGTTTTGTTTAACAGCATTTTAAAAGGAGTAGAAGCACCAACATCCTGAAAAAGCTGCAGTGGTTGTAATACCTAAAGAAGGTAAAGACTCATCAGATCTAGTTTCATATAGGCCCATTTCAGTTTTAAATGATGATTATAAAGTGTTTATGCCTGTAATGTCTAAAAGAATGGCAATGGCAAAGATGTTGTCAAAACTGAAAGATATGGATAAATGTGGTTTTGTGGAGGGGAGGGAAACATTAGACAACATTAGTAGAATGATGATGATCAAGAGGGAAGCAAAATGTAAGAAAATACTGCTGCTGAATGATTTTATCTTGGAGGGGAAGAGGGCAACAGTCAATTGGGATAAGGTGATCCTTCCAATAGAACTTGGAGGTTTAGGATTACCTGATTTGAAGGGATATTTTAAACTAAATAGTTAAGGCTCTTACACATAAGACAAAGTGGAAGCTACAATTCAAAGTGGAAAGGGATGATGGTGAAGCAGGGGGAAAATCAAGAAATAAGGAATGAGTGTGATTTTGTATGCAGTTCCTTAAGGAGAATAACAGCACTGATATAGAATATAATATTCATAGAGTAGAAAAAAGTGTACCATGGGAATGGAGAAAGGAGATACTGATGATAGGTATGACTGCAATTAGGGATACAGAAAACAAGCAAGAGGGCACTGGAATTTACTGGATGAAGATAGCAAAGGATCCAAGGTACTGAGAACAAATACTTAGAGAGGGAAAGGTAATAGAATAGGAAGAGGCCAAGAAGCCATGCAGACTGCAGGATAGAGATTGTCTTCCCTATCAGGAATTGATATCAGAGTACAGGCAAATCAAAAGGTTTAGGGGAATCCTAAATAAAAGACCTGCACTGGTTGAGTTTTTAGTTGAATCTAGAATAGAAAAGGCTGTAAAAAAGGGATAATTAGTAGGATATATAAGATATTGCCCAATAAATATAGGAATCAATCAGAGGAAGTCAGGGAAGTTTAGAAAGAGATCAGATAAGCAATTTACAAATAAATAGTGGGAATACATGTGTATGACTCCCAAATATGCAAATCTAAAAGATTTAGGATTTTTATGTTGAAAGTGTTTGCATACATATTTTTATACCCCAGACAGACTCCAAAGATTTTTTTTCTACTCAGGTAAATGGCAAATGTTAGAGGTGTGATGGAGAAGAAACAGGTACCTGGCTGCATATGTCATTGGAGTGTAATGAGTTGGCAGACTTTAAAAAAACTCCTACAGAGTACCTTGTCAGGAATATTAGGTGAGCAAATGAGTATAAAGAAGTATTTTTTTCTGAGCTGGGGTACAGGATATGAGCTGCCTAAACATAGTAAGGCCTTGTTAAGTTTCATTTTGGTGGCTGCCAAAAAGTAATTACTAGAAAATGGAAATCAAACTCTAAACCAGCCATACTTATAGTTAATATTGTAACAGAGATAAAAGAACAGGAAGGGGGGATCTTTGGAAAAAGGCAGGAGTAAATTATATAGAAACAATGGAAACTGTGGGAACAAAACACAAAGAAAAAATGTTTTGGAAAAGGAATGAGGCTTTAAAATAACTACATAAATGTAAGTTTGTCGATGTCACAAGTGATGATTAGATAAAGTTGTTTGAAAAAAAAAGAAGACTGGGACTGCAATTCCAGTAGCAGTGGAAAGATATCCTGGTCTAACTGAATTGGGAAGCACACAGGGAGCCTAAGGTGAGATAATTTCATTAGCCAGAGGGCTTTTTAGTTGGTTTAGTCACTTTTTTTTGAGTCTATAAATTCTACTGCCTGTTATGCAGTGGCATTTAGCAGTGCCTTGTGTAGATCCAGGCTTTTAGAAACTAAATTTTCTTATAAACTTCCCCTGTAATTTAACCCAGTACTCAGTTGTACAAGGCAGTACTCTTTGGCGAGCTGAGGATCTCTGCCACATGAATTCAGTCATACATAGCCTACTTGTAGTTTCTACCCTCTCAGCACTGACATTAGCCTGCTGTACCACCCCTTTGTAGGTTCACCAAAAAATTACCTCACACCATGGCTGGGCATTTTCCCAATTTCTCTGCCATCAGCTTGGCATATATGGGCATCCTGAGACAATGTAGGAATTGTCTCATGTTTAGTGACAGCCCGCTAATACTTAGAGAAATGTCTACAGTATGTGAGAGATGTAATTATACAATGCCACTGGAGGCAAGGCTCCCACTCAAAAGCAGTTAAAATAACAATCAGGCTATCGGTAACATAAGCATTATACCAAACACACATAGTACTGACCCAACACATAGACCAACATATGCTGAGACACTTAAAAGCCACCTTCCTAACCCCAAAGATGTCCTAGATATTCTTCCTACAAAATAAATCCTTAGGAACCCCAAAAGCACTATACCAAAACAATAACCAACACAACTCATATAGCCAAACCTCTGGGGCCTCAGTAGCAAAGCCCATAAAGCAAACCAACACAGTACCCAATATTTTAATTGGTTTACTACCAAATGGGTGATCTGACTTTGTATTTACGTTAGTCCAAATGCTCAATTCGATAGTATCAAAAGAACGAATAAATAAATGTTGAAATGCACAACAGTGAATGCACTACAGCATTCGCTGTTGTGAATTTCAATATTGTAATACAGATTGCCCTATAGTAGGGATCAGGAAATGTACCCTTTCCCTGACTGTAGTGCGATCTCGGAGTTTGTATATATAAGTAGCAGGGGGTGTGGGGGATGCAGGGGGGCTTGCAAAAACATTCTTTACTGTGTGTTGCACAGTAATAGTAGTTGCAGATATGTGGTGAATGTTCGAATTGTGTTGAATTTGAACATTCTCCACTTCCACGTTCAACTTTTTTGTCGGTCAAAGTTTTTGTTGTCATTTCTCCAGTTCGTAGAAGCGATAACTCGCACAAAGTCCAATCACGGAAATGATAGCAAACCATTTTAATCATAGGAGACTCCATTGTGAGACACAGATATCACATCTACCAGACTGAATAAGGAAAAAATCACATTCAGTTGTCCATCAGGGGCCAGGATCCATCAAATCACCCATGCACTGAAGTCATTAGACCACAAGTACCAGTATGACTCAGTCTTAGTCCATGCGGGTGTAAATGACCTGAGCTATATATACCTCTCTAGACCATATGAAAAGAGACATTGTGGAGCTCTCAGACTATGTGTCCCAGGCTGATATATTTCTAGCACTGAGCAGCATTCTACCTTCACTACAGGTAATGCCACAATATGAACAAAAGATGAATGACTTTAATAATTGGCTTAGTTTCTGGTATCATTCCAAGGGGTTACAAAATTTGTCAACACAGGAGGTCATGGCCAACAGATAAGATTTCTTCGCTGTGGATGGTCTGCACCTGTCCCCTCTAGGCTTTTGAATATTGGCTAAAACATTGTCCTTCCCTGTAGTGCCTTCTTTAGGCAGTGCCAAATTGACAAATCTTCTGACATAGCAAAACCAAACCAAGGGAATCTAATGGTGTTACTGTTCACTGTCAGGAACATAAACAAGAAACTCCACTTCTTCCAGACTCTCCTCTCCCTGGAGAAAGTAGACATCTGTGCAGTTACGAAGACACAGTTAAAGCCAAAGAAAGTACCTAGTTAGTGCAGGATTAGAATGCCTTCCACATTCAGGCCAGCTACTGCACAAGCAGGGACTAAAGATAGAAGTGTCTCAATTTTTATCAACTACATACCTCACCCAAGGACCAGTGAAACAGGACAACATGCTTAAACTGTGCCATGCCTAGATTTCCATAAGCAAAGTTCCATATCATACCTTTGCAAACTATACAGGTCACTCTCTATGATGCAAAAAATTCATACCTCCTTCTTGGACGTACTGGAGGCCCTCACAGTCACTCTGATGCCATATTCATGGGTGATTTCAACTACCTCACTATAAACTGTGATTCCTTGACTTTGTAAACACAAACACCTTGGGCCAGATTGTCCATACACCACTAAGGGTACAAACATACCTGACCCGGTACTCTCAAACATGGTAGAACCCTGTACCCCCCATGTAATGTCTTCTCTGGTAAGGTCAGACCATAAAGCTATCTCCATTAAAATAAAAATACGTTCTGTGACCTTGGCTAACCCTTTAACATTTAGGAACATTGCTAAGGCAAATTTCCTACTACTGAGTGATAATCTGTCAAAATTTCAAGCCCCCCCCCCAAACCCTGAGAACACAGCTGTCTATGTGGAATTCTTCACAGAAGCCATGCATATGTCAATAAACCTGTCAACAAATGCATAGAGACAGCTGTGCCCACCAGAAATAAGATCAGAAATAGCTCATAAAACAAACCACCATGGTGGAATCCAAACATAAACAGGCTGTACAACAAAAGACAATCATCATAGCAAAGATTAGGAAGTGCTATACCCAGCATGATAAAAACACTCTCATCAGTCTAAACAAATAACTAAGTGGGCAGATTAAGTCTACTAAAGACAAATTTAAGATAAACATAGCCTCCAAGGCAAAGGACAACCACAAGGCTTCCTTTAGCTATGTCTGAAATCTCTAAGGCAACACATAGCAGTGTGCAGACCTTGGCCTCCCCCCCAGGAAATACCATCAAACAATCTCTTATCCCATCTATCGCTAGGAAGCAGGTCCAAGATACACTCTCTAAGGCCAAAAACACTGCATCAATGGGCCCACATAATATTCCAGAGTGCCTTCTAAATAGCCTGAAACATGACCTTTTTGGACCACTAGAGTTACTGTTTAACTATAGTATCCAAACAGGCTTTGTGCTAAGCAAAAGGAGAACTAAAACAGTAATCCCCTCTACACATCAATGGATCCCAGAAATTACAGACCCACAAGTCTGACTAGTCTTATATGCAAAGCCATGTAAAGAATTATCATTAAAGTAATTAATAAGGATATAGAAAACCTTCAAACACAGGCTCCAACCCAGTTTGGTTTTGTCAAAGACAGATCATGCCTACTCAGCCTGGTGGACCTCTTATAGAGGGTCATCAAGGCAATGGATGAGGGCAGAATGGTACACAATGCATACCTTGACCTGGCTAAGGCATTTGATACAATACCCCACATGGGCTTTGTAAGCAAATTCATGGCTATAGGCATAACCCCCTAAGTTATGCTCTGGACAGCCACCTGGCTCTCAAATATGACCCAGAAAGTTAGGATCATGGAGATCACCTTTACAAAGAGGATGGTCAGTAGTGGTGTCCCACAGGGCTCTGTGCTGAGTCCCATCCTGTTTGGCATCTATGTCTTGTAAAGACCAATGTCAAGAACATCTAGCTGACCAAATCTGCAGATAGCTGCAAACTAGGAGTAGTCATAGAATGCCCCAAGACATTAACATCCTACAGGAAGGACTAACACAGGCAAATGACTGGTGCCAAAGCCACGGCTTAAAACTCAGTGCCAAGGAATGGATAATAATACCCTTTGGGGAGTCAGCAATCCCACAAAGTTATATCATCAATGACAGACCCCTAAGAACAGAACTAGTAGTTAAGGAATGGGTATATATGTAGATAGTAACCTGGAATTCAACTGTGTCTAAGGCAGTAAAGAAGTCATTCTATGTTGCTCAATGTAAAAACAAGGGTATGGTATCTAGGTCCAAATAAGTCATCATTCCACTGCATTCATCCATCATCGGGCCCATCATTAATTATAACTCTCCCTTTGGTATGTATCTGACCAGGCACATGCAACAGCTGGAATATCCACAGAGGTTTTTCACTAAGAGAATACAGGTCATAAACAGCATGTCCTGTGCAGATTGTCTCAAAGTCCTATCTCTATCTCCTACAGAATGTTAAGAGGTGATCTATGCCTGGCATACAAGGGATCCCTGGATCCCACTCTGATGGACATTTTGCACATATGCAAAATGAATAGCATGAGAATTACTCAATCTTGGGATTTAAACTTTTCTTGCAACATAAATAGGACATGTTGAAGGGATGGGTATGTCTCTCAGAGAACTCCCCTTCTCTGGAAGAGGCTTCCCATCCATGTGAAGCAGAGGTCTTCCTGAACCCTAGTCAAGAGAAGCATGAAACAATGGATGGAAAATCTGATATGCACCCTAAGTCTAGCACCTACATGTCTAATGGGCAGAGGCAGCCTATAAATATTGCCCTAGCTTACATATACCCCTTAAAATTATCTCTAAGGCACCTAAACTTGCAGGATATAATTGGAATGCTTGGCCAGGCTTATAAAGGCTCCAGTGGTCATTAGCCCAGTAAACACATATGAACCTACTTCTTATGTGCTTCATAATGTACCCTATAGTGTCTACACACACGTGTAATTTACAGTGATAACGTTGAAATAGAATTGCTCACTGTGGATAATACCGCTGTTGATGTTATCTGTGCTTCTCCGGAGTGGTCACCTCACTAATAATATTTATAACCAAACTCCCTAACATGCACATTCTCCTCTACTCTTTGGTCAGCTCTCCCCATTGGCATTAAGGACATCAACACTTATTCCAAATTCAGAATGCAACTCAGAAAGCACTTCTTCATCCAAGCGAAATGTTCCTGCTTCAACACAGAGACATATCACCTAACCTATCTCTTTGCCAAGTCTTTTCTCCTCTCTCAAAATTCACTGAAGATTATCACAGTTTTGAAACTAAGGTATATATTGTACATTACATTCTACTTTATTATACATTGCACAGTGCTTCTTCACTGGAATGTATATGCAGTTTTTCTTTGTAACTGGTATGAACTACTCTGTTATTGCTTACATTTCTATATTTTTTGTTTGTGAAATGTTTTATATTGCATCCAGGTTGAGTGTGAAATTGGTCAATACTGATAAGTGCACTACCCTGGTAAGCAAACATAAATATATAAATAAATAAATAAATAAATAAATAACACACTTCTGTGTGCATACTGTGAAATAAATAGTACAAACACAAAGAACATAGAATTGCTAGTTATACAGCCACTTGAATATGTAGAACACATCATCACATGTACATCTTTCTGGCCCCAGAAAATGGACCGAAGCTCCAATGGCGGTGGCATCTCCATATTCATAAAGGATATGCACACCTCCAGACTAGTAGACAAGCATAACGCATCGGAGATACTTCAGGTACAACTAACAGTGGGTAAGATGGTGATTCAGGTCGTAGCCTGCTATAGGTCCCCAACCATGTCCCAAGACTCTCATTCCATGTTCCTAAGCACCCTGGCAATTATTAGGGTACAACCCAACACTCTCATATTGGGTGACTTCAACTACCCCTCCATCAACTGGGAAAACTACTCATGCACCGATACACTTGTCCAATGCTTCCTGGAATTCATTAATTCCAATGCATTGGACCAGCTCATTCTTACCCCCACTAGAGGAAGCAACATACTTGACCTGGCTATTACTAACTTGAGCAACCATTGCTCAACACCAATAGTCAATTCCTCCCTGGTTAGATCCGACCACAAACTAATTACCATGGAATTCCACATCTCACCCACACCACCACCAAAGGTAACCGCCATGAAAAACTTCTCCAAAGCTGACTTTGGGCTCCAAAAACAGGGGTGGCTAACTTCACAGCACATATGCAAATGGAAAATAGGTGCATGACCGCCAAATCATAAACCAATGCACTGTACAAATGTACATAAATGCATGGAACTAGCCATACCCAACAGAACCAAGATGCTCTCCTCCAAAAAAGGAAGCCAATCTGGTGGTCCCCTGCCATTAACAAACTCTACAATAGAAGGAAAAAATTGTTGCAGAAAAAGGTGAAGTCCCAAGAATGGAAAAACTCCCTTATTAGCCTGAACAAAAAGCTGAGATCCCTCATTGAAACCTCTAAAGCTAGCTATGAAGGCAGAATTGTGGCAGATACTAAACACAACCATAAAACCTTCTACAGTTATATCAAGAATCTCCATGGCAATACCCAGATTTGCTCTGGGTTACTGCAAAATGATACCTCCTATACTGAGCCAACAGATATTGCCAACATACTGGCCAACAGATTCAGTGCCAACTTTACCCCTGTCTCCCCCCCCAAAGGACCAGTCACACTACCTGAAGAATGCCAGGCACCCAGCATTACTGCAGCACAGGTTAAAGCTGCATTGTCCAAGGCCAAGAATACAGCTTCCATGGGACCCGACAATATCCCTGGATGTGTTCTACATGAACTACAAAGTGAACTGGCACCACACTTGTGTGTCCTGTTCAATCACAGCCTCACTTCAGGCTTTGTCCCTACAGAATGGCGCACTGCTACAGTCATCCCTCTCCATAAAGGGGGAGCGACTACAGACCCTGGCAATTATCGCCCCATTAGCCTGACAAGTCTGATATGTAAGGCTATGGAGCACACCATCATGGACCTAATTAACAAGGATATAGGGAACCTCCAAACTCTGGATCCCATGCAATTTGGTTTTGTGAAGGGTAGATCATGCCTGCTCAACCTGGTTGACTTCTTTGAGTCAGTCACCAGAGCTGTGGATGAGGGAAAGGCAGTTCATACAGCCTACCTCGATCTGGCCAAGGCCTTTGATACCATTCTCTACTCAGGAATTATTGATAGACTCATCAAACTAGGCACCAACCCCTATATCATTAGGTGGGTTGCAAATTGGCTCACAGATAGAACCCACAGTGTGAAAGTAGCAGACTCCAAGTCAGACTGCCAACCAGTCATGAGTGGAGTCCCACAGGGATAGGTCCTGGGTCCTCTCCTGTTTGGCATCTACTTCTCAGAATTCCAGGCAAACACGGAGGGACTCTGGTTGACATAGTTTGCAGATGATTGCAAGCTGGGAGCCATTAACTCCCCAAGTGATGTAGACATCCTACAGAAAGGCTTCACTGAGACCAACTTCTGGTGTCGAAACCATGGCCTTAAGCTTAATGCCAAAAAATGCATCATCATTCCCTTTGGGGAAAAACTCAGTTTCCACTAATTACAACATTGTAGGCGATATAAGAGATCTGGGGACACAGGTTGACAGCAACCTCTCCTTCGACCACCACATTGCCACTGTGGTCAGAAAGTCCTTCTATGTGGCACATCTCATTACCAAGGGTTTTGCATCCAGGAAGAAAGAGGCCATCATCTCTCTCTACTCTTCCTTCATTAGGCCAATCACTGAGTATAATGCTCCATTTGGCATGTACATCACTAAACACCTGCAACAGATGGAAAGGGCACAAAAGAACCTCACAGAGAGGATCCTAGGCCTTAAACACATGCCCTACATGGACAGACTTAAACAACTCCAGCTTTTCTCTGTCTCATATCATCTATTGAGAGGCAATCTCTGCTTGACTTACAAAGCCATGTCTGACCCAGCCTGGTTAGAAATGTTACACCTTAAGAAATCCCAATCCCCCCGCACTACACGCTCCAGAGACCTCAACCTCATTACCACACTCAACAGAACATGCTGGAGAGACAGGTTCATAACCCAGGGACTGCCCATGCTCTGGAATAGACTTCCCATACATGTCAAGCAGAGCACCTCACTGGCTCTTTTCAAGAGAAATCTTCATGAGTGGATGTGAAATAGAAAGTTTACCCCAGGGATCACTCCAGTGGCTCTACTCGATAGAGGCAAAAGGAACTAACAGCATTATGATGCCAGGGCACTTCTATGGGCTAGGCTTGTAAAGGCTCCAGGGCCATTGGCCTAGTTCATAGGTTCATAGGTAGGTACTAGGCTATCAGCCCTAGGACCTTTACAAGCCCAGCCAAAAAGGTACCCTGGCTTTTGCCACCCAAGAAAATTATTTTCCTGTGCCACTGTCGAGCAGAGCCACAGAAGTGATCCCCGGGATGAATTTCCTATTAACCATCCAATCATCAAGATTTTTCTTGAAGAGAGCTAATGAGGAGCTCTGTTTAACATAGATAGGTAGTCTGTTCCAGAGCATGGGAAGTCTTTGAGACAGGAATCTATCCCTCCAGCATGTTCTGTTTATTGTGGTGACAAGGTTTAGGTCCCTAGAGCGTGTAACTCGGAGGGATTGGGACTTCTTTAAGAGGAGCATGTCCAACAGCTCTGGGTTTGACATAGCTTTGTATGTTAGGCAGAGATAATTTCTGAGTAAGCGATATGCGACGGAGTAAAGCTGGAGTTTTTTTAGACAGTCTGCGTAGGGCATCTGTTTGAGGCCAGTAATCCTCTTTGTGAGGTATTTCTGTGGCCTTTCCAGTTGTTGTAGATGTCTTGTGAGGTACATACCAAAAGGGGCGTTGTACTCTATAATGGGTCTAATGAGTGATGAGTAGAGGGGAACAATGACCTCTTTTTTTCTGGATGAGAAACCTTTTGTGATGAGGTGTGCCATGTAGAAGGATTTCCTGATGACTGTGGTGATGTGATTATCAAAGGAGAGACTACTGTCCACCTGTGTCCCAAGGTGTCTTATCACACTTTCAGTGTTAAGTATACTACCACCTATGTTGTAGTTCATGGGTACAGAGTATTTACCAAAGGGGGTGACAATGCACTTTTTGGTGTTGAGCTTGAGGCCATGGCTTTGACAGCAGGCATTTGTCTCAGTGAGGCCCTTTTGTAGGATGTCCACATTGTTAGGAGTTTCAATTATGGCTCCTAGTTTGCAGTCATCTGCGAACTTCATTAACCAAAGACCTTCTGTGTTAGCCTTTACTTCAAAGAAGTAGATACCGAACAGGAGAGGACCCAGGACTGAATCCTGTGGTACTCCACTTGTCACTGGTCTGAAGTCGGATTTGGAGTCTGCTACTTTCACAGTGTGGGTTCTGTCAGTGAGCCAGTTGGCAACCCATCTTGTGACATAGGGATTTATACCTAGTTTAGTGAGTTTATCTATAATTCCAGAGTGGGGGATGGTGTCAAAAGCCTTGGCAAGATCTAGATAGGCTGGGTAAACCACCTTACCCTCGTCTACAGCTTTGGTGACTGCTTCAGAGAAGTCTATCAAGTTTAGGAGACATGATCTGCCTTTTACAAACGTGAACTGGATGAGGTCCAGAGTTTGGAGATTACCAATGTCTTTGTTTATAAGTTCCATGATGATACATTCCACGGCCTTGCAGACCAGGCTCGTCAGGCTAATGGGGCGGTAGTTCCCAGGGTCCGTGGTGGCTCCCCCCTTGTGGAGTGGGATAAACATCACTGTGCGCCATTCAGTGGGCACAAAGCCTGAGGTGAGGCTATGATTGAACATGGTACTTAGGTGGGGTGCCAGTTCATTTGGGGTGCCAGTTTGTTCTGTAGTTCATGTAGAACACAGCCTGGGATGTTGTCTGGTCCCATGGATGCTGCGTTCTTGGCTTTGGAGAGTGTGGTTTTTACCTGTGCAGCCATGATTACAGGAACTTTGCATTCTTCCAGTATAGAGATGGGCTCTTCAGGGGGTGAGAGGGGGGTAAAGTTAGCACTGAACCTATCTGCCAGGATGTTGGCAATATCAGTTGGGACTGTATATTTAGTGCCATTGTGCTGTAACTCAGAGCAGATCTGAATGTTGCCATTGAGATTCTTGACATAGCTATAGAATGCTTTGTGGTTGTCTTTAGAATCTGTGGCAATTTTGTTTTCATAACTAGCTTTGGAGGATTTTATCGGGGATCGCAGCTTCTTAGTGAGGCTGACCAGGGAGCTCCTCCACTTATGGGATTTTACTCTCTTTTGCAACAGTTTCTTCCTTCTGTTGTACAGTTTGTTTATGGCAGGGGACCACCAGATTGGCTTCCTTTTTTTGGAGGATAGCATCTTGGTTCTGTTTGGGATAGCACGATCCATGCTCTCGTGTAAGTGTTTATAAAGTAAAATACTGACCTATGAACCTATGAACCTATGAATATGCTTGGGTGCCCAAGCCCTCGTGTACAGTCTATATGGCCCTGTCCTCTCCATTTGTCATCTCCATTTGGGCACACTAAAATAATACTGATGTCATCTAAAATGGAAGCACATCACACACGAGCAATAAGAATCTTCTAACTACAAATGTCATTTTTTTTTATGTTCGCTCTTTGTGCAACAGATGTCAGTAGTTGACATATAGAAATGGCACTTCCAGCCCTGTGGCAAAAGAACAAAAAAATAACCGGGCATGAGCTAAACTTTGCCATTGGCCATGCATCTTAGCTTTGCATTTACATGCAATAGTTAGCATTCAAGATATAAACACAATTAATGCAAGAGAAAAGTATTCAACATAAAAGCATTTCTGCCTCAAATTATTATTGCAATGAAGGAACAGCATATACCAAAACAGTTATAGGGCTGTCATACATTGTACATGTCTTCATTTGAGTATACCATGTCAATCTACATATGTACTGCAGTAAAACAAAATCAAATTACAAATATACTAATTAAAAATAGGAAGTGCTACACATGGTGACAAATGCACATTACTACAATATCTACTGCCTAATTCCTGATACGCATCAAGATGCAAGCTATGTTACGAAGGTATATTCCCAGTTATGTATATGTTTGTTGTTCTCACCTTACACCTTTGCAATGTCTGTTCCTTTGTGGTGTTATTAGTTAATACATAAAGTTCAGAAGTTTAATTCTCATTTTGTCATGGATTCTTTTTCCATTGTGGTATATCATATGTAATCAATCAAAAAATATTTTTATGTCACAACAACACATTCTGTAATACTAATATGAAATGTGCATAAGGACAATACAGAGAAACAAAAATATTATGCAGATGACTACATACTTCTGTGAAAGACTGTAAACCTTAACAATGTTACAAATCATCCCAGAGTGTATGGCCGAAGGTAAAACAATGACATTTCAAATGTACCTAAGATACCACCAGTAACTAGCATGAGTTGGGGTCACTATGGAGCATATCTACACTGATTAGCACACAAGGCAAACTGTTTCTGCAATGTTTCTCACCTAAAATGTATAGTGTAGTAATACTATGTACATACATTTAAGTCAGTGCCATTTTCTGCCATCTCTTATGCAAATGCAGTTCTTGACAGTATCCATCATTGTGCACAGTCTGGTGCAAACAAGATCTGATTTTGATGCCAATTTCCTGAGATCTTTGAAGGGAAAACATGGCAGGTAATGATGAGGGCAGTGCTAATTTAAAATACAGAGGTGCTGTGAGAAGGTGTCTCATATTTTGTATCCCCTGTTATTAGAAACTACAGATGGAGGCTTCTGAAGGATGGCTATACTGGGTCTCAGTACAAGACTGAGGCTTGGAATAGCCAAAGCTGTCACCTGTGCTACTGGTATCCCATGAACTGATGAGCATTGCCATAATCACTACAATGACCTAAAATGACAAAAACAGGACCTCTTTATCCAATGAGAGGATCAGTACAGGTCCCACTCACTACCTGACTAGTGTAAGTATATCCCACAATAATGATGCATATTCTATAACTGCTCTAATCAGGGCAGAACATAGAAGAAATTTAACTTATTTTGACCTACATGAAATATCTTTATTTAAAAAATAGGATTAATGGAAGGATTTCCTGACTACTGTTGTTATGTGTTAGTCAAAGGACAGGGAGCTGTCTATAAAGGTACTGTAATTTATAATTACTGTATGAGTCTGAAGTAGGATGTTGTCTCTGTTGTCTATAGAGTAAGCTGCTATGAACACATGCTTAGCAAAACTGAAAATTCTAGAGTTCTTTGCTTTTAATTTAAGCCCATTTCTAATCAGCAATGATTTCAGGCTGCGGTGGTGCGGCGGTTAGTGTTTTCGCCTCACACCAAGAGGTTCTCCCGTTCAATTCTCGGCTGTAGTGCTTTCTGTGTGGAGTCTGCATGTCCTGCTCACGGTCAAGTGATGTTAAAGACATGCAGGTAGGTGCCGGCATGAATAGGTGTGCCTGCTTTGAAGGTTGGGCGCCGGGCTGGCAACTCGGCACTGCAAAATTACACTGCCAATCATTAGCGGACCGGAGTTCTGCTGTAGCAACCTCTAACCAGGAAAAGCCAAAAGACATTACTTTTTAATCAGCAGTGATTTGTATGGTTAAGCCCTTGCTATAGTAGTGCAATATCAGATGATGAATAAATAACAATATCCAGCTTGCAGTCATCAGCAAATTTAGCTAGCCATATGTCTGGGTTAGTGGTTTGAAGGTCTGAGAGAGAGAGATGCCAAATAGAAGGAGTCTCAATATTGAGCCCTGACAAATGAGACTAGTCACCTTTTTTAATTTTGTGGTGGCGCCTTCTACTTTAACTGCATGTTAACTCCTAGTTCGGTTGTATTCGAGTTAACTGCATGAGTCCAATCTGTCAACCAGCTTACTACCCATCTTATAACATAAGGGTCTGCATTTAGTCATTTAAGCAAGCAATAATACCTGACAGGGTGTGTGTTATTGGGGAAATAATTGTCCCCCTAGGGTGTTCGGTTGTATTCGAGTTAACTGCATGAGTCCAATCTGTCAACCAGCTTTAAGGGTCTGCATTTAGTAATTTAAGCAAGCAATAATACCTGACAGGGTGTGTGTTATTGGGGAAATAATTGTCCCCCTAGGGGTGCTGTGAGGCCTAACACCACAGGCATAAGTGACAGCCGAGGCTAGCTGGGGGCTGAAAATTTTGCAATTTACTTTGGAGAGCTCATTTTATAGTTTTAATTGGTTTGTCTTTTAAAGTCTTTGAATGCAGAGATGTTCACCCTGGTGAGTTTAAATGTCCAAAAGGAGAAGTTTACTGATTCGTGATTAGATCTGACCAGAGATGAGGATGCTATAAGAGTAGTATAAGTAGTTGTGATGTTAGTGAGGAGGATGTCAAGAAGATTTTGATCCAGAATAAGCTGGTTAACTATTTGTACAAGGGAGTTAGCATTTACTAAGTCTAGGGATCTTTGTGGGTACCCAGCCTTTCTGATATAAGTTTCTTCATTTAACCGAAGAACTGTTGAAGTCACCCATCAACGAGATATTTTTTGTTTAAAGGTAATTCAGTAATTACATTTAGAAACATTTCTTGGTACTCCAGGGACATGCAAGGTTACCTACAGCAGGCTGTGAATTGATAATTTGTCTTATTTAGGCTAATTTGAAGTACATGTCTTGGTCACATACCTCTCAATCTCTTAGTACAAGAAATCTATACAAAGCCTGACAAAATGGGGGGATAAAGGCCCAAAAATAGGGACATATTTTAAATATTGCTCCTACAAACTTTTCTGAAGGATTTGAAGTCTGAAACTGAAATGCATGTCATTGTTTAGTGACTTCAATCCTCAGATCATCCCAGTGATTTGCCAGAAAACCACAAATGTTATGAGGAATGGATCAAAAATATGAGCCAACATCTAGACGTTCTGGGAAAATCTGGACAGTTGAGAGGTATGCTTGGTAATGATGCATTGTTGGATGTGATCAAAATGCAGAAGCACCTCCTGAAACTGAGTAGCTCCATTTTAATGTTATTCAGTTTGGAAATGGAGTTGGTTATCAGATTGGGATTTTCATTTGATGAACTCTGCTGAGAAAAGTTACAATAGGAGTATCAAGAAGTTTGTCCAGTATGTGCAAACCCTTGAACTAAAGATGTAGACTGTCTTTTGCAAAGTAAGCAAGCTGGACTGTCAGTCATTACATCCCAGAGTGGTATATACTGGATTCCCCTGGAATGATACCAGCTACTTAGCCAATTACTAAACCAATTCTCTCTCTCTCTCTCTCTCTATATATATATATATATATATATGTGTGTGTGTGTGTGTGTGTGTGTGTGTGTGTGTGTGTGTGTGTGTGTGTGTGTGTGTGTGTGTGTGTAGCTAAGATAAGTAAAGCAAGATTTTTAATGTCCATTTAAGTTTCAGCTTGGCTTAGGTGCTTATTTGGATACAAGGTATGTATTTAAAGACTTTCTGGGGGAATGAAAATAGAAGACAGATGTCTTTATGAAGGACCAAACAGGTCACCATTATGTAGCAGGAGTGTGCTCTCTCAGATACAGAATGTGTGCATTGTTTAGACATATAGCCACTGGGTTGACAATACAAACAGAGGAAGCAGACAATATTAATGTTGTAGGATATAATTAGATAGAGCAGTCACCTACAAGCTCTGTTAGGGAGTTTGCCAGTAGAAAATGCAATTTAGCAGTTGGGAAATGTCTGGCCATGTCTGTTTCACATTAATGTCAGGGATACTAAATATATATACAGAGACATATGTGTGTGCTATACACAAGTGTAATCTATAATTCTCAATAAGTTGTCAACTTATACTACATTGTTTTTCACACCTTAGTAATATTTCCCATTCTACCATTTTTGTGGTGTCACATAAAGATGCACAAAGCACACCTTTGTATCTTCATGTCATACACGATGTGAATGTCTGCTTGAGTAGGGGCATTATAAATAGCAGAAACTGATTGCCTACTGGGTGTCTATGCAGTCAGTCTCTGATTATACCACTAGACTAACAGTGGAAACTGGAATGCAACAAAAAAAGAGTTCCCTTTGCTTTAACACAGATGCACAAGAGCACTTTAACTAAATGATTAAAGGTGTCTCTTTAGTATCCTTAAAGGAAGTGAGAGAAGGCACTAAAACAAGGTAAAACCAGTAAGTTGTAGTAGTGTGAAGCACACTCGTGCAGTTCTTTCTCCACCAGTGCTGTCATGGTCTGAGCCATGCTAGGAGAGCAAGTATTTTCCCTGAACCCAAATGTTTCTCTCAACCACTGGACAAGCACATTCCTCCAAATCAATGAATACTATGATGGAATTCTATACTGTACAAAGATATATAAATATTTGTGTAATTTACAGGGAACACTATCAGCAACCAATGAGTACAGGAACTGTGCATACGCAAAGAGATTGACAAATGGTATTTATTACCCACCAAGATGGAGGCCCTGAATGATCAATTGATATGGTAAGAAAGAATCTATTACATCTCCATAGTGTGTCTAGAAATGGGAAGACCACCAAACAGAATTAAAATCCCCTGAGAGGCAACAGGCAGAAGACAACCAGAAGGAAAGCAAAGGTCCAGGATGTTGAGCACTGAAGTACAGAGGTACCAAACAAGTACAAGCTCCTACAGTCAGAACCCAAGAAACAGCCCTTGGTAACAGCGTGAGCCATTAACTAAGTGGCCACAGCATGTATGTTCACAATGGGAGCATTCTTGAAGCAAGCACTGGAAGCAGCCATGTCCCTGATGAAGTGGCAGTTAACACTGGTAATTTTGTTAGATGATTTTCCACCTGATGACAAAGGTAATGCAATTGAGAATCGACTTGGAAAAGTTTATTTAGCAAATGACAGTTCTTCTGTCCTTCCCTGCAACAAAGATGTGTCTGTCATACAAGGTATCCTCTGACCCAATACTGGTAGACCTACGATACATCAAAAAGTCAAATGGCATCAGAAATACTCAGTCTAGGGATCTAAACATTTTTTCTGCAACATCAACATAATGGTTTGGAGGGACAGGTTGAACAGTCTGGGCTTGTTCAATTATATTTGCATTTATTGTGTCACCCTGCACTCCCCATGCACATGAAATAAAGCTCTTCCCTGTCCATATTCAAGCCCAACTTGGATTTGAAGGTGCATAATGGAGTAATGGAAAACTTACCTTAGGACTGTCCTGTGTCAGTAATGGACAGAGGCAGCTCCTGAATGCTTTATCCCACTCACAGACCCCTCAAATTATCTATGGTGCGACCCCTGTTTTTCTTACTGGGGGAATATGTAATTAGCAACCATGGAATGAGTAAGACCATTCTAACACCAAACTGGATTGCTTAATTCAAGTACCAAAAGTGAAACTGGCTACTCTGAAAATGTCCCACAACAGCAGCTGGCCTAGTGCTTACCTCTGACCCTATGATGAACTGCTTCTCTGGCTTCATAAACTCAGGCACTTGTATCAGTAACATCTGAGCTGAATGTGCACATTCATTATGTGAAAGGCTCTTTCTCTTCTAGTTTTGGCCCCTGCAAATCAAAAGTGGAGATAAATTTACCAGTTTTAGGACAGTTACGACATCACTTACATGAGGATATGGGTTAGTCCCAAGAAAAGTATAACTGTGAGATTTTACCATAACAGCTGAAGTTCAGAAAGGGTCACTGTTTTAGTAGTATTCATAACATATTTAATAAGCTTCAGGCAACTGGCCAACAGGGCCAACTATCAGAGCTCTGTTTACATCAGAGTAAAGGGTATCTCCCACATATGGAAATGTAATAAGGCATCCCACTTAAAAGGAATGTCAGCCCACTCTATCTTCTGTTCTTTGTCAGCTAATCTCCCAAAGGTTGCATCCCATGAGCTGGAGAGACCCTTTTGTTAAACAGCCCACCTTGTGCTTCCCCACTATGAGGGGGGTCATCCTTAGGCAGAAGGCAGGTGGGAGCTAGTATGCAACAGTATTCTAAGTTAAACATCTACTGCTATGGTTAGTGCTCACAAAACTGTCCTATGTTTATCATAAGTTTACTGCTTCAGTAATACTCAAAACATATGAGAAACAGACACCCACACCAGCCCCAAAGACAATGAGTGGAGACATCTACCTGAGTTTGGCTTGGTTCCTCAAAGGATACCCCAGAGGACCACTAATCCAAACTATAGTCTCCCTTGGACTGAACATCTAGCTTATAGTGCTTGGAGAATGGATGGACCTATGACCAAATGCCTTCATTGCAGATGGCCTGGATTAAAACCTGCCTAAAAAAGCTGTAGAAGTGAAAGCAGCCCTGAAAGGCTATGCCTTTAACCATTTCTGCAGAAACCTATCTTTCTTATCAGAGCAGAACACAGTTCTGCTTGCTAACCACTTGAATAGCATCTGCTTAGTGACTGGTTTGCCCCCATTTCTAAATGCAAGGGCTAGAAATAACTGGTCTACTTTCTGATGGACTTCTTCTTATCCAAATAGTAATGCAACCGTCTGTGGACTTTCACACATGCAGGATCCTTTCCCCTTTGTTCTTGTATTTCTGGATGAATACAGAGTGTTAGATTGACTGGTTAAGGGATATCTCCACAACCACTTTTGGCAAAAATGTGGAATTTTTCCTGAGGCTGAATCTATCAGTGTGGAGCACTTTGAATGGTGACTTTGCAATCGGGGACTGCAGCACCTTCTTTCAGATGGTATTACCACCAAGAAAAGAGTCTTCTATGACAGAAACTATAGCAACTGCTCCAGGATAAACCTTGAGACCAAAAGCATAAAAATCTGGGTGGCCATAGATGAATCACTCCCCTTAAAGAGCTGTTGAAACAACATCACCCTGGTAAAGGGTGTGGGTAATAGAAAAGAAGCAGAAACAGCTGAAATATGCTTCTTTTTGAAGATAAAGACAATCAGGATAAAGACACTGCTACCGCTCTCATTACTTTCACTCAGACCATTGCCAAAGCAGGCGATGAAACTAAACTAGTCTCTTCCCTCTTCCTTGATTTATCTAAAGCTTTCAGCACTGTCTCTCATACTCTGCTTCTATCTAAATTCAAACATCTCAATCTCTATCAATCACCTTTTGGTCCAGCTGCTACATCTCTGATAGATTTCAGTCTGTTAGATGGCTATCAGCCTCCTCTCCCTTCCTTCCCGTTCATACCGGTGTATGCCATGGCTCCATTCTCGGACCCCTCCTTTTCAACATCTTCACAAATAATCTATACACATCTTGCCCCCACTCCTCCCTAATACAGTATGCTGATGATTCTACTATCATATCTTGCTCTGATCATTTCCCCCACCTTCTGTCCCTTACCCAAGATTCTCTCCTGCCTGTGGAAAAATGGCTAGCCAGCAATGAACTTTTACTTAATCCAAAAAAAAAACAAAACTTCTTCTTTTCCTCCCACAATCTCTACAGCATTGTAAAAACATCTTCCTAGTCACATCTCTCAATAACACCACTATCTCAGTAGAAACCCATACTAAACTTTTTGGAATTTATATTGACGATCAACTCAAATGTGATGTTCACATTCACCAATCTATCAAAAAAAAACACCAACAACTACGCCTATTATATAGGAATAAAAAATACCCGATGATGGATACAAAATATTCATTAGCACAAGCTTTTCTACTGCCTACTCTATTCTACATGGCACCTATACTCTCTACTCTCCAATCTAACCTCATGGCCAAACTTGAATCCACCTACATTAAAACTACTAGATTTGCAGCAAAACTCCCCTACCGCTCCCATCATTGCACTGCCCTAAAAAATCTCCAATGGCCTGATATACATATATGTCACTAACAGCAACAAGGTGTGTGACTGTTTCCAATTTTGTTTTACAAAACCTACATTTCTCTGTTTTTCCCACATGTTCAATGGACTTTGTAAACCAGCATGCATGTAGCCCACTATCTTGGACTGCCAATATTAACCTTTCATCTTTTGGTTTGAATTTGCCTCTCCTTAACCATTCCTGTATTTGTTCCTGATCAACATGAGGTTCTTCCAGAAGTTTTCTGTACTTACAACTGTATTTATGCATTTTCTACATTTCTTGCCTTTTCATCTAATCCTTCACCTTATATTCTTTCTTTTGTTTTTTTTGGCACATTCAGTTGATGCCTGGTTTTATCTGCTTTTGGTTTGATTTCCATTCCTGCTTGACACCGATATGCTTCTGCTAGGCTAAGCAGGGATGTCATCTTACATTTATTCTTCTCATGTTTCACAACTTTCACTATGTTTGGGTCTTGTGAGGTCAGCAGATATGTATGCAGTCCCACGATTGCAGATGTGTACATGTAATCAGTTTCAAGGAGGCCCATACCTCCTTTGGAACAGGGAATATATAATCTTGGTATGCAGTGATATTTATAAATCATTTGGTGAGCATGAAGTATCTTTCTTGTTTTCCTGTCTAATCTATCCAACATGTTTTGGGGCCAGTCAATCACTCCAAAACTGTAAGTTAGGACAGGAAGAGCAAATTGGTTTATAGCTTGAATTTTGTTCCTAGATGACTATACTGTTTTCAGAATTAAGTCCTCTAAAATATTCCTTACAAAGTTTTATTCACATTTGTTCATGTTTTATTTCTGATCCTTCATCAATTCCCAAATATGTATTCACTTCCTCTTGCTCAAGTTCTTTTATATCACATTCTTGTCCCAAACTGATGTTTTATTGGTGCTGCAGTTTTCCTGATTTAAAGCTTGCTTTTGCACATTTATCAAGACCAAATGACATTCTTGCATCATCTAAAAAATTTTTGACTAGTTGCAGTTGTGCTTTCAGTTCATCATCTGATGAGCGATACAATTTTAAGTCATTGACAAAGAGAAGATGAGAGGTCTTTACACTTTGCTGTTTTCTAGAAGCCAAATTATAGCCATTTCCTAATCTGTTAAAGAGACAGCTTAATGGGTTAATGGCAAGACAGAATAGCAGCGGTGACAGAGAGTCACTCTAGAATATCCTCCTTTGAATTTTTATCCCTGGAATAATAATTTGTCCTTTATCATGGCTTAACTGCAAAGTAGTCTGCCACTGTTTCATGGTCACTGTAATATAGTCGGTGTAAGATGTATGTTATACATTTTTAAGCATTTTTTTATCTATGAATGTGGGATACTGTGAAATGCTTTTTTATAGTCAATCTATACCATATGTAGATTCTTCCCCTCTTTACAGTTCTCCATTAAGACTTTATTTAGCAACAGATGATCCTTTATTCCATATGACTTTCTTTTTTTACCCTTTTGCTCTATTTTCATAATTGAATTTTCTTCTAAATGACTATAAACTCTGTCAGCATCAATTCCAGTGTATGTTTTATATGTCGTCGGAAGGCAAGTTATTGGTCTATAATTTTAGGATAACTTGCAGGTTCCCTCTTAAGTAGGAGCATTGTTTTTCCTGTGACTTTTCTATAAACAAATATGAAAAATAAAATGTATACTTCTTGAACTAGTCCTAGAGAATAATGTGTTTATCTTTAAATTTGCTTTTGATCTACAGTGCGTTGGGGTGGCAATGGGAATAGCATGTGCCAATTTGTATGCAAATTTGGTCTTAGCTCAATGGGATAATGAATTTATGTATTTGAATAATCCATTTGTGGACAACATCAACTACTATGGATGTTTTGTGGATGACATATTTTTGGTATGGAAAGGTATATCTGATACTCTTTCATCTTTTGTTGATTATTTACATACCACAACTACATTTAAAGATTTACTCATCACTTCTTGAGTGAATCAATTGATTTTTTATATGTTACTATATCCAAAGATGTACATGGCAAAATAGAGACTAAGATTTTTAGGAAGTCTTGTAAACAGAACATTTTGCATAAAACCAACATGCACCCCAGACACATCACTTGGAATGTGCTGAAGGGTCAGTTGCTCAGAACATTGAGGCTTCACAGTATGGACAATAGTGCAGATGAAGCACTAACAGGGATGTCTGAATGGTTCTTGGCAAGAGGCTACTCTTGTAAGGAAGTATATAAAGCAGTATCTGAAGTACGTTCCCTAAGGAAAACTGCTGCATGACCTTATTTTAAGGAATATAATGAAGTTGCATGTAATACATCAAATAAACAAACTGTCACCCCTCGAGTTGTACTTAAATACTCAAGCAATATAGGAGTGATTTGTGAGATTATAAAAAAGAACTAGCCAGTTCTGATGACAGATGAAACAGTCAGAAGGGCACCAGGATATACAATGAGTTTTTTGTTTCACAATAATAAATCTTTAAAAAGAGAACTGTGCTATAAATAAACTAAATGCAACAATTTAACTTTGTTCGATCATACAGGTACTTTTCCATGTCGATCTTATCATGCATGCAAACATATTTTGACTACAAGCTCTATTGGACATCCCTCTTTGTGCTATCAAATCCAGTTTGTCTTTTATGCTGACTGCAGGAGTTTGAATGTGATTTATTATGCAAAATGTCCAGTGTGCAGCAGTTTTTATGTAGGAAAAACTAACCAGATACTGAAAGACAGAATACTTGAACATGTTGGGGGCATTCACAACAAAAAAACTTACAAATGCTTTAGCTAAACATGTATCATATTCTGACTCTGCTCATTGTTTTGAATGTACTGTTTTATAGTGTACTGAATGTACCATTATAGAAGGGGATATCAGAAACTTACTGAATGTGCTGAACTTAGGTGAATTATTTTATTAAAAGTAGATTCACCCCATGGTTTGAATAATAATGTTTCTATCAAACCAGTTTTACAAGCAAGTGGCTTAAGACATTGATTTTATAAGTTTTTTAGAATTGTCTTATGAATGGTTTTGCCCTACCACTTCCTGAGTAGCCATGTGACCTGATTGTTTTTTCAGATTGGGTACCTTGTACTTTTAACAGTTCTACAGTTTGTATGGAATATTATGGTCTGAAGAAGCGGCCTCCATCCATGAAAGGGTTTACTTTTTACTTTTTGGGGTGTTTTGTTGTTTTTATATTAACATTTTTGTATGTGTCAGCAGTGGTAGTTGAACTTGTTTTTACCTTCACCTTATATTCTTTCTTTTGCTTTTTGGCACATTCAATTGCTGCCTGATTTTTTTATCTACTTCAGATTTGATGTCCATTCCTGTTTCATGCTGATATGCATCTGTTAGACCTAGAAGGGAAGTAATCTTACTTATTTTCCTCATGTTTCAAAACTTTCACATTATTTGGTTCTTGTGAAGTCAGCAGATATGTATGCAGTCCCACAATTCCAGATCTATACATGTAATCAATTTCAAGGAGGCCCATACCTCCTTCGGAACAGGGAATATATAATTTTAGTATGCACTGATTTTTATAAATCATTTGATGAGCATGAAGCATTTTTCTTGTTTTCCTATCTAATCTTTCCAACACCTTTTGAGGCCAGTCAAGCACTCCAAAACTGTAACTTGGGACAGGAAGAGCAAATTGGTTTATAGCTTGAATTTTGTTCCTGGATGTCAATGCTGTTTTCAGGATTAATTTAAGTATTCTAAAATATTCCTTACTAAGTTTTATTTCCAGTAGTTCATGCTTTATTGTCCATCCTCCATCAATTACCAAATATTTATACACTTCCTCTTGTTCAGGTTCTTTTGTATCACATTCTTCTCCCAAACTTGATGTTTTCTTGGAGCTGCAGCTTTCCTGCTTTGAAGGTTGCATTTGCACATTTATCAAGACCAAATGACATTCTTACATCATCTGAAAAAGTTTTGACTACTTGCAGTTGTGCTTTCAGTTCCTCACCTGATGAGCAATGCAGTTTTAAATCATCGACAAAGAGTAGATGAGAACTCTTTACACTTTGTTGCTTTCTGGGAGCCAAATTATACCCATGACTTAATATGTTAAGCAGACAGCGTAATGGGTTAAGGGCAAGGCAAAAGATCAATGGTGACAGAGAATCCCCCTTTGAATTTTTATCCCTGGAATAACAATTTGTCCTTTATCATGGCGTAACTGCAGAGTGGATTGCCACTGTTTCATGGTCACTGTGATGTAATTTATCAGTGTAGGGTGCATCTTATACATTTTTAAAAACTCTTTCATCCATGAATGTGGGATACTGTCAAATGCTTTTTTGTAGTCAATCCATGCCATACTTAGATTCTTCCCCTTTTTACAGATCTCCACTATGACTTTATTTAACAAGTGATCCTTTGTTCCATATGATTTTCTTTTATTGCCCTTTTATCACCATAATTGAGTTTTTTCTAAATGACTATAAACTCTGTCAGCATAAACTCCAGTGTATAGTTTAAACATCATTGGAAGGCATGTTATTGGTCTATAATTTTTAGGTAGCTTGCAGCTTCGCTCTTAAATAGCACCATTTTTTTCTGTTAGCCAGGTTGGTATCTGTTTGGGGTGAACATATAAATAAGTCTTACTCATAGCTAAATCTTTGTGCAAAGATGTTAATACCATTAACAAGAAGTTAGGTACTACATCTGGGCCTGGGGTTTTCCAATTAGAGGCTTTGCTTAACTTTGTTTCAATGTCTCTGGCTGCTACTTCATCCGACTTCATATCCTGTACATCTGAACTTCTTATTCTTTCTTTTATTTCTTCTAGTCATTTAGCATCTTTGTTATGTTCCACAGGATCTTCATAAATACTTCTCCAAAATGTATCTATTTCTTCTTTTTTTGGTAGTCTTTCAATTCCTTTTACCTTGTCTCCCAATTCTCTATAAAACTTTTTGGGTCATCAATAAATTGCTTATTTTGTGCTTTTCCTTTATATTTATCTGTGTATCTTCTAAGCTTTTCTGCCTGTGCTTATATTTTTAATTTATTATTTGCAATATTAAATGATAAATCCTGATCCGTTATAATACTGTGCATTGCATTTATCACCTCTATCTTTCTGAGTATTTTTGTTGATTTGTTTCCTATTCTGTACTCTTGTAGCAGTGGCATGTCTTGTCTTAATTGCTTTATAGTTTTCTCTGTTCAATACTTCCATGATGGTATTCAATTTCTCCTCTTCCTTTCCCTTAATACCCTGTGTACTTGTGGTAGAATTTTATCTGCTATTAATTTAACTGTACAGTAATATATCCTGTTTACGTTTGTTATATCGCATGGATCTCTATGAACAGTGCTAATTACTGTGTTCATTTATTTTACCAAACTTCAAACTTTTTGGGTTTTATTGACCTTCTGCAGTCTACTTCTTTCATTGATCTTAATATGTCTATCTATGCCTATTATATCAAGCAGCTCTTCTCTTAGCTCATTTTATTCTAAACTGAGAGCACATTTTTTGTTCTCCATTTCCTGCGGGCATTCTATAGAAAGTTCTATAGCATCTTCCTGGTGGCACATTCTCTTCAGTTTCATCCTGTGCCATCCATTGTTCTGTCATATGAGAACTCACTGGCCTATCACTCCTCAACATTAACTGTGTCAAAATTGCCACAGTTTTGTGTTCCTTCCCTTGCTATCCAACTTCAAGTGAATATTTATACTGATTTCCTGTGACAGGTTCCAAAATATCTTCATATGGTAACTGACCTGTTGTTTCATGCTCCACTGGTTTCACCTTAATTTGGATGTACATTCCTCTATCCTGCTGTGGTGTTTTCTGAGTTAGTATCCTGCTGTGGTTTTTCTGAGTTAGGGTTTCTACACTGAATCTTTTACTTTGCAGGCATTCAATAACTTCAGCTTCTGTTGTTTTAACTTTTACTTTACTAATCTTCTTTTCTGTGTTCCCTCTTTGTGATATTATTTTTTTATTGTGAAATTTTCCATACCTGAATGCCTTTGCCTGTATTGCTCTTCAAATATCTTTGGGGCCACCTCTTTTGTATTGATTAATTTGGCTTTCAACTTTATATAAATATTGTACCATATCAAATCTCTTTTTCTTTCACATGTCCACATTTCTTTTTTATACTTTTCAAAAATCTTTAGGTTTTGTTGTTTGTATTTTTGCACTTCCTCAGATGCTTCTTTTTTCAAACAAATCAAAGTTTCTTTGTCTATATAATGCTTTTCACAAGTATATTGTATTAATGAACACATTTTTTTATTTGAGGCTTCTGACAATTGCTCTTCTGGAATTATTTTTCTTTCCTCTAATTTCTCTCTTAATCTTTTTGTATATTTTGTGTCTGGAAATTCTTGGCTTTTTGCATAATAGTAACAATAAATAATGATTCTCTAGTACTTTTTGATAACCCCAAACATTCCCAGAGATAGTTGCCTCTAAATGCCCTATGTACCTCAATAAGATCTCCTCTTAGATATTCCCACAGACAGATAGTTGCCTCTAAATACCCTAAATGCCTTATATAGCTGAATAAGATCTCCTCCTAGATATCTGTAAGAGACACTGTACATATTCAGATATTTTAATCTTTTGTAATAACTTAAATTTTCACATCCATGGATACACCCTTGGTATATTTCTGCTGTACTCTTTCTAGTTTTTTCAGGTTTCCACATTGTTATTCCCTACTCAAGTTTGAGTTAATGTAACTAACAAACAATGACTCCATTATTTCTGATTTCCTAAACTTTATAATTTTTTTTATACAACCTATAGTTCTATAACTATAATTAATTGGTTGATATGATTAGAAAAACTCAAAGCTGGATCTATCCATATACCCATGTTCTTAAATGAATCTACAGTTTCAGTCACTGTATGCTGTATTAAATATTCACCTTTCAATTTATGTTTCCCAAATTTCATATGCTTAGTTTTTGATGTATTAATCAGCATGTTATTCTCCTGTACCCAAGTGGTCAATTTAGTCAAGTTCTTTTGCAGACATGCCTTATCTGTAAGATATACAATCGGTTTGCTCAATCTCAGGTCATCTGCATACAGACTGTAGAACACCTCAGATGAAACAGTTAGGTCTGAAAGATACAATCTAAACAAGTAAGGGGTTAGAGCAGAGCTCTGTAGGACACCCTGACTTTAAACCAAGAATTTCACCTGTCCAGTTGCTGTATGATACTTGCCATGTCCTGTTTGTAAGCCATGCAGCTACCCATCTTATCAAGAGTTCATTGATACCTAGTTGTTCTAATTTATCAATCAGTGTTTCATGTATGACCTTGTCAAATGCTGAGGTTAAATCTATATAAATTAAATCACAGCACAATTTTTCATTTATACCAGTTATTGTATTGTTATAGAACATTATATTACAGGTGGTAATAGAAGTATTTTCAACATATGCATGCTGATATATGGTTTCAAGTCCCAACCTAGCCAGTTCTGACAATAACTTATCCAATATTACTTTCACCATTATTTTTCCACAACATAAAAGTAGACTTAATGGTCTATATTACTCTGGGTTTGCCCTACCCCCTTTCCCTTAAAGACTTAAAGGTTTAATAAGCACATGTGTACAATCTTGAGGAATCTCCTCATATGTATATGACCTAGTAAATAATAGATACAATAGTACTGTAAGTTCTTGCCGAAGTGTTCTCAAGTCATTATTACTAATTCCATCTCCTCCCTGTTTGGGTCCAATTTGCACAGTTCTTTTTTAATATAATGTAATTTGATTCCTGTATCTGAGATTACCTGGATGTCACTAGGGCAACTTATCACCCACTTTGTGGAGCAAAGCTGTTCTGCCTGAGATTTTATAAATATATCTATAATCTGTTGTGTCTGAGAATAAATTTTAGAATCTACACGCAGTTTATCAATTTGTACATCTTTACTCCTTCCACATCTTAAAAAGGTTTACTATTCTGCTCAGTATCTGTATATACATTTTCTTCAATTTTTTCTTGATTGTATCGCACACTATACCATCTTGTCTCACACTATGCTTAATTTGTTTGTCCATCTTATTTCCATTTTCAAAGTTGTAGTTCGACCTCTCTTCCACTTCGTATATTTTTTGTCTCTCACCCTAATCAGGTATCTTGTTCTTATGGAACTATATCCCCTGATGTTGTATGCCTAGATTCCCAATGTTAAACATTTTTTTTTTTGCCCTAGGACAATTTTTCTTTCAAAACTTTCCACATTCCATCTGCACTTTTTCCACTGAACACATCACTCCAGTTAGTTTTACATGGTGACTGTTTTGCTTTCATATAATCTGTAACTAATGTTCTGTGCATTCATTTATATTTCAGTTTGGCAGAATTATCTAGCAACAAATTAACCTTTATAACCCCATGATCACTGCACATCAATGGTGGTAAAACTTGACTTGAAGTCACAGTCATTTATTTAGGAACACAAACAATGTCTAGTATGTTCTGCTCCCTGGTAGTTTTTTTTTTTACAATCTGAAGCAATCTTTGTTCCTGAACATACATTGTGAATAATTTTTTTTTCTAATGTTGTTGAATCAATATTATTCCAGTATGTTTCTGGTAAATTTAAGTCCCCAGCTAATATTATTCTTCCTTCCTGTGTTTCATGCAAGAAATGTATGAATTCCTCTAGGTCATCTGCACTTGTCTTTGGTGGTCTATACACACCAACAATTGTTATATGCTCCAGGGTTGTCTTTGTTGTCACAGTCTATAGTATTTCTGTTATCACTGAACATGTAATAATCACAGGCCTTATAAATATTGTTCATCCTTATCATAACACCTCCACCTGATTTTTTGTTAGAATGAATATATTACAGTAAAAACATTAATACCTTGACAGAACTGGTTTTCTGTTGTTCTTTAACCATATTTCACAAACAATAACAACATCAATCTTGAGAAAATGTAGTAAATTTTCCAATAAAAAAAAAACTTTATTGTTAATGCTCCTAGCATATTAGCAACCATCAGTGATGCATCAAATGTTGCTATCTGCAAACTGTTAAATTTTCAACCTGGCAAAAATCCTGCCTAGAGTTTTTCAAATATTGAAAAATATCTGCTGCAAAGATTCTCTTCCCTGATCTTGAGAAATGCATGCCATCCTATATGAACACATGTGTACCCAAAACTAGGCTTGGACGCTCTACACATTTGCTTTTTTAAAAACAGGACATTTTTTCCATGTTGGTATTTACTCAAAACATCTTTTCATTCACTGTGACCTGACTAACCCTTCTATATATGATTTGTGAAAAATACATCCTAACAGCAGCACAAGCTATACTATGTAAGAAGGCTTTAAGTTCCCATCTAACAGTCAAGAAAGTCCTTACGGATGAGATCATTTGTATTGACATGAATAAAAAACAGATCTGTGCTTCTTTACATTAGGGCATTCTAATGGTTGTCTCACATCTTCTATTTTTGCTCCAAGCATAACACTATTCAGTGTTCATTATCTTCTTTGTAGATGTAATTATCAGTTCCTCTAATAATGGAATCTCCAATTACAAGAATATCTTTTCTGACCAGATCTGAAAAATCTTCAACTTCTAATACAGTAATATCTGCTCTATCAATTGTTATAAAGGAATGGTGTTCATCACCATTACTCTTATTAATCCCACTGTTTCCATTGTGTATTAAATTTGTAAGCATACAGTTCTCATCCAGCTGGCTTTGTACATCCACAGCTTGAGCCATGTAGTCAACATCTGTCTTTCTCTTCTTTTTTTCTTACAGTAATGTTCTTCAGTCCTTCCACATTCAGTTTAGATTTTTTTCCTTTTCACTTGCCCCTTACCTCTTTTTTTCTACCTTCTCTTTTGGAAAAATGATGCCTTTTTCTGTAGACTGAATGTTTTCTGATAGAAGAAATGCTTTCATTCCTTGTAATCTGTGTATTACTTAACAAAGCAGTGTCCTTTTAATACATATTCTCGTTATTTTACAGACATTTATCAGTTTCTTTTTCTTCCATGTTATTTGTTGTGAACTTCTTCCTTTCTTTCTAAACACTCCAAATCCTCAGACTGCTGAATACTTGCATCCAGAATTCCAAAGTTTTTAGGGGCTTCGTCTTATTTCACAGGGGTTGAATGATCTTTGCAGACAATAGACACATCATTTGCTAAATGTGTTCTATTTGCTCTTTGCCTAACATTTTTTATCTCACCAGTCCAGTCATTAATATATGTAACAACTGTTATCCTGGCTGTGCCAATTACACACGTGCAATCACCATAGATTTACTTCTAATAATGGTAAGCAAATCATTCAACTTTTTCCATGAGGAACAGATCACCAGTGTTATCAGGTGTTGTCTTTAAATGTGCATAGCATTATTTACATTGTACAAGATACTCGGGTTCAAACAAATAAAACAATTATAAAAGAAAAGAATAATCAAAATCAATAACCACAGAATTCAAAGGGAATTTAAATCAAATTCTAGGAGAAAAATCACACAAGCAATATACAACTAAATACTAAAGTAAGTACAGTAAAGTTGTTGTTCTGACCTTACAAATTCTGAAAGTCAGACAAAAGCTGTAATTGTGTCTCACTATCACTTGCAGTTGCAATTCTTTTTAACTGTAAAAATCAATAAATCACAAACCAAAATAGGACTATTTAGATAAGGTCTGGAGTGTCCTCTCTGTTGTCTGTGTGAATTTATAGCTGACTAGGCCACTTGGGATGGCTAGAACTTGCCTGTCTAAAACCTATCCCTTTCTAACAACCAACAGTGAAAACTAAAGGTAAAACAACAAAATATAAATCATGTAAATCTTCCTGTCAACAAGCTATCCCATCCTTCCTACAAATAGTGAAAAACAGTGGTAAAAAAATAAAATATAAATTCAAATAAAACTTCTCTTACCAGTCAACTCCACAGTAAATCATAAACCAAGATATGATTATTTAGATAAGCTGTGGGTATATACAATGATGTCAGAGGTCTGCTGGAGATTTAAGAGTCCTGGGGGGGCATATCTGGATTTTGAATTTAAGATATAAACACCTTCCTTAACAATAACCATGGAGATACCTCCCTCCTGTTATTTGAGAACCTGATGTCATTTTGGGGTGGAATCTTTGGTCTGGTAGGGCATATTAGATGGTGCAGATGTGATGGTCTCTTGAGTGGTGCTATTAGAGGCTTTAGTAGAAGCAGCCATCAGGACTTGAGGATTTATTGACTGACCCATGGAGTTTACAGACCTAAGAGACTTCCATTGACTTGAAAATTCCAGGTTCTCCCTTTTTTCTCCCAATTGACATGCTTCTCTTCTTTCTTGTTAGGGTGAACATTCATGCTACCCTGCTCCAAGTTTGGAGACATGGTTCAGTTAGCTTCAGGAATGCCACAAGTTGTTGTTTGGTCTGGTATTTCTAGAGGGCTTCTCACCTTCTCTTAATGAGCAAAACCCCTGGCAAATACTGCAGTTAGTTGTGTTGTGCTCTGGGCAGCAGTAAAAGATGCACAGGATGTGGAATATGTTGTGGGGAATTTGGCACAGGCACATTTGATACCTTTTTTGGAAGTAAACATACTGAATACCTCCATGTATGTTTGCAGCCTCCTGGATGTCTGCTATACACAAATATAGGTGAAACACAACAGATGAATGAACAAGAAAAAATGGGATCCCCAATAGGATATTTATCTTTTGATGTGCTTAAGGCATAGGCCTGGACAAGCAATGGTTTGCTACATATTTTCTTGAAGCAAACATGAGGCAAGAAAGAATTAAAGATGCTGTGTGTATATGCCAGATATATATCAACTGCATGATGTCTGAGGTTTTCAACCCAGTTGTTAAACTCAGCCAGTGGCAGAGATACCTTTAAGTTGTGACTGTAACAGTGATGGACTTGAGTTCTGTTCTGTACATGGGCCTAGCATAGCGGAAAAGGAAAGAATGAGGACAGGGGAATCCTCGGTCAAAACTGACCACACGGAGTAGCCGAACCCCTTCTAGACTGCCCCATCTTATTCTTCCTCTGCCCTGCAATGCCTGTTTAGCTAGTGATTTCCATGTCTTTTATTTGCTGACCTTTGGGATGGCAAATAATGAAAGGACTAGTCCTGGAAGAACATGTTCTACAATACTACAATACAGAGCAATTACAGGGTGAAAAAGCTGCTTCATGGTCTGCATTACCTTGCCTTTGTTTTGAGCTAGGCATGGCATTTGATGACTGATGCAGTAGCAGCCACTCCAGTGATTACATTCACATCACTATGACTACACTTTATCAAATACTTCTCAAAACTACTGATAGAGCTGAACAAGCTTCAAGATCTGCAATTTTACACTCATCTTAAATATCCATGGTCATATTTTCTAACACAGTCAAGATTATAGACTGCTACTTAATTTGCATCTGTCAGTTTAATGCCCTTAAAGCCAGACAGGTGAAAATACAAGCATTTTTCTTCACTTAATCCAGCACCCTTCTTTCACTATCATTGGGTAATGTGTTTGGGCCTTGAAATAGATTACCACTCTTGTATTCAGGGAAATAACTAAGGGTCTGCCATTGGATTTTTGTACTGAAACTCGTGAGTTGGTTGCTCTGTAAAATCTATTCAGCTTCCTGAAAGTGAGGCTGGAAGCCCAATGCAGTGAGATTGCTAAAGAAGCATTTTCAAAAGCCTCAAATACTGGATGAACCAATATAAGCTTAGCCTTCTCCAAGCCCAGGAGCTTGAAATACCTCTTTTGGTTATCCAATATGTCCTTTATTTCCCATTTAAAAATATATGCTACCTTGCTGGGACCCAAATGAGATATAATACTTTCATTTGGGTCATACTTTGGGGGGAATCCATTTGGGAAATTCAGGATAAATCTTCTTCATCTTTATCAGAGAAGGAAGTGGGATCTGCAACAATTCCTTAGCAACCTCACAATACTGGGCTTCCGGCCCAACTTCCATCAAAAACTACGGCTGCTTTACAGAGCCAAAAATGTTCTCACTGATGCAACTAAAACTGTACTTGCCTCTCCTTATCTTCTTCCCACTCTTCTTTATGGTGCTGCCATCCGTACTAACCTCCAGGCTTCATACAAATTAAAACTTGAAGAATGCTATAATAAAATTGCCAGATTTGAAACACATAGCAATTCATAACCCACTACTGTATAGCATCGAAAAGCTTAAATTGGTTAGAACTACCACATAAACTAACATATACACATCTTACCACCTGTAAAATTATCCAACATCCACCTGCTTGTCCAGCACCAAAAACATTCTACACAACTTTGTTCTCAGTAAGTCATTGCAATCCAGTGACCAAAAACTCCTGTCTGTCTACAGACCTAGCAAATCTGTTGGGCATTGTCTGTACTCGTACAAGGTCGCTAAGGCCTGAAACTCCTTACCTTTATCCGTCAGATCTATACAGTCCCTCTCATCTTTCAAAACCACTCTGAAAGACTTCCTAGATGAAATCCGGATCTGTTCTTGCTCAAAACCAGCATAAACTTTATTCCTAAATGTTAACAAGTACCTTTTCATTCCTTACACCTCACTACACTACCTTTTTCACTTACTTCCTTACCGCTATCTAATTTTCTTCCCTGACTTTCTCTCTAAATATGCAATTAGCTTGTTTTTCCCTCACTTCATATTGCAGTTCCTGTTTGTATTAGACTAACTTACCTTTAACTTCTCTACAAACTGTCTAAAATTTCTCTAAATATTAAATGATTGTCATATATCTTGCATTGATTCTTAGCCAATGTTTTTATATTATATCTAATTTGTTATAATTATTTAAACTGCAGATGCTTTTTGTTTTATTTTTGAAGATTGTATAATTATTTTTCTTAAAATGTTTTGTATTAATTTGGAGCTTTTCTCCCTGGGCCTCCAGTGAAAATGGGCTTCTACCCAGTCAGAATTTTCCTGGTAGTCAAAAATGTCAACAAACAAACAAAAATACACTATTCCTCTTCTTACCTGATTTATTCCATGGGGGAGGCCAATGGAGATTTGTCCACTGCCTGAGCAGAAACTCATCTAATTGTTTTAAATCTTAAATGAAAATGGAGTGGAAATTAGTTTCTTGTGTGGGCATACAATTGGGTAATCCCAGCATGCTCAAGGGAGGAGTATGCTCTTCTTGGTGTTGAAAAACTGCATTTAAGAGCTCTAAAGCGCTACACCCAGCGACCCTTCTGTCAATTTCTATCATGGTCCAAAGGGCATTAGAAATAGTGGGTTGAATTCTTTCACTTGAGAAAACACTATACCCAGTGGCTGGAAGTCTGGTATTTAAGACAAGGTGAACACAGTGCTTCTCCTTCTTGCTGCTTGGCCTGGGAGAATGTGCTAGCATCTACCTGCATGCCCACTCCCAAAACATTCAGGCAGAGGCTGGTAGACAAATCCATCACCTCTACTAGGGACTGGTAAACCAACTTGCTGGTTGAAATGTCCTCAAACTTTTGTGATGTAGTGAAGAGTAAGAACTCTCTTCTCAAAAGCATCTTTCTTGAAAGTGTTCTCTTAATTTACTTCTGTGAGCCAGTGTTCATTCTATGTGCCTTAGCAGGTAGGTTTTCCCCTGACAAGGCAGACACCAAATCACCTGACTGCTGAAATGTCTCTTGTATGGTATTTAATTCTGCATAAGCCATGGTCTTGGTTTGGCTTCCCTATTTACAAAGGTTTTCCTCATAAGCACTATACAGACTGCACCCCCCCCAAAAAAAAAAAAAAAAACTTGAAATTGCAATCGTTACAAGTGATTTGCTGATCACATTTGCAATGGATCTTAAGGCCTATACAAAGCAAACAATGATAAACAAAGTAGTGTCCCAACAAGTTTTAGTTGCACCTGACAAAACAATGTTAGAATAGAAGCTAAGAAAACAGATTTTTTTTTCCCAATGAGGCACTTATGTTTTTTTGCAGAAGGTCTAGGGTCATAGGCCTGAATGGGTGAATATGGATTTGCATACCTAAATGTGAAGAAGTCTACAGGAAAACAATTGAAAATGGTACTGTCTGATATCTCTTTTAATTGGATGCCATAGTGGGTCTCCACATCTGGGAGTTATTGCCCTACTCCATGACATATGCAAAGTTCTGGGATGTGTGCCAGTTAGGTAGATGACACAGTGTGTGTGACCAGTTCCCATATGTTATTAATAGTACTACAACAATGACCTTTCAATGAACATCAGCTAATCAAGGTCCTTATAAAAAAGTGCCCAAAATTATAAAATCCCATATACAGAGGTGATGGCCAGCAAGAAAGTCATCTTCCAAGGGAAGAACTTCAAAACTGCTGAATCCACAGGCTCAAATTATGGGCTATCAGGTCTATCAATTATGAAAGTTAAGACCATAGAAGACCAGGATTTTTTCAAAGGTAGATGCATAACTCATTTAAGGAACCAGCTGCAGATGGGTTACATTCCTGCCCTCCAGAATGTCATGATGGACAGAAAAAGCTGACTTATGTTCCCTGATCATGCAATAGCTTATAGTCAAATCACAGAGGTGTCTATGGTAAGTCAAAAGCACCTACAGGTTGCCCAGACATAGTGGTACAGAATACCTCTTTGCTCATATGGAGAACTTTTACACTTGACAGAGTTTGTGTGACAGGTTAAAGTCTTTCTAGCAGCATCAGTTACTTCCAATCCCCTGTAGAGAACTCTGGTCAAATCAAGGGGTGTAATCAGCTACCACACACTAAAATGATGTCAGCTATTTCTCCATAAAACATGAAATCACACCTTCATGCTCACAAAGACATAAAAAGGCTACTAGTATTTTTTTTCTGAAATTTAGGATGATAGATGGAATACAAGGGAATAGGGAAAATGTACAGGACTGGTCCTTGTCATGTGAAATAGAACATGTTCAATGCAGTTTCCATTTTCCTATACTGATAATGGGAGTGCTACATTCTTCCATGTGGCAAACCGGTTGATATTTTGGATGTTTACTTATGGAAGACCATAACCAGACAACATTCTTGAACACTTAACTCCATTGAAGGATCACATTGATTTAGGGAGTCTTCAAAAATGCTTCACAGCATAATCAAACAAACAATCCAGAAAATGCTGTTGTTGTGCCTTCCAAGAACAAATTCAGATTTGTATCCAGTGGAAATTTATTGCAAATAAATAAATCAATCAATCAATCACAAGGGTTAAGTGCATTTCTTCTACTCTGTTAAGAACTTCATCAGAATGACGTACATTGACTCCATTTTGGTTTAAATAATCAGTATAATCACATAATAATCACATGACAAATGAAAACCTCCCCAAGCCATACTTAAAGAGATAGTCACCTCCAAAAAATGCTAAAATATCAGAACTTACTGGTTAAAATGAAAAATAATGTAAAAATACTTTTTGTGACATTAAAATACAACCATAGTAGTAAAAAAATAATTCAAAAGTAGTCAACCTGGATTCTCAAAAGCTTGCACAGAGTGCAAGATTGGTGCAGGAGCTCTAGCAGGCAATATATCTGCCGTGCGATCCAGGAATAGCCTACAGGGGTGTGCATGAGAGCTCCTGTACTAATCCTGCATGGATGAAGCCCTTGTATGCAAATCACCCCATTTGCAGAAGAAATCCATTCAAATAAGGTGATTTTGCAATCCAGGAAGCTTGCGACTATCCATGCAGGACTAGTGCAATCAGCAGAAATGTACTTGGTTAGTAACCAAGTACATTTCTGCAAAATCCAAAACGGAGCTATGACAGCTCCAAATAAAGGCTGCATATCAAGTAGTAAGCATGCCAGTGGCCAAGTATAAAGCCATTGGCATTGCAAACAATACAAAAAAATTAAAAAAAAATAAACTTTTATTTTTTTTTAGCCAATCTTGGCTGTTTAAGTGTAGGGCAGCAGCACGCAAATGGGATCGGGGGGGGGATAGCAAAATGAATCTAAATTAAGCATTCTAACTAAAATCAGTATTCTGCCATGCAAGTCAATGGCAGGCAGAAGACAACCTGACCAGTGAGTAGTGGTTGCTAAGGGGAGAGGCTCAGTGTGAGACATGTAACTATGCATTAGCAGGCAATCCTACGCAAATGAGGGGAAGGATAGTGAATCCCAGTTTACTCGAGCATGTGAGTCAGGTCCCAACAGTGTAAGAGTAGGAATAGCTTGCTGCAAGCCTAGGAGGTAGGTGACATCATGAGGAGGTATCAGGCATAATGTAAGCGGATTGGAGGCCTGTGGCTCGGGAGTGCTCCTAGCTTAGCACAGCTAAGCTAGGGGGTGTGTGTAAACCTGCCTATCAGTCTTTACAAAGCCTAAGTGGGTGTGCCTGCCATGCACCAGGTTGTATAGGAAGAAAAAAGAGGTCAAACCAGGAAATAGCAGCAGTGTGCACAATTGAGCACTCTGCACGGCACGCACACAGGCTTAAACAAGAAGGCAATGGGAAGGGAAAACAGCAGTAGGAAGGTAATCAAGGAGTACTAGCTTAGCTGGCAGGTGAAATGTATTAGAATCAGCCAATTACACAGGCAACAGACCAGCCCAGTCTAGAACACTACTGTGAACTATGCAAACACCTACTCCTCTGTTTTTTCCCACACTCTACACCACCGGTGTAAACAAGCAGGGAACTTTTAACACTCATAACAGCAAAATGTTAGGGGCTGCAATAGCTATCATACAACTTGTGGAAGAGGCTGAGGGTCATGAGGATGTGAATGCTGCCTAGCAACCCACAGTGAGGAGACGGAGAAGAGTGTACAGACCCAGGGTAACTTACCAAGGGCTACATGAGCTGGAGATAGTGAAGTGCTATAGGGTGGACAGGGACCTCCTACAGAAAATTGTTTAGCTGTGCCGGCCATGCCTGACACACAGAACTAACAGAGGGGAACCCATCCCAGTGGATACCAAGGTATGTGTAGGCCTAAGAATACTAGCTACAGGTACCTTCCAAAGGCCAACTGGGGACATGATGGGGATTTCACAAGCATCAGCATCCAGGGTACTCCACCAGTTCCTGGATGCCATGTCAGCACATGTCGGTGAGCACGCATATTTCCCCAACACCCATGAGGCATTGGTCAGCAATATGCAACTGTTCTACCAAATAGCAGAATACCCTGAGGTAGTGGGTGCTATAGACTGCATGCACATATGCATCAAAGCACCACCAGGTGAGTGGGATAGGGTCTACGTCAACCGCAAGGGCTTCCCCTCTATCGACTGCCAGATCATGTGTGATGCCCACGGCATAATAATGAACGTGTGTGCTGGCTACCCCGGAAGCTATCACGATTCCCACATCTGGCATCTGATGCAGCTGTACCAGAGATATGCCAGTGAGGACATCCCACATGGTCACTTAGTGGGGGATGCTGGATATGCACTGGAGCCATGGCTGATGACACCCATAAGAAATGCACATACACCTAAACAAGAACTCCATAATGAGGCACACCCACAAACAAGAATCATAATAGGCCATGTGTTTGGGATGCTCAAGTCATGGTTCTGGTGCCTGGACACATCCAGTGGAGCCTTGCAGTACTCACCATCTACATGTACCCAAATTGTCCTTGTATGTGCCATGCTACACAATATGATCCTGTGGAAACAGCAGCAGCAGGAACAGCACGGGGCAGGGTCACACAGCCCCCCCACCATTGCCAAGGCCTGTACAGGCACAGAGTGACTTGAAGGAGGAACAACCTGAGCCTGCCCTAGTAGGCAGAAAGAGGTGTGCCCAGTATGCCCTAGCCATGGCAGAGAGGCAATGCATAGGACATACACTGACACGGGAGGGGCCCAGGGAATAACACCTCTCTTTGACTCTCACATACAGTATAAAGGATGCCAAACATTACACTACCTGTGCCTAACCATGTGTAGGGAGTGTACTATGTGCATCCGACACAGGCAACCCTGCAGCACCACCCTCAATACTGGGACACCCACAAGGTAAGTGACTCACACATGCCAGTCGGGGGGGGGGGTCACATACCCAACAACAGTCACAGCCAGCAGGACAGGTGTAGACAAACACAAACAAATTCTGTGCTATGGCCTCTGAATGAGGCCTATGGGTAACCCCCCCCCCAGGCCTACACAGACATACTACAGCAGGCCAGGCAGTGGGATGTCAGTTATGAAGGCTAGGAAGTCAGAAACTAATATGTAGGTAATTAAAAGCTAAGATCTGTAGTACACTGGTATGCCTCTAGCCAGCAAGATAGGTAAGGCTACAGACTGAAATGGAGTACCCGACATACCAGTACAGTCCTAGCAAATGTGTATAAGTGTCAGGTGTGCCCCCCCCTATCCTGTGTAGAAATGTAGAAATAGGTGTGCCCTCCCTCCATTCTACATAGAAATATAGTAACAGTCAGGTGTGCCCCCCAATCCTGTGTAGAAATGTAGAAATAGTCAGGTGTGCGCCCCCATCCTACATAGAAATGTAGTAACAGTCAGGTGTGCCCCCCCAAACCTGTGTAGAAATGTAGAAACAGTCAGGTGTGCCCCCCCACAATGCAGAAATGTAGTAACAGTCAATGTCAAATGATCAATGGATATCCTGCAGAGACAGCATTCTACCTGTCAGTGTACAACACAAAGGTCAGCACTGCAGTACAAACTACCTGGACTTGATCCACACATGCAATACAGATGGCCATACTGGGTATGCTCAAACAAATACATGAAGGCCATGTCTGCAAACACCAGTGGACCAGACATATCTGGCAGTCACAATTGTTAGTGCAGACACTTGTCAGTATGCACCGCTCATGCCTTGCACACACAGTGGATAGGAATACAGACATATATGTAAGGACAACACTCTATAATAAGCCAAAGGTAGATGGACATAGATGTTTAGAAGAGGGTGACTGTGACAAGGAGCCATCAAAGCCTGTCCCACCCAGCACACAGCCAAAGGGCCCCAAACACATGAGGTGCAGATGTCACTCACTGCAGATACTAGCCACCAGTATCTGTCAGCATGACAAACTGTGTAGTGCACATGCCAGCTGTGCAAGATGACTGTACAAGGAAGTAGTCATCTAGCAGCTGTATACACATACCTGTGAAATATGACCCTGTGTGTGCTCGCATGTGGTGTGTCAACCCCTGGATGAATGGGTTATGGCCCATGCACACACACTGCCCTCCCCATAGCCTACTATGACAAGCATGCTGAGGTCATCCAATGTGAAATACACCTTTGGGAGAGCTGTAGCCCAGTAATCTCTGTGGTGTGTCCCATAACTGCGTACTGCTGCAGTGTGATAAGCTAGTTAGGTAGGAGTTCAAATCCCAGACTTGGCAACTGTGTGTGTCTGTGTTTGTGTGCATGTTGGTCTGACTGTGTAGACAGCAAGGCTTTTTAGGGTAGTAAGACTTCCAACAATTCAAATGCTCAACCTTGGCAAGGCTGCTGATGTCATCCACCTAGAAATACACATCTGGGAAGATTGTAGCCTAGTAATCTCTATTGTGCATCATGTAACTGCGTACTGCTGTTGTGTAATAAAGTAGTTAGGTAGGTGTTCTAATCCCAAACATGGCAAGTGTGTGTGTCTGTCTGTGTAGAGACCAATGCTTTTTAGGGTACTCACACTGGCTACAAGTCATATACTTAACTTTGGCAAGGCTGCTGATGTCACTCCATCTAGAAATACTCCTCTGGGATGGTTATAACACAGTAAACTCCATAGTGCATGCCATAACTGGGTACTACTGTAGTGTGATTTAGAACTGTGTTAGATTTCCTTCCCCACCTATGGTGATTGTGGATGTTTTGTGTGTATTACAATATCTGTGTAAGGAGCAATGCATTTTAGGCTAGTCACACACAATACATGTCAAATGGCCTACTTTGGCAATCCTGCTGATGACATTCATTGTGAAATACACCTTTGGGGAAGGGTTTTCCCAGTAATCCCCATGGTGCGTCCTATAACAGCTTTATGCTGTAGTGTGATATAGACCTCTGTTAGGCATTCTATACACACACATGTTGGTTGTGGATGTTTTTTGTGTGTGTGTGTCCATGTATGGAGCAATGCATTTTAGGCTAGTCACACACAGTACATTTCAAATGGCCTACTTTGGCAATCCCACTGATGTCATTCACTGTGAAATACTCCTGTGGGGAAGGAGTACTCCAGTAATCTCCATTGTGCGTGCTATAACTGCATAGTGCTGTAGTGTAATAAACTAGTTAGGTAGGGATTGTACTCACAGTCATGACAGATGTGTGTGTGTGTGTGTGTGTGTGTGTGTGTGTGTGTGTGTGTGTGTGTGTGTGTGTGTGTGTGTGTTTGTGTTTGTAACTCATATCCTGTGTGGAGGTGGTTGTGAGTGTGTGACACCTGTGGCCAATGTTGAGCGGGTTTTGCATATTTCTTATATGGTGGCCCTACTATATATCACAATGTCCACCATACAGGGATAACAAATGTGAAATATCTGAGAGGCTGGGGTGCAAAATCATACCCATACATGTGACATCAAGGCCAGGCAATCACAGTTAGCAATGCCAGTATTACCCAGAGCACACTCTCAAGCCATGTTTCATACACACACACATGCCTAGGCAACAGCCAATATGTGGGTAGTACACTGCATATTTGCCACTGATATTAACTATGGAGTAATAGCAGTGGGCTACAGAGGGCATGGCACCCTGTCCATCTTGCCAATATGCACATACATGCAGACAGTGCACCTCCCCCATGTTCCCCAATGGATACGGGCACCACCTGTGGTGCCATCACATGTGACCCACAAAGGACATACCATGCCTGACAACATGCCCTGTATGGACAGATGCCACTGACACCAGGGAATGCCGTTAGTATGCTATCAATGTAGGTGCAGGGTAAACCTGCTGCCCACTACCAGTTCCCACCACAGGTGGGCAAGACTGGCATATCTGATGATAGTCTGTGTTCACAACATGGGCCAGACACCCCAGGTACAGTTCCACATGTCACTGTACATGCATGTGGGAGGTGTGCACATCCCAGACACCATCCATGTCATGGATTAAGGAACACATACATGGCAAGTGATGCACAGCATTGGCCACATACAATAGTCACCCAAGTGACTGGATGGGGAATACAATACCCACCTGTGTGGGCAAATGCAGAAACTACAGCCCTCAGTCACAATGCAGACCATTGTCAAGTGGCCTGATGCCAAGGTATACCCATCGCATAACCTTGTATAGCCATCTGGCACAGGCGACCACCACACACCCATGCAGACATGCACCCATGCATGTCAGTATTGGCACCCTGTGTGTTTGTGTGTGTGTTGTATGGTGCGTATGTTCACATCCACACTCACTACAAGCCACATTGATATACTGAAGCATGCTGTCTGATGTCAGACACCTTCTCATACCCTTTGCCCATACAACCTCCGTATGACCCATGTGGTGCATGTGATACCTGCACAGTGATGTGTTCTGGCAATCCCACTACTGATGAGTTGTACTCCTGGCCCTACCATGTGTGTCAATGTGTGTGCGCCCCTGTTAGAGTGTGGCTGTGCTGACGCTGGCACCTGTTCATGTGGACAGGCACGTGTACGTCACCTACCATATCCCTGTTGCAGATGTCACTCACCATCACATACATGTTCTGAGGGCTCCACAACAGATAACCCACGTGGCACATCCAATAACTGCATAGAACTGTGATAGCACAACAGAGTCGTCAGGGGTTTGATACCCTGTGCTGGTAGGTGTGTGACACAAATATGCTTAGGTTTTACTCTCTCACCCCTCCCTGACTTGTTTTTGCCTCTGTCTGCCTCTCCCACACCCTCTCTGGTGGATGTGGAGATGTACACCTGCTTTGCGTAGGCAGCAGCATGTGTATTTTAAGTCATGCTCATGATCAGCTGATGGCCTATGTATGAATTGCAGGTCTCCCCAAGCTGATTGCATGCGGAAAAGTTGTGGTAACATTCCCATAGCCAATTGCATAGAAACACACTCCAATATCTAAGAACATCATGTTGGTGATGGCCCTTTTCATTCACTGTGAGTAGGAACTAGATCTGTTGTTTGGCAAACAGCATCTCAGATGGATCGGGGATTTACCTCTAACAACATACACTGTGGAAACAGGGCAACACACAGGAGGGGGATGCGGCTGACCTGACTACAGACTGTAAGTGCTGCTATACTGCAGTTGGAGTAATGGGATCTGCAACACTTGGTAGTGTATTGCAGGCTGGACGTGCTTGGCTGGGGGGGGTATGCCTATTCACACAAGACGTATATTGTTTGGGGCCTCTCAACCCCATTAACGGTACATGTGGACATATCTGTTTTTGTTAATCTACTGTTACTATTTACAGATGTATGGCCACATATACCCATATATATATATATATATATATATATATATATATATATATATATATATATATATATAGCAGCTGACATATGTATGACTATGTCTGTATATACCTACATAGCTATATATCTGCGTACATATATGTACCTTGCTGTGTATATGTAGACATATAGGTGCATATATATGTGTCGATGTAGGCATTTGCATGTATATATGTTCGTATATATGTTCATATATGTAAATATTTCTAAATATACATATATATGTATCTACATATATAGATATGTTGTATCTGTTTAGATATTAATATATTTACACATACACATACATCTAGATGTTGGTATACATTCTCTGTACTGTTGCATGACTGGGCTAGATGATATGTTTGTGAAAACATCAGATTTATGTATATCTGTCATGGCTTAGTGAGAAATCACTTTGTGTATAGTGTGCAGGGTTCTGAGTTTGAGCCTTGCAGAGGCTGTTTCTTTTGCTGCTGGGCAAAACACAGGCTGTTGGATACAGAGTGATTAAGGCACTTTAAAGCAGTCATAAGCAGGTGTGCACATGTTTGCGTTGAGGTAAGCACTGCTAACTTCCGGTCACACTTTCTTCTACTCAGTTAGCTTCCATATTGCTTAATCTATGTAGGCAGTGCTTACACCCATGCAGACGTGCTTAAACATGCTTACTAGTGCTTACTACTGCTTATTTGTGCTTAAATCTGCTTACTAGTGCCTTATTCATTATGACACTGACACTTCACATGTGCATTTCCTGCAGTACTCTAGTTCATAAATATGTGCTATTTATTGGGTTTTGCAACAGCAAAATTGGTTATAATGTGCTTTGCCATGTAAAATATAGACTGTGCTGCAGTAGGACTCAAACCGGAAATGCCTGCTTGTTAGGCAAATGCTCTGCCCACTACACTATTGCTGTGTTGCTTCATTTGTATATATCTTCCTTGTTATCCTCTTCAGCCTTTTAAGCTGCTTTAACCATAGCTAAGCGATGGGCACACCCACGCACCTATGCTTAGCTGTAGTCGGATTTTAAAAAGATAAATAAATGGGTTTCTTCTTTTAATTTATATGTACTGTTACTGTTGAAAACATGGGGGATTGTTGGTGGGGATATAAGGACACCTATGAGAGATCTCGCTCATTTCTTAACACCTTCTGCTGTTCTAAATTGCAAGGGCGTGTTTATTCTAAGAGTTCTGCTCTCAGACATGCCCCCTGCACTCATACATGCTCCGTGTCAGCCTAAGAGCTTGGGCAGAGTGCCTTATTAATATGCATGGCGCTCTGCCATCCTGCTCCTATACGGGCGCTTCTGTGCAGGTCCAAGCTAGTCCTGCGTGGAAGATTAGTAAATCCGGGGGAATAAGTTACTAATTGTGCTTTTAATTGCAAGATATGATGAACACAAATATATTAATTTAATCCCAAGGTCTAAAAGGCATTTAATAACAATTGACAAGGCAATTCATGGTATTCCAGCCTTTTCTCCCAACCTCCATCTTTCTCAAAAATCTGCACCTTTTCCAAAATAAAAAACAAAAACTTTTTAAAAAGTTTATTTTATTTATTTTATTTATTTATTTTATTTTACATTTGTTGACCGGGCTAGTCTAACTGGAATAAAATCCATTTTCAGTAGAGGCCCGGGGAGAAAAGCTCCAGCACAGAAAACTTTATACAGTAAAAAATAATAAGTTCAAAGCAAAATAACAGTAGTAAAATAGCTCTAAACAGTTACAGCCATTCACATACACAATATATGACTGTAATAAATTGTTTCAAATTAAAAGAATTATAATAATAATTAAAAAGGGTCAAGCAGAATACAGACATACTGATTAGGTTCAGTTGACATTACAAGGATACCTAGGTTGTGCTGAGGTGATATGCAATGCAATAGAAATAGAAACAAATTAGTAATTTTCAATTGGTAGCAGGATAACAGAAAGTATATACTGTTGATAAATTATAGAAATGTATCATATGATATAGTGAGATAAGGTATCTAAGAGGCAGCAAGAGTATGTAAATTGGTGGAATATAGTCTTGCTAGGAGCAGAGAAGATATTTAGTCAGGGTTAGTACAAGGACAAAGCCAGTGAGAACTGAGAAATTGTTTTATTCTTAGTTTAAAGAGTCTAGTGGAGGTCAGAGATAGGAGTTCAGAGGGAAGTTTGTTCCAGTGTTTGCCTATGGAGTTAGAGAACAGAGAATCTCCAGCTGAGTTGTTGGATTTGTTGATAGTAATAAGTGGCTTATTGGAGGAGCGTAGGTTCTTGAGATTGTTATAGGGGGTGATGAGGGTAGTCAGTATAGGTGTATAGGTGGGGTAGTACAAGCTCTTATGGATAATAATGAGTTGTTGAGATAGTATCTGGTTTTGAAACTCAAGCCATCCTAGTTGTTTTAGGTTGTTGCAGTGATGTGTACGAAAAGGAGAACCTGTGGCAAATCTAGCAATGGAGTGATAGGCAGTAGCAAGTTTGTTTAGGTTATGTTTTGAGAGATTGGTGTATATGGGTGAGGCATAGAGTAAGGTAGTGATTAAATGAGTTCTAGCTATAGCGATTTTGGTTGTGGGAGTGAGGAAGGGTTTGATTCTGTAAAGGGATCCCAGTTTATTATTTACTGTTTTTATAGTGATGTTAGTATGAGTGTCAAAGTTTAGATTATTATCTATAGTAATTCCAAGAAGTTTGGTGGTTACGTCAGGAGATATGAGAGTCCCATTGTTGGATGTAAGAGTAAAGTGAAGAGGGGCAGTCCTACGAGTAGGAGTAAAAAGTAGGAGTTTAGTTTTTTTAGGGTTAAGTAGAAGGCAATGGTTTAAAAACCATTGTTCCACTGTGTTAAATGCATTTTGTGTAAGAGATTGTAGCTCAGCAGGGGTATTAGCTGAGCAAATAATAGTGGAGTCATCTGCATATTGAATGCAGGTGGCATGTGGGATTGCTAGGTGGAGGTCATTAATGAAAATGGAAAATAACAGTGGGCCTAAAATGGAGCCCTGGGGGACACCAAGGGAAATAGGGAGGTGAGAGGATAGGTTACCTTCCCATAGTACTGCTTGTTGTCTATTATCTAAGTAGGATTTAAACCATTGTAATGCTAGAGAATCAAGAGAAAGAGTTTTAAGTATTTCAATCAGGAGCTGGTGATTAACCATATCAAAAGCCTTAGATAAATCAATGAAGACAGAGGAGGAAAGGGTATTGTTATTACGGTTAGAATTTATACAGTCTGTGAAGGAGAGGAGGGCTGTGGTGGTGCTGTGGTTAGGTCTAAATCCATGTTGACAGTTGGCAAGTAAGTTATTATCAATTAGATGGGTGAGTACTTGCTTATGGACACATTTTTCCATTATTTTTGCTAGTGGAGAGAGTAAGGCTATTGGTCTATAGTTTGAGATGTCGATAGAGTTACCACCTTTATGAAGGGGGATGATGTGTGAGATTTTCCAGATAGATGGGATATTTCCTTCGGATATAGTTCTGTTTATAAGTATGGAAATGGGGAGGGCTATGGCTTTAGCACCTTTTTGCAGGTACTCAGCAGGTAGATGGTCAGCAGAGGGGGTGGTAGGTTTCAATTTTTCTAGTAGAGAGCAAATAAAGGATGTGGGAACTGGTTTTAGTTGAAGTAATGGAATAGGGAAAGTGGAAGAGGTGGTTAGATTGGGGGAAGTAGGAGATAATTGCTTAGCTAGAGTTTGAATGGTATCTGTAAAGAAAGAATTAAAGGCATTAGCAGTTTGTGTTGGGTTTTCTTGATTAGAGCCTAGAGGGGAAGGTGTTATAGATTGGCCTGGGTGTAGGAGTTTGTTGATGCTGGACCAAAACTTTTGTGGATTTCTTTGGTTAGTTTGTTGTAGTTGAATGTAAAAGTTTTTTTTATCTAGCAGGATAGCTTTTTTAGTGGTATTCCTAAGTTGTTTAAAGGTTTGGTGGTCTGTTGGATTCCTGGTAGTGTGCCATTTTGACCAAGATTTGTTTCTGAGGAGAATTTTCTGTCTAGTTTCTTTGTTGAGCCATGGGGCAGGTTTAGTGTTACTTCTAATAGAGCGTACAGGGGCATGTTGGTTAAGGATGGATAAGAATGAAGTATTAAAGTAGTCAACTGCTTTATCTAGGGGAAGTGTTTTTAGTGGTGACCAGTCACAGTGTTTAAGTTCTAACTGGAAAAGTTCTGGGTTGAATGATTTTTTAGTCCTGATTGTACGATATGTAGTTGGGTTAGGTAAGTTAATTTTGTGTCTGATGATATAAGTGAGTAAGTGATCACTTAGATTATCAGGGAGGGTTTCTGCCTTGTATGTAAGATGTGGGGAGTTTGTAAGAATCCAATCTAGTATACTTTCTTTATTGTTGCTTTTATCAATTCTTGTGGGGGAGGTTATAACTTGAGAGAAGCCATGAAGATTAATGTGGGTGGTGGGCTGAGGGGTACTGCAGGACTTCCAATCGATGTTAAAGTCCCCAAGTATTAAGGTTTCTTGTGGAAGATTGATAGATATCCAGTTAAGAATGTTTTCAAGGGTATTAATGTTATTACCAGGGGGAAGGTAAATACAAGCAACGTTAATGGATTTGAATTTGTTGATCTGAAGTTTAGTGACTAGGATTTCTGAGTTATTAAATATAGGTAGATTTATGTTAGATATGGTGACTTGTAGATTATTTTTAAAGAGGACTGCTACACCCCCTCCCTTTTTGTTTATACGATCCCTTCTCAGGATACTGTAGGCAGGTGGGATAAGTTCATTGTCATTAATGGATGGTTTTAGCCATGTTTCGGATAGACATAGGAAATCAAAACACACACTTTTGTAGGTTTACGTAGGGTGTTTTCTTCGACCTCCTTTTTTATTGTGTAGGTGTGTCCATAAATCCTTCTTCACAATGCATGCTTGTTCCCTACATAAAATGCATGGCAGGTAAGGTAATATACAAGGTAAACTACCCCTCATGTTGTACAGTTGTGTTTTCCTGTACAAAATAAAGTTTTTGAATAAGAAGGGAGGGTAATGTTTATAATATCATAAATAAACCTACATTGTGAACAAGCCCCACACTTGTACCTCCCCTTGTTTTTCTGAGTGTTTCCTGTCACTTCACTGGTCCCTTTTTCTAACCCATTAACATTTATACTGTGTTTAAAGATAAAAGTTGGGACTACATCTAGTTTTTCAGTTAAACCAGTGGTAAACAAACACCCTCAACCAATTTTTGCAAAAAAATCTTCTTCACCTCACCTGCACTGTGGTTAAATTTGAGAATTACAGCATTAGATCACTGGTTGTTCCTAGTCTTTATACCCCAAATTTGGAAGATCCAGAATAATTTAAAATCGGTTTGTAATTGGTTACTTTTCCTGAGGCCACCTCAAAGGCTATGTTATTCACTAATTCCACAGAGTAAGCCCTTTCCAAAACTAACATCTTACATTTGTCCAGCTCTAACAAGAACTGGCTATCATCATATACCAACCTGGGCAGTCTCATCATTTGCCCTTTGACCAATAACTTTTTCTGCCACAAAGGGGGGCTACTCAAGTAAAGTAGGTGACCACTGGAAAAAAATTGTCTCCCTAAAAATGGTTAATTCCCATCTACTGGATGCTGTATTTTTCAGAACCGTGACACCCAAATAACTAATGTAGCTGTGACTCCTGTCTCATGTAAACCTAAGAAAGTCTACACTTTTGTTAATGTAGCTAAAAAGCTTGACATGTTTAGCAGAGGAATCTTTCTACAGAATAAAAATATCATCTAAAACTCTAAGATATAGAAGAATACTGGGCCAAAATATACTGTCAAACTCAAAGTATTTTTCCAAGCACCACATTACAATATTGGCAAACACAGGGGCACAGGAGGCTCCCATGGCCACCCGTTTTATTTGTTGGTAGTATTATCTTTCAAAGTACACATAATTGTTTTTAACACTGTATCCAGTTTCTCATGAATAAATAAAATGTCCTCAGAAGAAAGAGTCTTATCTCTACTGATAGCTTAGTAAATCCAATCCATTCCAACTATGAGGATATTACTAAAAAAAGTCCTTTACATCTATGGTAACAAATGCAGAGTTCTCACATTATGTAGCATTGGACAATTTCATTAAAAAATCCCATGAATCCCTTAACATGTGAGTTTTGTGCTTAAAAAAGTTTTTTTTAATTTGCTGTCAACCAACAGAGCTAATGCCTCAGTTTTGGATCCTGCCACTAATGGACAATATGGAGGATCATTTTATTCCTTATACATTTTAGGGATTCCAAAAAAGGAGGTATGACTGGCTGGCTGGTTGACTTTGAGTAACTTCACCAAATCATGAGACAATTCAAGTTCATGTTCTACTTTGTTCCATCGGGAGACAATTCTACTGAAAATATAATTAATTTCATTTCTAGAGGTCAATCTGAATTAAGTACCATCACACAGACAGCCAACCATTTTTCCAGAGTAGTAATGATTGTTCATCACAACTACCCCTCCCTCCTTGTCTGGTTTTATGATCTGAATGGATCTATGTCTGGATAAAGAATGCAGCAATCTCCTATTATTGTCTGTTTAGATAAAAATGCTTCATGCTGTTTGCATGTAACCATCTGATGTCAGTTTCACATAATGTCTCATATACAGATACGGGAGGAGCAAGGGGTAAATTAGATATGTTTGGTCTCTTTAAAATTTTCACATCATGCTAGTTGTCATTGTCTCAAAAAGCAATTTTAAACTCAGCTTCTTGATGTAAAGTTTTAACTGCACTAATGTATCCATTAGATTCAGCCCACACAAGGGAAACCTAAATTCATTATAATTGTAAATTTTCAAGGCATGGACTTCACTGTTACCTGATGCAGTTGCAGTATTCACCACTGTCAAAGGAAAAATAACTTCAAAATTATCAACACACGGCAGGATCAGGTTAAGGCACTTTAATCTTGCAGCAAGGAGACAAAAATGTGCTAATACAGAGTTTGTCTAACTAGAATCAGGAAGTGAAACTATTTTTATACATTTCTTACAAGGTATTGCCTATGAAGCTGACGTAATAAATCACAAGTTCTTTCAATATTATTTCACAGCAGCTGTTTGTCCATGATTTTCTGCTGGCATATCAATTTACAAAAAAACTTCCTAAGAAAAACAACGTGGCCTTGATAACCACCGGTCTGATACAACTTCTCACTATGCAATGTTACCATTCAAGGTACTATGGCTAATTCGAGCACAAAGCAAGTACAGATTACAGTTCATTTCTTCAAGCAGTCTTTGTTTGATTTATCTTTTCTTTTCCACAGCTGTGCATGTTCTCATAACACGAACAGGGCTGATTGTTCATATTCAATCACATTATAGAAAACAGTATTGTTCTATTCATTCACTATTCATTCATTTTCCTGACCTAGCAGATAATCACCTGCTTCTCAGTACATTTCCAAAAGGCATAAACATGAATTTTGCTGTGCTAGCAAATACTGGGTCAGAGAGCATCTTGCAATTTCAGAAAGCATACTGCAGCTTGAAAAATCTTCTTATAATTTCATACAGAATTAAGTTGTACATAAAATAGAATGAAATGTGTTAACCCTTTTAGCTTCTAATAAGCACTAAACATATACATTAATACATATTTTTCTAACAACCACCATCAAACTTGTCATTGTTGAAATGTTCATTGCCTCTTATTTCCTGTCTCTGCTTTTTCCCATGTTTCATTTGGAAAATGATTTCCCAGAGTAATAACCATTGTTGTCTTGGCGCTCTTCCCCCATGTTGAACACAATGTCAGTCTGGTGATTCTGGGCTATTATTTTGGACCTCCACAAATTGGCTTCTAAAAAAAAACTTTTTCACAGATACTGCTCTTTTCAACATACACCCAAATGGTTGCATTGTCTTCCCCTATGATACCTCGTCAGTTGACAGTGGTTTGTTGGTTTGGATACCTGCTGGATCAGGGTATGCTTTTTATTCTTCTTCTATAATTCTCCAAATCAAGTCAATATTTTATCTTTTCTCTTCATTATATTTGGACACTTACTGTCAACCATATTGTAAATCTGGTAAAATTCATTTTCAATGTTAGGGAACATAAAGGTCATTAGTAAATTTATTTTGCAACTTCTCAATGTCAGTTAATTTTACCAGTTGTCTATCATTGTCCTTGATTAAAATAGCCATTATCTCCATTCCTGTCTTATCAAAAAATTCCAATAATTCACTGTGCATTACTGAACTTTACTCAGTACCATTGAGGAAATTCCACATCCTCAAACCTTTGGGGACTCTGCGTGCTGCCATACTGTGTTGTAAAAAAAAAATTGTCAAGTTATACACTCCAAAATTTGTATAAAAGCTTTTCAAACCACTTGAATTTGTCTATCAGTGTATCATTACTGTTTACAGACACACCTGTAGTATTTAATGTAGGTTCCTGTACCAGCCACTCATGCTAGGCTGCTTTACTATGAGTGAATCAACTGTTGCCAGTTAAGTGGTTGGGGGATCATGTTGCAAGCATCCATTTTCAGTTCCTTTGTTTGTACATTGCTCCCTGCATTTGTCCATGGCTTGGCTCACTGTAGCACAACCAGTTGGTTCTTGATGCATCTTCTCCCCATCCAGCTTTGAAACCAACTATCTAAGTAGCTTAAGAAGAATTGACAAATCACTGGAATCAGAATTACTAGTGTCGGTCATTGCCATAGCTCCAGCTCCAGCTTCAAATAGCTCCTGGGAAGACATCTCAAAGCAAATTAAACAGCCAATAATCAAAAAATGCTTCACAGTTTAACCAAACATATAATCCAAAAAAACTGTATTGTTGTACCTTCCAAATACCAATTTGAATTTTTATCCAGTGGAAATTTATTGCAGGTAAATAAATAAATCTCAAAAGTTAAGTGAATTTGTCCTTACTTAAAAAGTTTGTTTTGCATGAGTAAATACAACTGCAAAACAAGAGAGGTAGTTTACCTTGCATCTTGCCTTACCTGCCCTGCATTCAAGACCAAGAAGGCATTGTGGACTATGATTTACAAACACAACTATGGAATAAAAAAGCAGGAACTAAAAAAAGCCCTAAAAGGTGTGTACAAACTTTAAAAAGTTTTTGTTTTTTATTCTGGAAAAGCTGCAGATGTCTGAAATAGGTGGAAGTTGGGAGAAAAGGCTGGAATACCATGAACTGCATTGGAAGTTGTTATTAAATGCCTCCCAGACCCCAAAGTTAAATGAATATATTTCTGTTAATAATGTTTTACAAATAAAAGCACTAAATTTGTAACCTAATGTCTACAACTGACTGCTTATGAATTTCTCCAATTGAGAGAAAAGGCTGGAATACTATGAATTACATTGGAAATTGTTATTAAATGCCTCTGAGACCCTAGAGCTAAATGCATATATTTCTGTTAATAATGTTTTACAAATAAAGGCACTAAATGTGTAACTTAATTTCTACAACTGACTAATTATGATTTTATTTTTACTATGGTTGTATTTTAATACCACAAAAAGTTTTTTTTATGTTTTGAATATGTTTTGAATTTTAACCAGTAAGTTCAGATATTTTTTGAGGTGATTGTTTCTTTATGAATGGCTTGGTGAGATTTACATTTGTCCTGTGTTTCAGTTTGCCATGTGATTAATCTGGTTATTTAAACCAAAATTGAGTAAATGTTTATAGTTCTGATGAAATTATTTACAGAGTAGAATGAAAGCTCATAACTCTTGTGACTTATTTATTTACTACAATTTCCACTGGATAGAAATTTGAATTGGTTCTTGGAAGACACTGTTTTTTTTTTAACTGGATGATTAAGGAAGTTTGATACCAGAATCACCTTCACAGAGATGTGAACAGCTGTTGACACAATAAGGCCTATGTGCATGGCCAAATACTAGAGCAGCAATGCTTCTCTGCAAAGGAGAGAAGATGTATACATTTTGCTTGTCTAGGGAGGTATCCCACAATGGACTTGATGTCAGACCAGGTTAATAAAAGGCCCCAGATTCAGCATTTCTTCAAAAGTGATCGTTGCTAGAAGGACAGTTACAGCTCCAGCTGGTTTATGTGAAGACTCCTCTCTAAGGGACATGATTTCTGTTAAACTGTGTAGAAATAACGGTGGTCCCTTTACCCTACCCATAAAATGTCTGCCATCAGGAAATGGGTTTAGCTAAAGGAAGGGAAAACCCTTAGTAAGATTAATAGGAAAGATATACCTTTCCAGGTCAGACACTACAAACAGACTGACAAAAGTATGAAGACTCTACAACCACTGACATCTAACAATTTAGTAAAACATTTACATCCTCAGAGGTGCAAAAGGCACTATAAGGACTGTGGTTGCCATCAAGCCCAGAAGATACACAAAAGAGTAAACTTAAAGAGTTTCCACTGTGTTCTCATACAAGTTGCCCTAGATAAGATTATAGGCCTACAATGCAGGCAGGAATGACCTCAGATGAAAAGAGTTCACCTTTGTTGTGAAAAAGACAATTCTCTGACAGGGGAAAAGAAACAGTACTTCACTCACTGTTTTGAAACCACTGAGAAACTGCACATAAGGGACTCCATGCTTCATGGATACTACAAGGGAATCTTTCAAAAGGGTCACTGGGAATCAGCCATTCAGGAAAGGAGATACAAAATGTTTCTTGAAAGGCCTACACCACAGTGGCTGGCACCTTTGATAAAACTCTGGGCACTGAATAGACCAAAATGTAACACTTAATAGTGAGAATGGTACCCGTCTAGAAGGAAATGAAGGCAGTTTTTTTATGGATCCTAGAGAATGAGTGTCAAAACACATCCCTATTTTCAATTAACATTGTCTGAGCCTTGAAGCAGCAGATGCATGACCTCCAGGGCAGTCGACATCCAGAAGGACTAGGTGATGCATGAATACATACCATAACTGCAGATAGCTCAGAATGCTTCAGTAACTTATGACATCTGCACTTTAACCACCTTACCTGCATGTTCATTCTTGCTAAAGTTTCATCAGCAGTCCTGTATTCTCTAGGAATACCTTGGCTGGTCCACTGGTGGCATTCCATGGAACGTTGATAGGAGTGCAAGTAAGTGTGGCATGCCATTGCCCTAAAAAACTAAATTAAAATTCTCACTGTACAAAAACAAGTGAATGTGAAATACGCTCAATAACAGACATAAAGAACTATACAGGAACTGCTCGGGGAGATAGATGAAGGTAGTTTTATTCTTACATTGACCTTTTCTTAAAACTAGCTTCTTCAAAGAAGGTCACCATAGCCATAACCTATAACATCTGAGTAGAATCTCAAGCAGATTTAACATACCCTTATGACATGGATAATTAAAGGATCTTCTTATAACATAACCATGCCAGAGACTGCACTACAGCTAGACTGGGCGTTCAACCTGTCCTGTAGTGTTTAGTGAAGGTGTACAATCTAGACTATAAAGAAGCTTCAAAAATATGCTGTTGCTGACGTAGAATGTGTTTTTACAGAGCTCTTTAAAGTTCATTACATGTGTCATAACAAAAGACAATATAATGGGCTAACCATTTAACAGAATCTACATACTAGCTCACAGGTCTTTCTCAATTTAGTCACAAAAGAAGGATTGGCCTTGAATGACACTATTTCATTATGGAACACGAAGTAAGGGAGTTCACACCACTTTTTTTTTTACCAGATGTAATAATAACCAAAAAACTGCAGGCTCAAAGGGTGATAATCAGTTTCTGCAGCATAAAATTAAAATCATACAATGTGTTCTATCCTCATGGTTTTAAGTACATCCATTATAGAAGGCATTTACAGATGATACGATGAATCTAGGGAAAAATAGTAAAGAAGCAGATATTGCTAAGGACTTTGATGGATTCATAAGCTAATTTGGATCAAACAAATGACCTAACAGTTCAAAAGCCCTGGGATAATACAGAAGAATGAATGCACACCTTGTGGCATCTTCCAAGAAACAAATATTTTCTACTTCTAAATTTAATACTTTCTTGCCTTACACTTTTTCAAGATGATAATGCTTAGGAGGGAAGTTATTATCAGGAAACAATATTATGTCTTCTATGCTGAAAGGTTTGATGTTTTTACTCTGGAATGTAGAAGTTACTGATCCCTTCTCTCATTAAGGATTTCAGCAGATGTAATAAGCCATGGAGGGTGTGTTATCAGGCTGATTAGTGAACAACATGACTATCTTGGCCAAGGCGATCTCAAAATTAGATTGCCCTTGTCCTGATTTGCTTTGAGTAGTAATTCCTGAATCACATGAAAAGGATGGAAAGCATACCTTAAGATATGGAACCTGTGTGCTGACTGCTGAGAGACAGCCTTACAAGACTATCTGCAAATATATAGAGCTGAGTATATTTTTCTGTATTATTCTGTATTATAGAGCTAAATTGTTGCTTAGATATCTGTTGTCTTACTGTTCTGCAAATATACAGAGATCAGTATATATTTTTTTGGTTTTATAATTTGCACTGTGATTCCTCACATCTTTGTTGAAACTGTCTTCCCCACCCCCTCCCTGTTCTTGGTTGTAGTTTAAATTTGGTGGCTTTTGCAGTGCCTGCCCCACTGTAGATTTGATCTAGGACACTCTCCCAGTCCCATCTCTTTACCGCATTCTACCTAATAAACCCTTTCTGCACTTGCTATTAGTCCTTTTTAATTTAATTACATTTTTTCAAACTGTGTGCGGACTAATATTGCTACATACTCAAGTGTGCCAGCTTGCACTGCATGTGAATTGTTTTTACTACTGATTTTACTACTTTTCTGAAAAAAAAAATTGTAAGCCTGTTTCCTACCTTTCCTGTAATTAGTGTTCCAGATACAGGTTTGCTGTATCCAGGACAGTTTGTAAGCTTCTGAGCCCCACAAGCCTTTCTGTGTTGGAGGGAAGCCTTCTAGCTTATCAGTGGGAGTGGTAAGCATTAGGTACCCTGCCTACCACATAAGGAGTGGTTCTGACCCAGTATTTGTAGCTATTGGCCGTTTGGGCGGTCTTCCATCTCTCTCAGCTTTCTGATTTGAAGGCCTGCATTTGCACTTGTTTCTTTCCTGTAACTCCTGGGCCCATCTCATTTGCTCACTCAAAAAAAAAATGTATCTGCTTTTACTATATTTGTGTTTCTTCCTACTTTATTTTGCTTTTGCATCATCTTAAAAGTACTCAGTTGTATTTATTACTGCTTGGTGTAACTCATTCCAAGCCTTTTAGTTTAAGCACTTGGGCTTCAGACCAGTTGTTTTACATAAAGAAGGTTTGTGGTCTGCACTGTAGTGGCAGAACAGGTAGCTTACATCCTTCTAAGTTGGGAACTGATGATTGAGGGATCATTGTCTGTTATTCTAAAAGTGTATTAATTCTGGTTTAAGCACTTGGGCTTCAGGCCAGTCATTTTACATTAAGAGGGTTCATGGTCTGCACTCTTGTGGGAGGAGAGGCTGGACTCTGCCCTTCTGAGCTGGGAATTTCTGGTTAAAGGCTTATAGTGCCTGCATATTTGAACTGCTTCTTACTGAAATTGGTACACCTTGTTTGCTGTAGCATAGACTAGATCCAGGCCTGCTGAATCTAGCTTTGTTTGTATAACTTGAGCACTAATCCAGGCATTCTTTAAAGTATTCAATTGTATTTATTACTGCTTGGTAGTAACTTGATTAAAGTGTAGCTATCATTCTAAGTCTTTTGGATTAAGCACTTGGGCTTCATACCAGTTGTTTTACATTAGGAAGGTTTGTGGCCTGCACTGTGGTGGCAGGACAGGTAGCTTACATCCTTCTAAGTTGGGAACTGCTGATTGAGGGCTTAGTGTCTGTTATTCTAAAAGTGTATTAGTTCTGGTTTAAGCACTTGGGCTTCAGGCCAGTTATTTTACATTAAGAAGGTTCGTGGTCTGCACTCTTGTGGGAGGAGAGGCTGGACTCTGCCCTTCTGAACTGGGAATTTCTGGTTAAAGGCTTATAGTGCCTGCATATTTGAACTGTTTCTTACTGAAATTGGTACACCTTGTTTGCTGTAGCATAGACTAGATCCAGGCCTGCTGAATCTAGATTTGTTTGTATGCTTGTTGTTTGTTTGCTTGTTATTTCCCTGAAATGCTAATTCCACCTAAAACATGGCTTTTCAGCGCATCTGTGGATCCCTAGTGATATCTACATTGCTTACTGTACTTACTTCCTTGTTTCACTTGAAAGAAAGTTACTGTTTGTTGTTTTTGCATTTAAGTTACCTGTAACACATTGCATTTAAGTTACCTGGCACTTGCTCACTAAAGCAATTATATAAGTCAGCACTAAAAATTTAAAAGCACTACACCCTCACAAACTCCCCTTGAGTACCTTGTTCCCATTGGTCCTTTTTTTCAATTATAAAGGAATTCCCAATACTATTCTAGCATGTCCAAAGGTCAGTTGTCAGTCTCCTCTCTAGTCCAGCTGGTGAATCTGGGAATCTTGAGGCAATGTTACAACTGCCTCATGTACACAGACAACCCTCTCCTCCTCCCAACAAATTCCAACACATGTGAGAGAGGCAACCATATAGCCAAACTGGAGGCTAAGCTCTCTCAACTCAGTACTGGCGTAACCAGTCAGGAGGAGAAGGAAACCATACTCACTACAATTCCAGTCTCACATAGACCTACCACGACAGTAAACCAAACACATAAACACACAAAAACATACTCGGAGGCCCTAAATAAAAATTTGCCTAAGCAGCAAAGACCTCCAAAGCAGACACCCAAGCAACCGCTACCCGAAAACAAAACACATGCAACACATAGCTCACAAAGCCAGTGTGCCAAACAGTCACAGCCCTTAAGGCTAAACAACACACCTGATACACTTGTAATAGGTGACTCTATCGTCAGGCACACTGACATCCCGCTCATCAGGCTGAACAAGGAGAAGGTCACGGTGAGCTGCCTGTCGGGCGCTAGGATCCGCCACATAACACAAGCACTCAGGTCACTCCAAGGCAAGTACAAATATGACTCAATCATTGTCCATGCTGGTGTGAATGACCTGAGACGTACCTCCCTGGACTACATGAAAAGAGACACAGAGGAGCTCTCTGAGCATGTAGCCCAGGCCGGTATGACCCTGACCTTGAGTAGCATCTTACCCTCACCAAGAATGATGCCACAATATGAAGACAAGATGATCAATTTCAACAATTGGCTTAAGTATTGGTGTCATTCAAAGGGGATCCAATGCCTGTCAGCCTGGGATGACATGCTCGACAAGCCACGATGCTTCACTAGGGATGGCTTGCACCTGTCACCCCTGGGCTTTCGGATATTGGCAAAGGCTCTTGCTACCCCCATAGTGCCTTTTTTAGGCAAGGCTCAAAAGACAAACCCACCTCCATAGGTATCACAAGGCATAAGAAACTAAGAGTAATGCTACTCAACACCAGAAGTCTAAACCTCAAGATGCATGCACTCGAAACTCTCCTTAGCATGGAGAGCATCGATATCTGTGCAGTAACAGAAACCTGGCTTAAGGCTCCCAAGAGCACCCCAGTACTACCAGGTTATACCTCATACCATGCTTTTCAGCCCCAAAACTTGGACCAAACCACAAAAGGAGGGGGAGTATCAATATTCGTCAAAGATACCCACACCTCCAGGTTGGTGGCACAGCACGAAGCATCAGAGACTATCCATGTGCAACTAACAGTGGGTAAAACTGCCTTCCAGTTTATAGCCTGCTACAGACCACCCTCTCAAACCCAGGAACCCCACTCGACCCTCCTGAGAACACTGAAAAATATGAAAGTCTCTCCAAACACCATTATATTGGGCGACTTCAACTACCCAAACATAGACTGGGAGCATTACTCTAGCTCCAACACCCTAGCCCAAAGGTTCCTAGAATTTATAAACTCAAATGCTATGGAACAACTTGTTACCACTCCCACAAGAGGGGAAAACATACTGGACCTGATCATCACCAACATGGGGACTCTATGCACCAGACCAGAAGTGTATCCCTCACTGGTAAGATCAGACCATAAACTAATCTTACTGGATATTCACATCCCGACCCCACCCCCTGCCCAGAAAACCACAGTGAAAAACTTCTCTAAAGCAAATTTCACACTCCTCAAAATTGAGGTGGAATCCTTCAAAGTCCCCGGGCCTGTAGAAAATACGGCCCAGACCGCAGAATTCTTTATTAACGCATTCTATGAACACCTTCAGGAATGCATGGATCATGCAATCCCAAATAAAACCAAGACCCAATCCTCCAAAGGCAGACGTCCTGTCTGGTGGACCCCAGCCATAAACAAACTATACAATAGAAGGAGGAAGCTACTACATGATAGAGCAAAATCCCAAAAAGGGAAGGCATCTCTGATCAGTATTAGCAAAAAACTACGGGCACTCATAAAATCGTCTAAGGCCAGCTTCGAGAGAAAAATTGCACAGGACACTAAGGATAATCACAAGGCTTTCTTTAGTTATATTAGGAGTCTGGGTGGGAATTCCCAGATATGCTCAGAATTAGTCCAAAATGACAAAAAATACACCGAACCCACAGACATTGCCAACATCCTAGCTGACAGGTTCAGCACAAACTTCTACCCCCCCTCCCCACCAAAAGGGAAAATATCTATCCCAGCAGAGTGCTGCCCCCCTGACATCTCAGATGCTCAGGTAAGAGCTGCCCTCTCCAAAGCAAAAAACACAGCATCAATGGGACCAGACGGTGTCCCAGGCTGCATCCTACATGAACTCCAAGAAGAGCTAAACCCAAACATAAAACTACTGTTCAGTCTCAGCCTTACTACAGGATATGTACCCAAAGAGTGGCGTACAGCAACAGTGATCCCTCTCCACAAAGGTGGTGCCTCAACGGATCCTGGAAACTATTGCCCCATAAGCCTGACTAGCTTGGTCTGCAAAGCTATGGAAAGGATCATCATGGACCTCATAAATAAAGATATTGGGGACATACAGACACTGGATCCTACCCAGTTCGGCTTTGTTAAGGGCAGATCCTGCCTCTTAAACCTGGTCGATTTCTTTGAAACAGTCACCAAGGCCATTGATGAGGGGAAGGTGGTCTATGCAGCCTACCTGGACCTTGCAAAAGCCTTCGATACAATATCCCACTCGGGCATTATAGATAAGCTCACCAGCTTAAATATAAACCCCTATGTCACTAGATGGGTTGCAAACTGGCTCAAGGACAGAACCCACATGGTTAGAATTGCTAGAGCCATGTCAGACACCAAACCAGTTACAAGTGGCGTCCCACAAGGCTCAGTCCTGGGACCTCTCTTGTTCGGTATATATTTTTCGGAGGTACAGGCCAACATGGAAGGACTGTGGCTGACCAAGTTTGCAGATGACTGCAAACTGGGCACCATAATCGACTCTCCAGCCAACACAAGCATCCTCCAAAAGGGCCTCATAGAAACAGACAACTGGTGCCAGAGCCATGGCCTCAACCTAAATGCCAAAAAGTGTATAGTCATCCCCTTTGGCAAAAACAAAGTGCCCACAAATTACCACATAGGTGGTAATCCATTAAGTACAGAAGAAGTAATTAGGGACCTGGGGACCCAAGTTGATAGCAATCTCTCATTTGACAACCACGTGGCCAAAGTGGTTAGAAAAACATTTTATATAGCCCACCTAATCATGAAGGGATACACATCTAGATCGGGGTGGTAATCGTGCCTCTTTACTCATCCCTCATCAGGCCCATAATTGAGTACAATGCCCCTTTTGGAATGTACCTTACCAGACACCTGCAGCAACTGGAAAGACCCCAAAAGTACCTCACCAAGAGGATCAAAGGGCTCAAACAGATGCCATATGCTGCCCAGTTAAAGAAACTCCAGCTCTACTCAGTGGCATACTGCCTGCTCAGAGGCGATCTGTGCCTGACATATAAAGCCATGTCCAACCCAGAATTAATGGACATGCTGCACCTCAGAAAATCCAAATCCTATCGAGCTACGCCGAGAGACTTGAACCTCAGCACTGAAATAAATAGGACATGCTGGAGGGACAGATTCATAACCCAGAGGCTCCCATCACTCTGGAATAAAATCCCAGTCCAGGTTAGGCAGAGTCCCTCATTGACTCTCTTCAAGAGGAATCTTGATGAGTGGATGGGAGATCGTAGGTTTACCCCGGGTATCACTTCTGTGTCACTGTTAGACAGAGGCACAGTATACTAACCTCGAAAAAGGGCATAGCAAAATTAATTTAAAATGGGTGGCGAAAGCCAAACACACTCTGGCTAGGCTTATAAATGCCCTAGGGCAGATAGCCTAGTATGAACTTATGAACCTATGAACATCTGAAATAGTAAACATATACCTTCTGTACTGTGCTGTGAGGACCAACAGAACAACAAAACTAAGCTAGTCTGTTATGGTGTACGGCAAACGGGTCTACCTCTGCAAGGGCCTTTCATTCAAATAAATTCTTGAAAAATACAGACAGCCAGCTTCCAGTTGTTGATTACTCTTTCCTTTCTGCTCAAAGCATCTGCCAACTGATTTTATAAACCTAGAACATGAAGTATGTAAAGTGTAGGTTGGGTTGCAAAACATTCTACCAAATTATGACTGTCTCCCTGCACAGCTGAAAGGACTTGGCTCCTACATGCTTGTTTATATACCACATCATTGAAGTCTGTCTTGATTTGTGGGTGCCATGGCCAAAACATCTCCTGAATGTCTGCCAGACATGCAAACTATAAGTTGTAAATTGTCTTTTCTCTTCCTTCAAAAAGATGTGGCGGGATCTATCACGTTGAAACTAGTGGCCTGCACAGATTGGTTGAAGTGTCCCACAGGATAATTCAGTCTGTTCTCAGTGCCTGATTTTCTGATTGGGAAGGTGTTACTACTGGGGATAAATATGACATAACAGCCCAATACAAAAATGTGTTAATTATATACTAAATAACAGGAATCGGAAATTTAGAGAAACCTTGGCTTTATTCCATAAATTGCTGAGATGACACCTCATATGAAGTGTTGTAAACAGGGTTGCCAGACGTCCCTATTTGGGCGGGACTGTCCCGAGATCAGTAGCCTGATCCCGAGTCCCGCCCTGCCGGTTTAAATCCCGGCCAGCCTCCACTTTGTTTGTTTTTTTTTTTTTTTTTTTTTTTTTGATTGACCCGTATACCTGGCATACGGGCCAATCAAAAATTGCTAAACACGGAGCTTCTTGTGTTCCGCATTAAAACACGAGAAGCTCCGTGTTTAGCGATTTTTGATTGGCCCATATGCCGGTATACGGGCCAATCAAAAAGCGCTAAACACGGAGCTTCTCGTGTTTAATGCGGAACTGCAATGCATTAAACACGAGAAGCTCAGTGTTTATTGCAGGCAGAGTGAGCTCAGTGCGGAACCTTTTTTTTTTTTTTTTTTTGGTCTTCAGTTGGCGCCGAAGACCTTTTTTTTGGTCTTCACTTCGTGAGAGACCTTCTTTTATTCTTTTTGTCCCTACCTGGGTTGCTGGAAATCTGGCAACCCTGGTTGTAAATGGTACCAAACAAATGCAAGACATGCATCCTCAAGATCACAGGAACTGCCTTGGTGGAATGTCTCACTGCTGTCCAAAGTCTAACAAAACTGCATGGATCTACATTTGTTTATCATTTTCAGGAAAAAAAAAAAAAAATCAGTCATGAGACCAGATTTTATAACCACCCCTAAAAAAGGTACCAAACAGTTTCCCTGTTCTCAACAGACAACCAGGAAAAAGTTCAAATGCAACATACAAAATTAATATTTTATTTTGTATTTGAACATCTACCTGGCTGTTGTCTGAAGAAAGAAGATATTTTTGGTTCTTTGAATTTATTTCTCCTGCTGCTGGCACAGTGATGTGTTGGCTCCCTAGAAAGGTTGTTGATGTTAAGGGAGTCAGAGAAGACTGCTATCCCCACAAACTGATAACAGTAAATCTACCCATTCTGTGTGATTAAGTTATCTTTATTGCTGCCACTATCAAAGAGTCATCCAGATAGTAGAAAACGGTAAGGATTTGCTTTCTTATGTGTGGAAACATTTAAACAAAACATTAAGTAAATATTCTGGAGACTGATGACAGTTAAGGTGGAAAAGCTGAAAATTGAAAATGATGTGCTACTTGGAAGTTGAGGTATTTTCTGTGGGACAACAACATTATAATGTAAATACAGGCATCAAGCATGTCTAATGTTGAAGTATTCTGTTTTATAAAAGGAATGAAGACCTGTAACTGTTCATTACAAAATATTAACAATGTTGCCTATGCGATCAGAAGAACACAAGCAGATAACAGATTTTACTCGCGTTACATAGCTTTTCTGTTTCACGAGTGTAAACAAAAAAAATTAAAAAAAAAAAAAAAGAAATGTGTACATTTGCCTGTTTGTCTGTACTTATGTCTGTGCCTGTGACAGTTGGGGGAGGGGGAGGAGGAATAAGCATCACTACCCCTGGTGAGATTGTGTCAGTGCCCCAATCAAGTGAACTCTGGTGGAGGCTGAAGACACTGATGTAGTGGTGCTTAGTCCTAAAAGGGGGAAAGGGTGGGGACATAGCTAAGCTGCGGCACAGCAGGAGTAGGGTGAATTGCCCCACATCCCCAGTGCACATCTGACCCTAAGGCAAATCAAGTAAACTGCAGAGGGAGAGGTGAAATAGGTACATCATAAAAATGTAATATCACCCACCCCAGTGGAAGTTGATGGCAAGACCCCCCCCTGGAAGCCATTAGGCTCCATGCACAGCCCCAGGTCGAATAAAGTAGGCCAGGAAAGTTAAAGTAGCTATCAAATCTAGCAATAGATTGGGGGATTCGAAGAAAAGGCCTTAGGATGATGTAGGGGAATTTAAAGAAAAGAAAAATCCTAACATCTTTGGATTGCAACAGGCAGTCTTATCAGCAAACATTTACTAAACAAGTATGAAATTATAATGTCTGGCATTATCGATTGACTTTAATCCCCAGTGATTTACTAGCAAATCAATCTTTCCATGGGGGACATGGGGGACAGTGCAGCACTACATGACAAAATGACATATTAATATACACACATATATATATATCTACAGAGAGAGAGACATTAAATAATTTAAATTTTGGATGTACAAAGCTTCCTCCAATAACAACTACATATGCTACAGTAAGTTTGAAACACCAGGTGAAAGAAGTATTTTGCATAAAAAAAATTTAATAGATATCCTATTCTCTAAGCTGTATAATTACTTCAAGGTTGTGTGTTATTGTGGAAATAATGCCCTTTTTCAGGGGTGCAGTGTCAGGCTCACAACACTCCTGAGCAGGAGTTATTCCCCAGTAGCACACACCCTGCTGGATATTATTGGTAGCTTAACATTGAAAAACAAGTGAATCAATGCCTTATTGTACAACAAATGGATTTACTTATTGTATAGCTGCTTTCAATACCTGAGCTTTTCTGTATGTGAATTACTTTCATCTCTGCAAATGTGCATTTGTACCTAGGTTATGGCTAAAAGGGTCCTCAGACCAGTCCATCCACAAAGTCAACAAACTAAAAATAAATGAACTCCATCAGTGTCACCATCCTAAACATCTTTGTACTTATGAATGCCTTCAGATTTGAGAAGTCTAGAACTTCTCTTCAGGTTGTGGCCTTTTCTAGAACTAGGAAGAGCCTGGAATAAAACCCTTGACCTCTCTGGCCAAAGTGTATCCTATGTGCTACCTTCTTTAAAAATAAAAGATTCATTAGGGGCTGCAGTGGTAGTTTGTTTATAGTGATATGTTGCCAAACAAAATAAAAAGTGCCTTTGAAACTTACCGCTGAGTGAGAAAAACAGGGAAAGGGTAAAAGGAAAGAGGAAGTCATGCTGAACATATCTGGATGCACATTTTTCCCTACAGAACTTGAATTATCACTGGACTATTCTTTGCATTAGTTTTGTTGAAACTGCTGAGAAGTCCCCTTTCTATAAAACACTTTCTTGCTGGAAGAATAACTCCTATGATAATGAGTAGAAGGTACATAATTTTCTTCTTCAAAAGACCAAGGTTTTATCATTTTTTTATATCATTGGTTAACTAACTTTAATGGGCTATCATTCAGTTCAGAATCATATAAGCATTATTAAAAGTATTAATTTCTAAAATGGCAGTCTAGGATGTATCATCAACAGCAACATAAGCTCATTTCAGTACCCAAACTGCAGTTTTATACACTCTAGCAACAATACTTTTCTAATAGCAACATTACCACAAGTAATAAATTATACATTTTCCTGAATATGCTCTAAAATAAACTTTACACAGTTTGTATGTATGGGTCTACCTGTTATTATCAAAAACCCACTTCACTGAACTGCAAAGAGATGACTGATTTTTTTTAACTGTTGAATTGCGTATATTTACTGGCTTATTTTAAAAAGTAAAAAAGTGAGTAGCTGATGTTACTTATTTAAATGTTTGTTCCTGTTTTGTGAGCTATATGCTCTTGCTTATGTTCTGTATTTATAATTGTAGCAACTCTGAATTTTGATGCATGCAATATATGAATTCTGTTGTTTTAAGAGCTTACTTCCTGAATTTGATGATGTAGCATGCTTTACCTGTTCTTATGAGCTGGCAGTGAAGGAAGACATACGTTTAGCACTGAATGAATGAAATTCTGTGACTGCTGTCCATTTTATTGATTTATTTAAAAAGTGAGTAGCTGATGTCATCTATTTAAATGTTTGTTTCTGTTTTTGTGAGTTATATGGCCTGAAGAAGCCACTTGTAGTGATGAAACTGCTTACCTACTCGGATTTATTTATTAAAGTTTTTATGGTTGCTGTGCGTTTGACTGTCTTTCATTTGGCTGTGATTTTTTTGAACATTCACATCACTGGAGTTTTACTCTGGGAAAGGAGACACTTGGTCACCAGGTATAAAGAAACACACCGGAGCGTGTCAAACCTACCCACACACACACCCCTGTGAGGGGCTGCACCCTTCCACCCCCCTACATAAATATACTAACTCCAGGATCACGCTTTAGTGGAGAAAAGGCCAAATTTTCCCATGGTGGCCAAGTGTCTCTTTTCCTGGAGTAAAACTCCAGTGAAGTGATCATTCGAAAAAATCAATTTTCGGCAAAGTCATCTTGTCTTTTTGCAGTTCTGTGAAGTAGGTTTCAATAATGACCAGCAGACCCTTGTGTGTGTGTGTGTGTGTGTGTGTGTGTGTGTGTGTGTGTGTGTGTGTGTGTGTGTGTGTGTGTATGTGTGTGTATAATACATTTAAGTACTTGCATATTACTTTTGAGTAATAATCATTGTCTTTTTACTTTCTTTTAACGCCAGTCTGTTACTTTTAATTATATAAATACACCAACTAACACCATCTCTACATGTTAACTTGTAAAGATACAAAAGAAACAGGTAGAACTGGAAATAGATAAGATGAAAATGAGACATACATATAAAATACATACATATAAAAACATATGTGCTGTGAAAGGAAATTTTTAGTTGTAGTATTTTGATCCATACAGGCAAATATTTAACTGTGAACCTTCTTACTTTAAAAAAATTACTTTGTTAGAACACATAAAAGAAATGCTAAAAATCAGAGTAAGTCAACAGCTCAGAAGGTTATAATCTAAAACTGATTTTTAAATGCTCACCAGCTAAGATAAATGACAGTGCAAACAAGAAAATAAAATTCTTGTTTACTAGCCACAAGAAAAGTCCCAGCTATTTTAGTTGTGAGAACAGGTTATTCAATGTACTGATTCATAGATCGATGTGAAGCACAGGGAAGGGGGGGGGGGGTAGGGGTATGCAGAAAAGAAAAGAAATGGGTACATTTAATCTTAATATTATAGAATTGATAATTACTAATTTTAGTGATATAGATAGTTACAAAATCACTGTGAAAGGTGATATACTAATGGCTAAAATTATGTCCAACACCAATGCAATAAATGTATGAATTAGTAGGGAAAAACAAAAAAATAGGCATTTTGGTATTAACATAGAAGGTGACTTGGAATTTGAAGATGAAGTTGTGATGCTTGTATTATGCAGCATTTTGCAATTGTTGAGGGCAGTCATGGATTTACTGTATTCCTACCCATTTCCTTGTAAAATGCTGTCTCTCATGTGGTTAGCTGGATGATTGGAAGTTGGTGGTATCATCTGATACAGTAACTTAATATTTTAATTGCGCAGAGAATGCTTATTATAAATACACGTTTTGATGATTTAGAGGCATAATAAGAATATCTGCAACTACCCATACTTGGTGCCTTTTCCATCATTTGAAGCAAATGGATTCCTGAGGCAAAGTAGATGGAAGGTATGACTCAAGATTAAATCAGTATATAAAGGTTTATAATACTTGTTTATTAATGATTGTATTGTTAAACATTATATTATTTATATAAAAAAAAAAGATTAAATCTGTACCACTCAGTGCATTACATACATACATACATATAACTAGAAACAGTAGCAAGTGACAAGTCTGAGTATAGCTTTGAAATAAATCTAGCAAACTGTTAAATATTAATGATACGTTAATGATAACAGCAATGAGTATATACATCATTATATGTTTAATACTAAGTCTGTCTTGACTTGGGTAACTTATGTGATGTGTATGTTAAATTTGACAGATCTGCTCTATATCTGTTATAGCTTACAAATCTATGACACTGAAAATGTTTAAGATTGTTTGTGTTATAGAAAATTACAGGTAGAGACCATTTTTGTCCTCCATTTTTTTTTTCTTTTTTGCACTCTTACAGCTGTTAGAATTTTAAAACATAATTTTTTAGCTAATTTTATAAAAATGCTTATTACAGTTAAGAATGTACCATAATAATATCAAATTTGCTTTCAACTGTTGCCATGAATAACAAGATTGAATCATTAATCTAAGACAGATAGCAATGGGAAAAAAAGCTGATGAGAATAAAAATTCACCTTGACTGTGGGCATAACCAAAATAGTTTACAGTATATATATCTTGTTTTAGGTAAGGTTTTTAGGATAGTTTAATTAGCTTAATCTAATTAGACTAGGACCCAGTGGATTCTGGGAAAGATTTTGTATTATTACCTGTCTGTGTTTTAAATATTTGTGCTAAACTTTTATGTTCTGACTGCATTAAGTAGAACTATTCTTTAGCACACATGATACCACCAGCAACTATTAAACATGGGAAAAAAACAAAAAGGACAGAAAACTACATCTACACTAATGGTATGAATAATAAAAATAAAAGAGGTACACTAATTAATTATTTAAAATTGAACAACTCAGATACTAATCTTTCTTCAAGAAATACATCTATTATCAGAATAAGCAAACCATTTTGAGTTAACCAACTATGAAATTTTAACACAATCGCCATTTGAAAACAAAAGAAGAAGAGTACCTATATTGTGGAAATAAAATTGAATAATGCAAAAATGTTATTTAATTATAATGACAAGGCTGTAGTGTTAACCATTACCAAGACTAAATAGTAAAACTGTATCTATACACATGACAATATGCACTGGATACCAGGAATGGGTGCCAAACAAGCAAAAAAAAAACCAAAAAAAAAAAAACAAATAGAAATCTCACTAATAAATATGAGAGGAAGTCTGACCATAGGCGGAGAGTTTATTAGTGTATTTGACAGAAATGATAAAAGTGCATAAAGTGCATTAAAGGACCCAAGGATAGCAATATCTTCAAAAGTATTAGAATAGGGTTAATTTACTAAACTTAAAATATTTATATCACAGCAAGAAAATGATCCTTTGATATATGCACACTATTCTGACACATCTAGTACACATCAAAGGACAGGTAAGACTGTTTTGTTTCTCATGATTTAATAACTAAAATATATAACTTTAAAGTCATCCCATGACCTTGGTCAGATCACAATTCTCTGATACTTAATTTAACAATCAACCAAAAATTATATGCAATAGAATTCCAGCCTAAATGACAAAATTAAAAGATTTTCACAAGTGGCTTAATAAGGAATCAGACCCTTTCTTACATATTTATGACAATGAAAACACTACTGTAATATTAAAGGGTAAAGATGAATTTTACTTTTGTGGTAAAATTATTGTTTGGTGTACAAGCAAGATAAAACAATAGAATAATGAGTTAATAATCTTGCAAAATAAACTTAACCTTGCCATTTAGGGGTTAGCTAAAGATTTAGAGTATAGGTACAAGCAGAATCAAAACCTCTAGAAAATGTTAAGCCTTACTCTTACGCAAAGAATGGAAAAGAAATGCATAATTTAATAGGGAGAACCGAAATTCTATCAAAATCTAATTATATGCAATTCATTAAGAGTGCTAAGAACAATAAATTATTATCTGAAATCAATGGCATACTTCAAGAATTTAGATCCTATTTATATCAGAGTTAAATGGCAAGCAGTTAATGACAGATTTTCTTAAAAAAGACTCCCAGTGATGTCTTCTGAGATTGGTGAAACCAGTTCACTTCAGCCCATATAAATACAAGAGATAAAGAAACAAATAAAAGAAAAAAATAGAATAAAGCTCCAGGAAGTGATGGAATTATCTCTGAATTACATAAAAATCTCTCTTATAATGTTATACATTTACATAACACATTCTTGGAAACAGAATTCTCCAAAAAAATCCCATATCGTGGAAATATTCACTGACATCAGCAATCTTGAATCCAAAGATTCTATGTCCTATTCTGACTCCAAACCAATCCATTCTTCGATCCACAACCCCTTCTCCCATTTTACCACAAAGAGTCAGGGTGTAACTTCAACAATGACAATCATCTATAGCCAAGGTTTACACCATGTCACTATTAAATGTAGACTTTTAACATTTTATCTCCATTTCTGTACAAAGAAATCATAAGTATAAATGTTTTGTAAATTACAGTAAAACTGGATTCATAATACAAAGACAAACAAATTTAAGATATTATTAAAATAATTTTGACATTGTTAGAGTTTGTCAGCATTACAAAATAGAAATGATACTTGTAGATCAATATATGGGCATATACCTTTAAGAAGCTATCCAAGGGCTTGGACAAGTGTATAAATACTGAGCACGTGCAAGCTAGACTGCCATTTTGTAGTTAGCTGTTGAGATGTAAGCACGTATGTATGTAAAGTATGTCTGTTAACTAGTTTGTTCATATTTAAAGTTGCTGCTATCCATCCTGATGTGTTTCTATTTATTAAAGCATCTAAACAAAACCCCAAGCCATCTTGTTATATGAACCAAAAAGTGGCAATTGAAGTTAGCAGCAAATTTCCCCCCTGGTTTAAATGATTATCTAAGTTTATTATCTGTTCTCAAGGAAAAAGCAGAGCATATTTAAATGTTCCTTGTAGCAAGTATGTTTATGTTTAAAAACATTTTTTTAAAGTAGTTGAGCATAATGAAAGGAATATATACATAAAAAATTCTTTCTAGACTTGGAACTGTGTTTGAAAAACATTCCTTTTAGAAAAATATTTCTATTTTAGCAAGATATTACTTGGTATTTTTTTAAACATCAATTGTTTTAAATGCTTGTTTACCATTGGGAAATGTTTAACCAATCATCGGCAAGTTGATAGTATAAAAATGCTTTTTAACTGTTGTCTAGGTTAATTCTGATGAAGTCAAAGTGGACTGATGAAAGAGCTTAATTCTTGTAACAATAAAAGAGTGTTTTGTGACTCGCAATAATAGTGCTTTATTTTTTGGTTCATCTGTTTTCTCAGAGCACTACTGCACCACCTACTCTGGTTTACTTCTTGTTATATGAGTTAGAGACGAATGAGCAACATGGTGTCAGAAGTTGGATATGTAAAGGGCATGGAGTCAGAACCAGCATATTCAAAGGGCCTGAAGCTAAAAATGGCTTGGCTAAAATGACTAGAGGCACTTGCTTAGAATTGGTGGAATATGGACAAGTGGATCATCTCTAAAATGTGCATACTTCACAAAACAGGTCAGAAACGAATTTCAGATATTAAAACTTGCTCAGCACTATCTATTTTTTGCATAATATGAAATGAGGCATGCAGAACACTCTAAATGATATTGCATAAACCGATATGTATAATATTGGTAAAAATATTCAAATTACTATGAAAAATGTTTAAAATAAAGTCCAAATTCCATAAAATGAATAAAATAAAAGGAAACAACTGCATTTTCGCAAAGCATGTATTTTCATATTACGCAAAGATATCCAAGTCATCAGAAGTTTGCATGTTTGTGCAGTGTTGCAGTAGAGCTATTTCACAAAGTACAGCCATTACACGGCATATTTTGCAAAGTGCAGCCATTACAAGACATATTTTGCAGAGTACAGCCATTACAGAGCATATTTTGCAAAGTAAGGTATTTCAAAAAGTTTATTGTGCATTTGAATGTTTTTACAAGCTCACAAAACAGTTTGTATATAATTACAAGGGATATATTTTCAGTGAATTTGTGTATACTTTGTGGGCATGGCTGGTGTATTTTGGAAACCCAGTGCAGTTGTGTCTGACAGTAATATTGCTGAGAACTGGAGAGTGTTTGAGCAAGAGTACATTTTCTTACAGGCTGCATTTTTTGATAAAGATGACCATACAAAGGCATTTATACTGCTTAATTTAGCTGGGTGAGAAGCCATAGAAAGGGAACTCTCATTTGTGTATGCACCTGCTGTCTATGCAGGAGAGGGGGAAACCATCACATTGTTATACTGGCTGAGTCAATTGAGGACCCTGAGTGTTTAAAACATAAATTTAGAGAACTGTGTAACCCCCAGACAAATGTTACTATGGAAAGGCACTTATTTTACACAAGGGATCAAAAGCCTGGTGAAACATTTACAGCATAAAAACTAACCTGAGAAATAAAGCTAAAATGTGCAGATTTGCTGACTTAAGGGATGAGTTGATAAAGGACAGACTTGTGTATGGTATAAAAGATGATGCTGTGAGAAAGATTTTCCTTTGTTACAGTGATTTAACTTTAAATAAGGCCATTGAGATTTGTCAGATATACGAGCTCACACAAAAGCACACACATATGCTTACAAATGAGAGCAGCTCTAGAAGGCACAGTGATAAAGCTCATGTTGATAGTAGCACATGGTTAAAAGAAACAGGCCCAAGCACATGGCAGCAACTACAACCCCTGCAGCACTCACTGGTAAACTCAGAACTTTCTAGCAAATTCCAGAGTTCGTACAGTCTTGGTGAAGCATGAGTGAGTCAGCAACCTCAAAGCATGGACCCCAACACAGTTTCATTGCCAACTGTTGTAATTGTAGTGGAAGTCATGAATCTAAAAGGGAGAAATGTTTAGCTTTTGGTCAACAATGCCACAAATGTAATAAATGGAATAATTTCAAAAAGTTTTGTAAATCAAAAGGCCCACATTCTTTTATTAAGAGGGAACATTTTAAGAAATGAGTCGATCAGTTAGACAGTGGCAATTCAACTATTTATGTTGATGGTGTGTCAGTGCTTCATGAAACGATCAATGCAGTAGATTTAAGGGCCAAGAATTAAGTATTTTGTACTGCTTGGCTAAATGGCAAATCTGTAGAACTCACAGTTGACACAGGTTCCAAGTACAATGTTATGTCTGAAGAAACATTCGCTAGAGTGTGTAAAGGTGAAAGGCTTGATTCGGCAAGGTGTGGAAAGCTTGTTGCTTATGGAGGTGAAGAAATTCATACTGAAGGCTCAGTAGTGCTTTCATGTTACTCTGCTGGAAGGAGCTACAACTTATTATTTTATGTGGTCAAGAGGCACATCCAGTCATTATTAGGGCTCAGAGACAGTTTGAAAATGGGACTGTTTTCATTTAATATGAAATCCACCATATTAGCTTAAAAGACCACTACTCTAATTTTGCCCAGCACATTTTTTCTACCTATGCTGATCTGTTCCAAGACAAACTAGGCAAACTTCCAGTTGTGTAGTCCATGAAGTTAGACCTAGAGGTCAGTCCAGTTATCAGGCCAGCACATAAAGTTCCAATAGCTATGCAGGACAATCAAGGCTGAGCTAGATAAAATGGTGTGACAGGGTGTGATATGTCCAGTAGAAACTCCAACTGAATGGGTATCTTCCATGATGGTAGCTCATAAGAAAAGTTTGGATGACATCAGAATATGTATTGACCCATGAGATTTGGACAAAGTACTAAAAATACCTCATCATCCAATGCGTACAGTCGAAGAAGTTGCAGCCTAGATGCCAATTGCCACTATTTTTTCTGTCCTAGATGCAGAGTTTATTTTGGCAAATTCAGCTTGACAAGAAATCCTCAATGCTCACTACTTTCAGTTCTCTGGCAGGTACAGATTTTTGAGAATGTCATTTGCGGTAAATTCTGCAAGTGAAGTCTTTCAACAGGCAATGGAGCAAACTTTTTCTGGGTAACCTTGTGCTATCACAGTAGACGACATATAAGTAGGCGGTCATGATGAAGATGAGCATTACAGAAACCTCAGAAAAATTCTAGAAAGGACACGTCAAGTGAATCTTAAGCTCAATCCACACAAATGCAAATTCAGCCTATGAGAAGTTACTTATGCTGGTCATTTATTTACGAATAGATGCCTAAGATGAGATCCTTCTAAGCAATAAGCCATTCTTGGGATTCCAGCTCCAGACAATGTTCAAGCTCTGTAACATTTTCTTGGCATGGTCAACTACCTAGGCAAAATCATTCCATATTGAGCCAACTTTCAGCATCACTCAGAGAGCTGACATGTAAAGATGTATCCTGGTATTGGTTAGAGCAAAACCAAAGAGCATTTGATATCCTGAAACAGAGAACTGCTAGTCAACCTATGTTCATATACTACAATGTTCACAAGCCAGTTACACTTACCTGTGATGCTTCAAAATTTGATCTTTGTGCAGTCATTCTACAAAAGGATCAACCTGTTGTCTATGCATTGAGAACTCTTACCCAAACCAAGATGCAGTTGCCCAGATAGAGAAAGAGCTTTTGGCAATTGTGTTTGCATGTTTGAAGTTCCATTATTATGTTTATGGTAGACCTGTCTAGATCGAAACGGACCACCAAACATTAGTCACTATCTTGAGAAAGCCAATGCATTCAGCTCCAGCCAGACTGCAATGTATGAGGCTAGAGTGCCTTCTGTGTGGAGTTTGCATGTTCTCCCTGCATTCGCGTGAGTTTCTTCCGGATACTCTAGTTTCCTCCCACATTCTAAAGGCATGCATCTGGAGCATTTCTTCCCAGGCCTCCGCTGAAAACAGGCTCTGTGGAACCTAGTCAGATTTTCCCGTCAACAAATGTTAAATAAATAAATAAATAAATAATGCTATGATTACAAAAGTACAATTTCAAGCTTGTCTACAAGAAGGGCAAACTTCTTTATCTTGCCAATACATTATCTAGATCACCCAGAAACACCACAGAATAGCATGACAATGAGAACCTTGATTTAAAGTCATGGAAGTGAGAAATTTTTCTTCCACATAACCTGATGAGTTAAGAGATCACACAGCTACAGATCCAGTTTTACAAAGGCTCAACCACTTTATTAATCAAGGATGGCTGTCAAAGCAATCTAGTTTACCTCTAGAAGTACAACCTTATTTTCCACACAGAGATGAGATTTTGTCTGACAATGGTGTCATAATGAAAGGTCTGAAAGTAATTGTTCCAAAGTCTTTGCAACAAGAGTACATTACTATTTTTCATCTTGGTCACCCAGGAACCAAATTTACCAAAAGAAGGGCGAGAGGGCTAGTATTTTGGTCTTATATGTCACAAGACATTGAGAGAGCACTTTCATCTTGTTTGGTGTGTAATAGTACTAAGCCACATCAACTGAAAGAACCACTTCAGCTTAACAACATTCAAGAACTACCTTGGTTGACAATAGCCACCAACATCTCCAAGTGAAATAGTCAACATTATTTGGTGTTAGTAGACTCTTACTCCAATTGGTTCGAGATTGACCTACTTCCTAACATAGCATTCAGTACAGTCATTATTAAGATGAAGCATCATTTTGCTCTTCGTGGTAGTCCACACAAAGTTATTTCTGACAATGGCATACAGTTTACAAGCCAACAGTTGAAAATATTTGCTGTGGAATGGGACTTCAATCATGTCACAATTAGTCCAGAGTACCCGCAGTCACATGGTTTGAAAGAACATGCAATTCAAAGTGCAAAACAGTTACCTGAGAAGTCAAAACGAGACAACAGTGATGTTTTTCTGAATCTCTTGAATCTCAGAAATGTTTATTGTGACAAACATCTTGGTTCACCTGCTCAGAGACTTCTGTCAAGACAAACCAGGACCACATTACCAATCAGTAGTCAATTGTTGGTTCCATGTGTCAAGAACAACAGGTTAGGGAAAAACAATCTGTTGAAGAAGCACCTACTCCAGAAGTCCTCCTACAATAAGACCAGTAAACCACTCAATCCATTAAGAGTGGGAGAAGTGGTAAGGATGCAAATGTCCAGAAGTTATGATCGGACTGGTGTTGTGAAGACTACTGGTCCAGAGCTAAGACTGTACATTATAGAATCAAAAGGAGCAATCCTTAAGGTGTCTGAGCCTATACCACAGCACACTGCCTATGAGAAAGACTATCTCAGAGTGAGTCAGGGGCGGCTCGTGGCATAGGGCTGCCGGACTGCAGCCCCCTCAAAAATAAAAAAGAAAGAAAAATAAGAAAGAAAAATGAAAAATAAAAAAAAAATATTTTTTCGAAATTCGCGGACTTCGCGCATGCGCATAGACCGAGTCCCGACTACTGTCGGTCTATGCGCATGCTCAAGGCAGTCCGGCCGTCCCCATAGGGGGACACAAGGAGATGTCTATGCACTTTTACAGTGCACAGACTCGCCAGGATTATGGGTCGCGTCCGGACTGCAGAAGCAGCAGCAGGGACTCGGGACAGAGCATTAGGGATCTCGTCGGGAAGGAGCATTAGGATCTTGCGGGTCTTTCAGTATTGCGCGGGAAGGATGTATTCAGGTAAGGTGCCTTTTAATTTACAATGTTTATTTGTATGGAGTTTGTGCTTTTTAATTTACAATGTTTATTTGTGTGTGTATGGTGCTTGTGCTTTACTGGAGTTTGTGTATGGTGCTTGTGCTTTACTGGAGTGTGTGTGTGTGTGTGTGTGTGTGTGTAAATGCCCCAGGTGCTTATGGTGGTGTGGTAGGGAATGCCTCAGGCTTGAACCCTGTACCCAGGTGTTAAAGACTTGAGTTCCCTACCCACCACCATTTGTAAAAAAATTTCAGATTTTTGCCTCATATTCAATCTGATCTGTTCCTCATAATATCTGTGGTTTGTAAATGTTGCAATGCTTGATATTTGATGGTGTAGTAGTAGCATTGTTGCCTCACAGCTGCAGGTTCTTGGGTTTGATTCTTGGCTGGGGTTCCTTCTTTGTGGGGTCTGTATCTTCTCCCTGTGTTTGTGTGGGTTTGCTTTTGTGTCCTCCCATGTTACAAAGACATATCTGCATTATTTCTTCCTGGGCCTCTGCTGAAAATTGTTTATTTGTTCCAAGTCAGACTGTCCTGATTAAAAAATGTTAAATAAAATTGACAGGCATTTGAATTTCAGACTTAAGGGTTTCTGAATATTTAATTCCTTGTGTATTTGATGGTGCAGTGGTAGTATTGTTGCCTCACAGATATAGGTTTTCTGGTTTGATTCTTGGTTGGGGTGGCTTCTGTGTGGAGTCTGCATCTCCTCCATGTGTTTGTGTGGATTTGCTCTGGTGCCCTGCCATTTTACAAAGACGTGTCTGCAGTTTTAATCCCTGCTGAAAATTGGTTTTGTTCTGTCCGCAGTAAAATTGACAGGCATTTGAATTTCAGACTTCAGGTTTCTGAATGCTTAATTACTTGCATAATTGATGGTGCGGTGGTAATATTGTTGCCTCACAGCTATAGGTTTTCTGGTTTGATTCTTGGTTGGGGTGGCTTCTGTTTGGAGTCTGCATCTCCTGCCTGTGTTTGTGTGGATTTGCTCTGGTGCCCTGCCATTTTACAAAGATGTGTCTGCAGTTTTAATCCCTGCGTCTCTGCTGAAAATTGTTTTTGTTCTGTCCGCAGTAAAATTGACAGGCATTTGAATTTCAGACTTCAGGTTTCTGAATGTTTAATTCCTTGCATAATTGATGGTGCAGTGATAGTATTGTTGCCTCACAGCTATAGGTTTTCTGGTTTGATTCTTGGTTGGGGTGGCTTCTGTCTGCATCTCCTCCTGTATTTGTGTGGATTTGCTCTGGTGCCCTGCCATTTTACAAAGACGTGTCTGCAGTATTAATCCCTGTGTCTCTGCTGAAAATTGTTTTTGTTCTGTCCGCAGTAAAATTGACAGGCATTTGAATTTCAGACTTCAGGTTTCTGAATGTTTAATTCCTTGCATAATTGATAGTGCGGTGGTAGTATTGTTGCCTCACAGCTATAGGTTTTCTGGTTTGATTCTTGGTTGGGGTGGCTTCTGTGTGGAGTGTGCATCTCCTGCCTGTGTTTGTGTGGATTTGCTCTGGTGCCCTGCCATTTTACAAAGATGTGTCTGCAGTTTTAATCCCTCGTCTCTGCTGAAAATTGTTTTGTTCTGTCCGAGTAAAATTGACCGGCATTTGAATTTCCAACTTCATGTTCTTCAGAATACATAGTAGCACAACCTTTTTTTTTTTTTAGCAATTTTGAAGTTTATAAGATGAATATTTTAAATTTGTCCCTATTTTTGGGACTGTATTCCCCATTATTGGCTTCGTCCAGGTTTTTGTGCTAAGGTTGACAGCTATGGCAAGAACTGAATTCACTGAATATGTTTGAGGGCTGTATTCCCTCATTACTGGGTTTGTCCAGGTGTTTTGTACTAAGAGGTTGACAGCTATGGTGAGAACTGAATTCACTAAATGATAGCCATTTAAGTTTCAGTCTTCCTCTTTTTACAAAGCAGCTGATGTGGCGTAGTGGTATGTTACTCTGACTGTTTTTGCTCAGGGACCTTGGCAGTAAAATATATGGTGGCAACACAACATTTTATTCTAGCAACTTTCCAAGATTATACAAGCAATGTTTAATGTGTCCCTGTTTTGGGCTTTGACCCCCATACATTTTGGCTTTTTCCAGTTTTCTTGAGCTGCAGTTGAGATGCAGTTGAGTATTGAGTAGATTTTACAAGGAACTGAGAGCTGCAGGGAATAGAAGTTTAGTGCTTTGCCAAGTTAATACTATAGCACAACAGGCTGTGTACTTGCTTTTGATGCAGAAGGTTGTGGGTTCTACTCCCACAAGGGGTAGATGCTGCCGTACTGAGAATGTTCTCCTTGGTGAAGATACTAACTATGAGTTCATTATCAGTTTGCCATCCATTTCCTCTTGCAATATTATTACTAGCTTATCATTTTTTAATGTAATATAGACAATTTATTCCTGAGGGGCAACAGACACTTTATTTTCGATGAAACCATGAAATATAAAGGTGATTGCTAGCAGCAACCACTTCATTAGTTACAGATTTCTTTAATGTGGAATTATTTAGATGACTGACTTCAGAGATTGTGCATATTTACTGATAATGGACTGTAGAATTGTGCATATTTACTGATAAAGGTGGACTGTAGAATTGTGCATATTTACTGATAATGGTGGACTGTGGAATTGTGCATATTTACTGATAATGGTGGACTGTGGAATTGTGCATATTTACTAATAATGGTGGATTGTGGAATTGTGTATATTTACTAATAATGGTGGACTGTGGAAGTCTGAGTAGACTTTTTTATGATAAATGTTCTCAACTGGGCAGTTTTGCCATTATGGGTGCATATGGTTTGTTTCATTGCTTACTGGAAAAAATGTTCAAAACAAATTTAAAACACCCTGTAACAAGTGTACTGTATTGTACAAAGAATATAATTTTAGTACAATGAGGAAGGTGTATCAAAGAGCACATGTATGTTTCATATGCAAGGAGCCTATGATTCGAAAACAGCCCAAAATTAATCTTTATCTGCCACTGGCAAAATGTATTTTCTTTGAATGTGGGTTTCAATGCTGTTTCAATGAATGTGAGTTTCAAGGGCAGAGAAGTTTTAATGCTAAGTTATCATTGTGAGACTGCATTGCTTTGTTTAACAGATGACTTAGTGTTTGTGCTGTAAAATACAAAATAAAACTTTCAAATGAAGTCCAACTCATCATAGAAGTAAAGCAGTATGCACATTAGTGTTTATGGTAAATGGAGTGAAATAGCCAAGTATAATGGTTCATTGGAATGGCTGCAGAGGCTCCATTCAACCATTATTTTGTCAGGGGAGGAAGGGCAGCAAACTCAGACAGGCCCAGCTGAACTATACCTCCCAACTGTCCAGATTTTCAAAGAATGAATAGATTTTTGCTTCTTATTTTGGTTTGTTCATAAAATTTGTAGTTTTAATTCCTAAATGATTTGCCAGAAGTCACTCTAAGTTTCAGACTTCATAACCTTCAGAAAAATGCATGTTAAAGTAAGAGCTGTTCTATCAACTGTCTCAATTTATACAAGAGCAATTTTAGTACTGTTTATATGTGCCCCAATATATTTGGCCTTGTTCAGATTTACTGCATTAACAGGTTGAGAGGTACATGCAAATAAATTGCTTTATAGAATTAGGCATAGCCAACCTCTCAACTGTCCCCAATTTTTGGCTCAAAATGTTGCTCTTCCCCTTATAATCCCTCCATAAAATAGCAATTTTGGAAGAAAACATGGAAGGTTTACAATTAAGAAATAACTGTAATAATCAAAGTTATAGATTACTTGAAATGCATGTAGATTCTTTTATATTTTGTCAGCTGCTCAAGGTAGCAGTACTAATATTAAAGTGTCCCTTCTTTGACAGGTAGCAGCTGTATTGTGTGTCTATTTTATATTTTTGCATCACGTTTTTGTCCATTTTTCATAAAATTGTGTTTTTAGGCAAATTAGTGACATCACTAAAGACTGAAGTTAGAAAATGACAGACATTTGAGTTTCAGATTTTATACCCTTCAGAAAATTCATACTAATGCAAGACCTATTCTATTATCTTTCTAAGTTTATTAGAGCAATATTTAAAAATTGTCCTTATTGTTGGGCCTTTGTCCCACTTCTGTGTATGGCTTTGTCCAGATTTCTTGCTCTTGAGGTTGAGAGGTATGACAAATGTGTCAGGGCCATCACAGTCAGCCAGAGAGATTTCAAATTGTGACATGCTTGTTGCACCCACTCCCCATGTAGTGACTCTGGATGTGTCCAAGCAAGGCAAGGAGTAGTTGTATCTACCTTGGATGGGGAGGACACACTGCATAAGTACTACAGTGGCTTTTCATCTGTCCTTGATTTTGCAGAATGGTCTGGTTTCTGTCATATTTTTGTACTGTTGATTTATGCTTATTACTCAAAGTGCCTGTTGCTCTGTGTTTTAAGTAGCAATGCTTTAATGACCATAAGGTAAGCTTGTCTGAGATCGTAAGATGCAAGTAAGCTTTAATAAGCATACTGTTAAAGAATTGCCAACATTGAAAGCCTTTCTGTTGTTGCCATGCAGAGAATACTTGACTAGATAATGTATAAGCCTTGAGTATTAAAGGACAGGATTCCATTATTTTAAAAAGCTCATTACACTTGTTGGAGACTTCCAGTCATCTCTACAGACTTTACCCGTAAACTAAACAGAATGCCAATCATGTGTGGTCCATAACCTGTACAGTAATCCTTTAAGCAATGTATCTTGAGCTTGTTTCTTGTTTGCTTTTCATTTTTTACTTTTATCATGTTTTCCCCATGAAACAAGTTGTCAGGCAGCAGGTCTTTTTGGATAAGAAACATTTTTACAAGTTGGGGCATCACATAGATTTCTACTTTCAGCATGTTACTTGGTACTTTAATAAAGCTGAATATATTATAATTAGGACTGCAGTGCAAGGAGAAGTGGTTTGAGTTGAGTGCTTCTGGTTTTCTTATACTTGATTTTGACTGGCATTCCAGTAATGTATTTAAAAAGTAATTTATTTTTTCATGCCTCACAACCTTTTGTTTCCATCTAGATATTAAGTAAGCTGTCATGCAGCCAATGCATTGAAATATTTTTATTCTTCTACACTTATTTTTGTCTTGATTGGACTTTCATAATGATGGTTTGCCACCCAGGGCAGCGTATTTAATTAAAGTTAGTTTTTTGTGGTTTTGTGCATAGCTCCTCCCCTTTCTGGTTGACCCCACCCCCTCCCCTTGACCCCACCCATTCAGCTGTCTCCTGCAGCCCCCCTGTGATTTGAAGTCACCAGCCGCCACTGGAGTGAGTTGTCTGGTATTCCAATTCCTGAGGACATTCCAGAGGACATTCATGTTCCTGTGATGAATCCAGAAGTTCCTAATATGAGTTGTGCACCACAGATTGCCCCTGTTGCTAAATTTGATCCCAACTGTTATGTTACGAGATATGGTTGAATCTCTCTAAACCCTGCAACAGAGATGAAGCAACTTGGACATGAACATTGTGTTTTGTTTCTGATGTATATAATAATGTATGTTTATCTCTGATATTGTTTTGCATAAAGAGCAATCTTTTTAAGAGGGAGGATGTAGATCAATATATGTGTATATACCTTTAAGAACCTATCCAAGGGCTTGCACAAGTGTAAAAATACTGAGTACGTGCAAGCTATACTACCATTTTGTAGTTAGCCGTTGAGATATAAGCATATACGTATGTAAGTTCTGTCTGTTAACTAGTTTGTTCATATTTAAAGATGCTGCTATCCATCCTGATGTGTTTCTATGTATTAAAGCATCTAAACAAAACCCCAAGCCCTCTTTTTGTATGTGTTACAGACAAACAAGCGGCAATACTTATTAGCTTAGACACAGAAAAAAAAACTTTGACTCACTAAACTGGGAATACTTAAAGACAGTTTTAGAAAAAAAATGTGGCTTTCCTGAAAGATTCATAGATTTAATCAGAAAAGTTTACTCTATTAGCACTATATTATTTGCCTTGGCAATAGAACCTTTATAATCGGCAATATGACTAGAACACAATGTTTCAGGGATTAAAGTGTGAGAAAAATAAGACTTTAAAATTTCATTATTTGCCAGTGACATATTATTAACTATAACAAATATTAACTCATCAAAGGAATGCTTAGATAATCTAACCAAAGATGTTGAGAAAGTATCAGGACTGTCTTCTGACAAGAATACAATGAAGGCAATAATAGTTAATAGCATAAGTAGCAAAGATATCCCAGATTTATTTAACTTTAAAGATGGCATCAAGGAATTAATATATTTAGGAGCCACAATAAGACTTAGATTAGAAGACGCTGGACCTGCCAACTATGCTATGGGTATTAACATTATTAATAATACCATAGCTAAATGGAATAATATATTTATAGGTTCATATGAGATAATAGGCTAACAGCTTAAGAGCCCTTACAAGCTATACAAAATTTTCAATCCCTAAGGGCTAGAGGATGGCTTAGGTTTGTGCCTATGCTTTTGAGTATTTTACAGGCTGTCCCTGTCCATAAGAGACATGGGTGCCACCCCAAGAGTGAATTACGATTCCCCATCCATTGATCGAAACTGTGTTTGAAGAGGGAGAGATTATACCTTATAAAGAAGGTCTCACTTCCTAAATTATTATATATTATGCAAACACTAGCTTTACCTCCTGATAATAAATAAATAAATCTTATTAAAAATTAACTAGTTAAATGTTACAGTATTCTATAAAAAAAGACAGGCATATAATCATCACAGACACCTGGAACAAGAAAGGATTAACATTCCTGATATAGAAACATATGCTAAGGCATCTGTATTTAAAACTGTCATATGTTGGCTAGAAAAAAAAACAAATAAATATTATTAAAAATGGGTATTAAAAATGTTATGGTATTCAACAACAACAAAAAGAAATAACAAGGAAAGAATTAAATTCCCTGATATAGAAACATATGCTCAGGCATCTATTTAAAACTGAAATAAGTTGGCTAATCTTATAAAGAAAACTGGAAAAATCCTATATAATTCATAGATGAAAAATAAAAGGTATCTGAAATGATAATGCAATCACAGATAATAAAATATGGGTAATGATCAGTAACTAGTTTTAATACAAATATATTCTCCTTCATCTCAAAATTATATCAGCACCCTCAAAATGTTTAGAAATTGTGCTTATAAGCATCTGGATATAAAAAATTGCATTAATATTTTTTATCCATTTTGTACATTTAAAGGTATATGGCAAAGGTTCTAACAAAAGCAAAATGGCTAAATAGAAAAGTAAAAATCTTCTCGGTTGGTACACTGTTTTTCTAATATATAGCTTAACACAATAGAATCTATAATTAATTAATTTAGGTTAAATGAAAAAGAGGACCGGCTAGATATTCAAAGGTTAGGGCTTTTTATTCTAGAGAAGATGGAAGCAGTGGGAGTACTGGATGTAAAACTATCAATACTAATCATAGGAACTTACTAGGCTATTGGCCCTGAGGCCCTTACAAGCCTAGCCAAGAATTTAGCCTATGTTCCAACAAGTCAGCAACTGATGCCCCTGTCCAGCAGGGACACAGGTGGAATTCCAGTGGTGCATTTTCTGCTCTCCAACCAGTTATCTAGGTTGCGCTTAAAAAGGGTTAATGAGGTACTCTGCTTGACGTGAACAGGGAGTTTATTCCATAGAAGGGGGAGCCCCTGGGGCAAAAATGTGTTCTGCCAACAAGTCCTATTGATGTCACAGACCAGGTTGAGGTTGCACGTGTGGGTTACTCAAATGGAACTTGACTTGCGGATATGTAGCAGTACCATCAAGGCGGGGTCTGAGATTGCTTTGTCACCTCTGAGGAGTCTGTATGAGACTGAGTAGAAGGACAGGGCTTTTGGCCTATCTGTGTAGGGTAGATGTTTGAGGCCCTGGATTCTCCTGGTGAGGAACCTCTGTGGTCACTCAAGCTGCTGCATGTGCTTTGTGAGGTACATGCCGAAAGGGCCATTGTACTCAATAATGAGTCTTATAATTGAAGAATACAGGGATGTTATGACCTCCTTGTCTTTGGATGAGATACCCCTACTAATGAGGTGGGCCATGTAGAAAGTTTTCCATACAAAGGAGGCAACATGGTGGTCAAAGGTCAGTTTGCTATCAACCTGGGTGCCCAAGTTCCTCACAACTGGTTGCATGTTTAGGACCTTGTTATTAGTGAGATCGTTTGTGGGGACATCACTCTCCCCAAAGGGAAGATTATGCATATTTTGGTGTTCAATTTGAGGCCTTGTTTCAGGCACCAGTCATTTGTTTGGGTGAGACCCTCTTGCAGGATGTCCACATCAATAGGAGAATTGATGACAGCACCCAGCTTGCAGTCATCTGCAAACTTGGTCAGTCACAGCCCACTGGTTTTGGCCTGCACCTCAGAAAGTAATATCTCATACAACAGAGGCCCCAAAACGGATCCCTGGTGTACACCACTCATTATGGGTCTACTGCTTGAGGTGGCTTCTCCTATTTTGACTAGGTAGGTTCCATCAGTGAGCCAGTTTACTACCCATCTGGTAACATATGGATTGATGCCTAGTTGAGAGAGTTTATCTATTATACCTGAGTGGGGAATAGTATCGATGGCTTTGGCCAGGTCAAGGTAGGTGTTGTGCACCATCTTCCCCTCATCCATCCTCATCAACCAAATTTAACAGGCATGACCACCCCTTGATGAAACCAAACTGTGTGGGATTGAGTGATTGGAGGTTGCCAATGTCCTTGTTAATGAAGTCCATGATAATCCTTTCCATACCCTTGCAGATCAGGCTAGTTAGGCTGATGGGTCTATAATTTCCTGGATCGGTGGATGCTTTACCTTTGTGCAAAGGGATGACAGTGGCTGTCCTCCACTCAGCTGGGATGAAACCAGTACTCAAGCTTTGGTTGAACAGGGTGTCTAATGGTGCTGCAAGTTCCTGCCTTTCATATGGAATGCAACCTGGGATGTTATGAGGTCCCATGAAGGCTGTATTATTTGCTTTTGAGAGGGCAGTGATGACTTGATCCCTAGAGATAAGGAGAGGGGGGCATGTGGTGGGTATGTCCTGATTTACTGATGGGTGGGACACAGGGGTGAAGTTTTCACTGAACCTGTCTGCAAGCAGGTTGGCTATTTCTACAGCATTTGTGTATGTGGTGCCCTTGACCACCAGCTCTGAGCAGATCTGAGTGCTTTGTTTGAGACTGGGGACATATGTGAAGGCCGTATGATTGTCTTTAGTAGATGTGGCCACTTTAGACTTAAAGTTTGCTTTGGAGGATTTCACTATTGTTCTTATTTGCTTGTTCAAGCTAAGGAGAGATTGTTTCCAATTATGTGCCTGCTCCTTCTTGGTCCTGGACAGCAATTTTTTTCCTTTTATTATAGAGTTTATTTATTGCAGACCAGACAGGTTTACTCTTCCTTGAGGATGATTTTGTCCTGTTGGGTATTCCTGATTCCATGCAGCTATATAAAGGTTCACATAGTACTTTGATGTAGTTCTGGACATATGTCCCAGTTCCTATGGAGGTGGCTGTGAAGCTGTTTATACCTTCCCGCAAGACGTTGTAATCAGCTTTGGAGACTTTTTTTGATTAACTCTAGCTGGGGCAAGGGTGGGGTAGATGGTGATATGTATTTAAAATTCTTAATAAAAATTAGACTAGTAATACAGCACTATTTGAATTTATACTGAGTGGTATTAGAATATAAGGCTGAAATGAATGGGCAATAATGGATATTTGTTTTTTAAGAAGACCGAGAAAAGCTAACAGAAACTGATAAAAAATTGACGGTTCAATCTGTAGTATGTACAGCTTGTTCTCCCTTTTGTAGAAATATACTTGGAAAGTTAAAAATAGAACTTTTTACACCAGATAAACTGAATAGAAATGGCAAAGAACAACAATATACAATGCCGGAAAAGTAATTAAAATGAAAAAGCTGACTACAGACATACTTTATTGGACTGTATAGTGATACATAAAGTTTGGATTAATATCCAAAATTTTTGGATGGACAATTTTGTCCCAAGAAATATGCTGTTGTATAATAACATCTGACCCATATTAAAATATGTGAACATCCCTTATTCTGGACTATTATAGCCATTGATAAAAAAAACAATTACAAGAAGATGGGTACGAAAGACAACTCCATCCTTTTCAGAATTTTATTGTCTTTGAAATCTGTTCTTAAGAAAGAAACATAATTAATTCAGTTATAGTCTATTAAGTTAATTCTAAATCTTAAAGATCTTATTAGAGAAAATGGACAGATAACATAATAATCTTTGTTTTTGTTTTCTTTTACTATGATTTTATTCTGCTGGTTAATTGTTGAGTATGTCTTAAAATTTTATTTAACAGCTTATATGATGCAGACACATACTGTAAATACTGTATATAGAAATTGTTAGGTGAAGAGTTACTGATTTATTTGGTAAATGTACTTAAATCTATTTAAATGGAAAATTTCAAAAAATTATTTTATGTTCTTTTAATTCCAACATAGCACTCATTACAATAACATTCTTTATTTTTCAACCAATAAAGATATTCAAAAAAGTGTACTAATAATTACTGTAATGCACATAAAATTATCCTCATGCTCAACCAATAAGTCTGGATGCTTATCAAACTGCAAAGCTGGCAACACAGCATTTCCATCCTGATTAGATGTAGATATGTAAGAATAACATGATCTGCTTTGTGTGAATTGTACAAATCCTCCTCACCCATAGGAGTCTTATATGGTCTACTGGCCTTCCTGGTGGCAACAGCCTGTGCTCTTTTTAGTTTATAAAATCATTCAGTACACATCAGAGAGGAGGCACTGGTCTCATTACATCCAAAAGCCTCGTTATCTGTATATTATTTCAAGTGAGGATGTATTCCCTAGAGGCTAATTCATATATATAATTTAATATAACCATAGAAAAATAAAAGAATGAATTTGCTGCATATAAAATGTTTAACATCACTAGATGTTTCAAATGAAAGTGTGCTTTTCTTTTCATCTCCTATTGATCCTTCACAAGTATGCAAGACTATCTACAGACAGATGCCAGTCTAAGGAAGGCAATGACATAAGTTCCTGTTGTCTAAATTCCTGTAAAATATTAAATTATGCCTTGCCAAAAGTTTTACACTCAAATAAAGGTTGTATGAATACAGAAACCAAATTTAGTTATAAGGTGAAGGGCCTGTACTGATGAAGTTGTAAAATACTAAACTCAATGTTTCATTCAGTCTTGATATTCCTGGACCTGGAAACAATCTTGTGGAATACATCTCAAGTATCAATAAAAGTTCTGCTAAGGTATTATGTTTTGGCAACTCTGGGTTCAGTGAGGAGACTTTTTTTACTTTAAGAAAACGACTACTTATCTCTGTGTTTGGGGGCATACCTCTCAACTCTCCCTGACTTTGACTCAAATTTTTGCCCTGCCCCTCTTAATCCCTCCTACAATTTGGTTACCTTTGGAAAAAAGGTGCCCAATTATACTTAATAAATAATGACAATAATTGAAGTTATACCCTTCTTTTACTTCAAAAATGAAAATGAATTCATATTTTCTTGTTCTGACAGTGTCTTCAGTTAATAGTACTAATATTTTAAAAGTGCCCCTGATTGTCCCTGATTACTTCTGGATTTGTCCCTGATTCTGCTGAGATTTGTCCATGATTTGTTGAGAGCTATGTATTGACAGACATGTGTATGTTTGAGATGCTTTACTGCACCTTTGATGATTCATCTTTAATGAATTTAAATACTTCATTATTTCAGCCCTTTTTTATTTTCTCTCAAGCCTCCTGTTGACCATTTTTTAAGAAGACTTTAAAAATAAAAATAGTTGTGAACAGAGAAACTTAATCACACTGGCTGTTTAAATCTGTGTGAAGACAATAAAATGTTGATGAATATGAGCCACTATGTAGAACAGAAAAAAACAGACTCTGATGTGGCACATGAACTACTAAAAATGTCAAGGAGAACTGAAGAAAATTGCCATTAATGTAGTATATAAATACAAATGTCTCATGCACATTACCAAGATTCCATGGAATGTCAGCACTGGACCAGTCAACACCTTCAGATGAAGTACTATATTAACAATAATAAAAAAAGAAAAATACTGAACCAAACAAGGCTAAAATCCAAGTACTTTAATATATAAAACCAGAACACAGAGAGATGGTAAGCGCTTTCGCGATGAACACACCGCTTCATCAGACAACATTAAATAAAGCATCCACCATTTAAATATAAAACTTTGACCAATAAGAAAGCACTGAAATATGAAGTCATCATATATTAAAATACCCTACAAAAAACATATATATTATTTCCATATATAAACACATCAATAAAAAACACAAATAAACAGCACATATCTAGACTATTTATAAAAAGCTAATATATAAATATATATTACAATAATATTATTTATGTATAAGTCTACGCCCTTTTAAAAATGGTTTAAGTGAGGAAAAGTACAGTTGTGTACCTGCCATAAATATAGATGTTCAAGTGTATTCACTGTTGCAGTCATTACACTTGGGTTATCCTGCTGGCAGGCTACCCGCAATCAGCCTGAATTCCAAAGACCTGGTCCTGCATCGGTTGCTGTCGCCTCTTCCCTGACGTCAGTGCGTCAGGGTTATAAAAGATGCAACCGACGCCATTTTCTTCAGTTATTCTTGCCCCAGATGTCAGGAGCCCCAAAAAGGGTAGGCTAAAAATTCTGCTCATAAAAAAGCATGCACTAACATAAACATTACCTTAATCTACAAGCAAATACACCACATAGGTTGTATAGAATAGAGAAGTACAGATAAATCCCAGCAATGAAAGGGGGATGGAGGGAGGGTAACCTGGACTGCAACAGTGAATACACTTGAACATCTACATTTATGGTAGGTACACAACTGTACTATGTTCATCGTGTTTCACTGTTGCAGTCATTACACTTGGGTTGAATCCCAAAGCTGAGGTTGGGTGGCTGGGCCTAGAAAGAATTAGGAGTGGCTATGAGGCCCTGCAGAACTGCAGTGGCGAAGCCTGCTCTGGATTTAAAGTAAAGAGGTAAGTGGTAGTGCTTTGTAAAAGTGTGCACTGAAGTCCAAGTTGCAGCCTCCAAAATGTCCTTGGTTGGTACTCCTCTGAGGAAGGCTGCTGAAGTGGCTGCTGCTCTGGTTGAATGTGGCCTAATGCCCTTAGGCACTGATTTGCCATGTTGTGAATAGAGAAACGAATGCAGTGGCCTATCCATTTTGAAGTAGTCTGCATTGAAATAGTTTTTCCTTGCGATCCTGCAGCATATGCCACTAAGAGTTGCTCAGTCTTTCTGAAGGCTTTAGTTTTGTCCAAGTAGAATCATAGCTGTCTGTGTATGTCCAAAGAATGCAGAAGTCTCACTCCTTTATTCTGTGGGTTTGGATAAAAGGTAGACAAATGAATGGTTTGGATAAGAGCCACACTGGACACTACCTTAGGCATAAATGTTGGGTTTGTCCTTAGAGAAACCCTGTCCGGATAGAAAATAATGAAAGGTTCCACAGCCATTAGTGCCTGTAACTCTGAGACTCTTCTTGCTGAGGTTATTGCTAGGAGCAGAGCTGTTTTCCATGATAAGTATTTTATCTCAGCTGTATTGGCTGGCTCAAAAAGAGGCAGTGTGAGCTTTTCCAAGACAAAATTGAGGTCCCATGCAGGTGTTGGAGCTCTCCTTGGAGGTCTTATGTTTTTGGACCTTCTGAGGTATTGCCTTAGCAGTGGGTGTGAAAAAATAGGTGGATCCGCATTGTAATGAGCTAAAATGGCAGAGGCATGGATCTTAATTGATGAGAAGGATAGGCCTTTGTCCAGCATCTCAGTTAGGTATTGTAAAATCTGAGGAATATTTGGTACAAGCACGTCCATTCCTTGTGCCTGGTTCCAAGCACAGAATCTCTTCCATTTTTCTGTATAAGATTTTCTGGTGCTGGGCTTCCTGGCCTCCAAAATAACATCCATAACTGCTTTAGAGAGAGGTTTGTTCTGAATGGTTAAATTATCAGCCATGCAGCCAGATTTAGAGTTCTGAGTTGGCTGTGCAGGATCTGATTGTTTTGTTGGGTCAGCAAATGAGGAATTTGGGGTAATGTCCAGGCTGGGCCTTGAGACAAGCTCTTTAGGATTGGGTACCAGTGCTGGTGTGGCCAGTCTGGGGCAATCAATATCATTTGTGGCTTCTCTTGTCTGACCTTTAGGAGTACCTTGGGGAGGAGAGGCAGTTGAGGAAAGGCATATAGTGTAAGGGTTTTCCAGCTGAATGATAGGGCATCCACTTTCCATGCTTGCTTGTGATAAGTCCTTGTGTAGTTGGCAGTTGTTCGGGGAGGCAAATAGATCTATGGCTGGACATCCCCATTTCCTTGTTATCATGCTGAAGATTTGTGGATCTAGTTTCCACTCGTGAGGATCCTTGAGATTTCTGCTTAGTTCATCTGTCAGAGTATTTAATTGTGCTTGCAGGTGTACTTGATAAGTCAATGCTGTGTCCCACAAAGTCATGGCTAGTTTGCAGAGGGGATAGAAATGTGTGCCTCCCTGCTTGTTTATGTACCACATGACTGTAGTATTGCCCGTCTTTACCAGCAGTTGTCCTGGATGAAGTAGGTCCTTGAAGGCTGTCAGGGCATTCTGTACAGTTAGCATCTCTTTTTGATTGATATGAAGATGCATTTGGCTTGCTGGCCATGCTCCCTGAATACATTTTCCTGCCATGTGGGCCCCCAGGCATAATCTGATGCATCTGTTGTTAGTGTTTGCTTGGCCATGGGTAGAGTGAATGGCTTAGCATATAACTGTGTAGGTCTGAAAACACCCTCAGAAGCCGATGCCTGCTCAGCGGCTCCGGACCAATCTGAGAGAATAGTTTCCGAATGTCCAATACCTTGCTTATCCAGAGGCCTAGTCAGCTCCACATGGGAGTCAGAAGCGGCCTGTGGCTCTGAGGTAGCGGGCGTCAGTGGCTGTGAAAGCGCCTTACTGAGAACCGGCGAACCAGCGACTGGCCTAGCGGAGGCCTCATCGTCGGTTTTGGACCTTGGATGCCTGTCCTTTTCCTTTTCCTTGTCCTTTTTATAAACTCTGGCTGTCGGCTGTTCCAACAGCATTATATAATTAAATCTTCGGCCAAAGTAATGAAAGGCAAAATCGAACCGACGCTTAACAGTGCGTTGGTGAAATCTAGCACAAAACCGACAGCTAGCAACGTCGTGGTCAGGGCCTAGGCAAGGAATACAGTAAGAATGAAAATCCTTATGAGGTATTTGCTTCCCACAAGAAATACAATTGTTAACGTTTTCTGACATCGGTCTGGAGCAAGAAAAAAGTTTCCCCAATGGGGTACTTAGCTTTAATGAAGACTTCGGATCTGAAATTTGGTTTTGAAAATCTCAGGAGTCAGCCGACCGGCACTTGAGAACTGCTTTTGGTTCGGGCACCGCAAGGCAAGAAAGACTAAAGAAAATGGCATCGGCTGCATCTTTTATACCCCTGGCGCACTGACGTCAGGGAAGAGGCGACAGCAACCAACGCCGGACCAGGACTTTGGAATTCAGGCCGACTGCGGGTAGCCTGCCAGCAGGATAACCCAAGTGTAATGACTGCAACAGTGAAACACGATGAACATCCCTATTTATACCAGGTAGCCTTTTAGCATTTAATAAAAGAATCCATTTTTGTTCTACAGTCTCAGTGTAATTTTTCAAATCTCCTCCTCTCAAACGGATGTCTAAAACGTATAGAACAAAAAAAACTTAAAGGAATGTGTAGAGTCATGATCCATAATGTGTACTGCTAGAGCCTTAGTATCTTTTTTATTTCTTATATCTCTCTGATGTTCGAGAACTCTATCCTTAAGTGTTCATCGCAAAAGCGCTTACCATTTCTCTGTGTTCTGGTTTTATACATTAAAGTACTTGGATTTTAGCCTTGTTTGGTTTGGTATTTTTCTTTTTGTTATTCTACAAGCTTATATTATTATACCGACCTTTACTCTGCTTCCATTTTTGTGTTTGGACTGTATTAACAATAACTGATAAACACTGACAGAAATGAGGACATATATGAGATAAAGTAAATTATAACATTTGGGTTTTAAGAGTTAACCAACAAACAAAAAAAAAACAATGTACTAACATGGCTGAGGTCCAGAATAGGACAGAAGTTTTCTTTCCCCTTTAGACCCAAGAAGAGGGAGAAGTGGAAGGCTGGGACACATCCTAAAGAGCCTCCTTTCCACAGTTCAGTATGGGTTTCTCCTAATATGTCTGTGGACCCAAAAAGTTCAGTTTCTGGGATAGAATCTAAGATCGCTAAAAATGTGGCCATCAGGAACTGTTAATAATCCACTAGCACCTTATAATGGTTCTTTTAAGCTGGGGCAAGCTCAGAGATCTGCCCCAACCCACATGGCACCAGACTGTTGTAAAGACTGTCGCTGATGGTTTGCCAGAGTCACCACCTATGAGACCTAGTCATCAAAGTGGAGCATCTTGACTAGCTGACGCTTGAAGACTATCTATGGTCAATAAGTGTTTTTCTTTCCATGTTGGTAAGCTCGAATGAAAGAAGACACAGCATTAAGTGTGATACAGAAGTCCATAGCAACACTGAGGGTCTACTTATCCTCTGGACATCCTTGAGTATATCCTTTGAGGGCTGAACAAAGACAGTCTCCTTCACCTCTCTCACACACACACACACACAAAAATGCATCGAGGATGGTCTGCCTAAGCTTCTCCTTGGGGGAGAACAGTCTGAGTCATGTGACCTTGCATAGGCACACACATTCCTGTCTTAGCCATTGCACTAACACAAATAAAGTTACAGACAGCCATGTGAAAGCCCACAGAAAAAGTCTTAGCCAGATCTTACTACACCCAAACTGAGAGAAACTTGACAGCCTTTTCAGCGCCTGATTCAATAGGGCTGACTGGAATCTGCAAAGGGGAAAAAGGCAGCTGACTGATCTAACACGGTAGAGAACATCCTTGCACACACAATCTCCTTTTCTTTGTCTGGTGGAAAAGTGCTAAAATACTGTGGTGGGAGCTGTGCTGGACAGAAGAAATCTTTAACCACAAAGAAGTCCACTCTAGGATACTTGGACAAAATCTCACTTTACTTAGCCAAGGGCAGAGGAAGTAATATTAGACTGCTTCCAGACTGTATATAAGGCATTCTTAAACATGGCCTCCATATGGAGAAAGCTCATCCTTCTTCTTACACAGTCTGTACAGATGCCTCTGAGGAAAGGAATGGGGTGATGGATCAGTCTATGGTGGAGTACATCAGCCCAAAGATCTCTTAAGAAGGGATTATTCAGTGGAGCACCATGGCAGAGAAGGTGTCACTGTCCTTTCCATCTCAGAGACAAGGGCCTTTATGTTCACAGAATTTCAGCCAAGATGCAAAAGAGAGGCAGTATCTCTCTATCTCGGCTGCAGATTGGGTAAACGTGCACTTAGCCACCGTTAATGGAGTATAGCGTGAGATGACAAGCACTGACTGGCAGACACTGGGGAGCCAGAGGACATGGTGGTGCCTGCTTAACAAGGTGTTATACATAATCTTTCTAGGTGAATCTGTAAATCAGATTATAGGATAAGAAGCCAACAGAGTTAATCAAGTTTTGACTGTTTGAATGCATACTTATGCACAGCAAGATGTTTATGTAATAAGAAAGATAAAGTATACCCCAGTTTATAGGTTCATATGTTCATATGTGTTTACTAGGCTAAAGACCACAAGGGTCTTTTTACGCCTAGCCATGCATCCCAAATCACTGACAAGTTCTGGTTAACTTTGATAAGTGTAAGCAGGGGCTTGGAAGATGAAATATTTACAAGCAGGGGCCTGAAAGATGAACCATTTACAAGCTCCCTATGTCCAATAGAGACACAGGTCCAAACCAGGGATGTGTTTTCTGCTCCCCATCCAATTGTCCAAGTTACACTCAAATTGGGTTAGTTTGAAACTCTACTTCACATGGATGGGGAGCCTGTTCCAGAGAAGGGGTAGTCTTTGGGATACATACCTGTCACTTCAGCAGGTCCTATTTACATCACAGGTAAGTTTTAAGATTTTAGAATGGGTAATTCTGATGCTGCTTGTTTTGTGGATATGCAGAAGATCCATCAGGATGGGGGAGGCAGTGTGAACCACTTTTCCATCAATTGCTTAGGGGATCTCAGAAGTCTACCAGGTTAAGTAGGCATGACCTGCCCTTGATAAAACCAAATTAGGTTGGGTCCAGTGTTTGGAGCTTTCCTATGTCATTACTTTTTATTTCTGTGATATTTCTTTCCATGGCTTTGCATATCAGACTAGTGATACTTGGGGTCTGTAAATGACCCACCTTTGTGCAAAGGGTGACAGTTACTGTTCTACATTCATGAGACATGAAACCAGTTTGGAGGCTACAGTTATATAGCAATTCCAGATGACCTGATAGGTCATGTTTCATGCTATTTAGAAAGCATTCTGGGATACTGTCTAGGCCCACTGATGCAGTGTTCTTGGCCTTAGAGACAGCATTAAGCATTCCTAGTGATAGCAGGGTGAGTTATAGTTGATAGCATTTCCTGAGGGAAGGTTGAGGAGGGGAAAGGGGTAAAATGGGAACTGAATTTGTCGGCCAGTAGGTTTGCTATATATATCTTCTGGCTCTGTATAGGTGGCTCCATTAACAATGATCTTGTGTATTACTTTTGAGGTTGTGGATATAGTAAAGAATGGATTGTGGTTGTCCTTGGCCCGAGAGGCCAAATTTATCTCAAATTTCACTTTGGTAGACTTTATTTGTTCTCTGAGCTATTTGTTTATTTTGATGAAAGTGCTTTTATCCTCCTGGGTGCTGTACCTCTTAATTTTTGCAAAGATTTTCTTCCTTCTGTTATACATCCTAATGATGTTGTGATTCCACCAGGATTACTTGTTTTTTGAGTTAGCGCTGTACTTCTTTCTGGTGGGTACAGCTGCCTCTATGCAGTTATTAACATGCTTTTATAAGGTTTCTGTGAAGAGTTCCACGTAGGCAGATGTGTTCTCAGAGTTTATGGGGGCTTGAAATGTTGCCACGTTATCATGTACTAGTTTGATGTTAGCCTTACAGTAGTTCTGAATATTCCAGGGTTAGCTGGGGTTCTAGGTTTATTTTTACTTCCATGGAGACCATTTTATGGTCTGACTTTATTAAATGCCAGGGGCCGGCCGCGGTGGTGCAGCAGTTATTGTTGCCGCCTCACAGCAAGAGGTTCTCCAGTTCAATCCTCAGCTGGGGTGCCTTCTGTGCGGAGTGTGCATGTCCTCCCTGTGGTCGCGTGGGTTTCCTCTGGGTGCTCCGGTTTCCTCCCACATCCCGAAGACATGCTGTAGGTGGATTGGACACTCTAAAATTGGCCCTAGGCATGACTGCATGCATATGTGTGCCTTCCGTGGAAGGTTGGGCACCGGGCTGGCAACTCTACACTGTAAAAATTCCACTGCCAGTCATGAGCAGACAGGTGATCCACTGTGGCGACCCCTAACCAGGAAAAAAACGAAAGAAGAAGAAGACTTTATCAGATGCCAGTACCCCTGATTTAAATGACATGCTGTCTATTAACCCATTTTTGAAATTCTGAGCAGCAAAACTATGATTAGTGGAGGGTGAGATTTTATGTGTGGTTTACAGTGCACTAAAACTAATTATTTTTTGGCTTTGTTCTCTATCCATACACAGTTATATATTTTCATATATACATTTAAGTTTCTTTACATTCACCCTTATGGTTTCAGTATTGATATTTATCACTAAATTGTCATTATTAAGGTGATTTTTTTTACAGAAATAAGCAACTTCTCACCAAAGCAGCAAAAATTTCAATGGCAAATTCCCACCTCATCTCCACCCTACTTTATGCCTCTCCAATATATACCAACCTAAGGCAATGCAATCTAAACAAGCTAGAGACCTGCTACAACACAATCGCCAAATTAGCCACAGGGGCATCTTACCATAGTCACCACTGTCTCTCACTTGCTGAACTAGGCTGGCTTGAACTCCCTCACCTCCTTCAATGGTATCAACTATCACTCGCCCACAAACTAGTAAACCATCCACTAAATGTCCCATCCCTCCAGAATCTACTCCAACCCTATCGCACCACCAGACCACTAAGATCCATCAACAAAAATCACTTGCAGATCACTAAAGCCAATAACTCTGCTGGTGAAGCACTATTCTCTTGCACCATAGCCATATTATGGAACTCCCTCCCACCCATAATTACGTCTGTACCATCATGCACCCACTTCAAAACTTTACTAAAAGCGCACCTAAAAACATGGTGGCTATGCCCTTGCAACTACCACTCTAATATCACCCACCCCATCCAACCACTACCTTTCTTTCTACCCCACTAACTACCTTGATTATAGCAAGCTCAGATGCTCATAAGCCTAGTACTTATTATACAGCAGGAACTTCTTATTGTAACATTTGTTAATGTCTGTTATGTACTTCGCAGATGAAGATTCTAGTTGTCTACTGATGTACTATGTTCTTCATCTGTAAATATGTTTGTAATTAATTGCTAAGTTAAATTGTTAATCACTATGTAATCCAATGTAACTACTGTCTGTTTATTTTAACTGTGGAGCTTTTCTTCCCAGGCATCTGATGAAAATGGACCTACGTCCAGTTGGACACTCCCGGTCAACAAATGTAAATAAATAAATAAAAAAATAAATTTTTTTATCCATATGCTTATTAATTAATTCATGTAACAGGGGGTTCTAAACTTACCATCTAGTATTTGATACAATGATATGCTTGTTTTAATACTCTGTATTACATCAGTATAGTTGTATTTACACACCATTATTTTACATTATACAATGACCTCCCATTAATATTCCAAAACGTGCACACTGATTGGCCAGCGTGCCCATTGTAAATCCCACAATATACCAACGGAAAAAGGTCCAGTCACCCAGACTTTTTTCCATTGGTATAAAGTCTTCAAAATATTAAAAAAAAAAAAAATGGAGCAACGGAGACTTTCTTTTCTCCATTGCTTCCGTTTGTAAGCATTGATGTACTGGGTATGGAAGTCCCATACGCATCCTCAGTACATCAAAACAGGGAAGCAGTGTACCACAACCAGTGGAAGAACAGTAATGTGCCGTACAAAGACATTATTTAAGAACATTACATTTTTTTTCTTAAATAATGTCATTGTTTAATAGCAATAACCGACTCCGTGCTTGTGGTATATTGAAATTTAAGCAAAGAATAATCCACGACCTTGAAGAAAGGAACCAGAACTCTGTTAAAGTCCACAAGGCTGTATTTTTATTTCTGAAGTGTTCCAAAAGTCACAGATAAAATCACACTGAAGTATTCCAAAAATCACAGATAAAATCACACAAGCGCTTTCGCTCAGGCAGTCCTGAGCTTTATCAAGTGAAAACAAAATGCAGTATGCAGTAACCTCCATTAAATAGCCTAGCAATTATACAATTAATTAATTAGTAAGTCTAGTACTAAGGTGTGGTGCTTTGGAGTTGGATGTTAAAAAGTTAGTCATTATACCAACTCAAAAATGAAATGTTTGCAACAACATCTGCACTTAAATAAAAATGACTAATCATAAAAACATTTTAAAATACCAGTTTCCTAGGTTTCAGAACATAAAAGTCTGAAGTCTGGTTGGGGTTGTAGATTGTTAAGGAATATGCTTAAAGATGTGTTTGGATTGTCAGTGAATTGTTAAAAACTTTTTCTTTTATTATTACTTTGCACTGATAAAGACATGCAATAAAATGTGCGTGAGATATTTTTGATGCCCATCCATATACCATTTCATATAGAATTTGATTTATTAGTCAGAATCCTAAAACCGTGGATGTTCAGTAATTTAATATGCTGTGTGGGGATGCTGTAGTATGAAGGGGGTCAAGTATGAGAGTTATAACCTAGCCCTCCTAAGCTTGAGGACCGGTTTAATGCTGATCATCCCATTCAGACCTGGTGGCTTCCCTGCATTCAGTCTCAACTGCCATAATAGTTCACGGTAGCCCAAGGTGGATTCCCAGTCACCACCTCTTGCATCTGGCTCAACCTGTTCCAGAACTAGAAACTGAATTTTGGGATCTGGGCAGGAGAGTGAGTGTTTATAGAAGGCACTGGTTTGCTTCTTCCTGGTCATGTCATAAAGATGTTCGTAGATACGTTTCCTTAATTCCCTCTCAGTTTTGCCCACATAGAAACTTTGACAGTTGGTGCACATCCCCAAGTATACGACCCCTCTAGAGGCACAGGTGTAAAATCCAGTGGGGTGTATCTTGTAGTTCCTAGACGGGAGGTATGGTGCTGTTTCTTTAGATATGGCATGACATTGGGCACAGGCACCACATCTGAAAGTGCCCAGCCTTGGTTGTTTTACCTTCATCTTTTTTCTTTGATTTCTTTCAAATAATTCCTTTAGATTGGGGCCCTTTTTACGAACAAAACTGGGTGTAGGTGGTATATAGTCTTTTAGTTCTTCAAAGAGGGTTAAAACCGCCAGTGATGTAAGATTGTTTCTTCCAATTCATAGGAATTTGATGAGTATGTGTGCAAAACTGTTAGTGTGAACAGTATCCTTGTTTTGTGTATTGTTGGTCACTGGTACAAACCCCCTAGTATTGGTTTGTAGAGGAATGTCGTGCAGATTTTACCTCTGCTGCTAGAGTTAGAAATAGTCCCAGAGGGTAACCTCTCTCAAAAAGCTTTTCAAAAATTCCACCTCAGAATCAAAATCTTTCTCCACTGCATATTCTACTTGCTCTGATGAGCTGCCCCTTAATGATCCCCCTCTTTTGATATGGTGGGTGGGCACTTTCGAAGTGTAGCAAGGAGTTGGAAAATGTTGCCTTGCGATGTAGTTTGGAATGGAAAGTTTTCTGATTGTAGTCCTTGTAAAGAGTAATGTCCAGATAATGAAGTTCGTGCTGATCCACTGTGTGTGTGAATTGTAGGAAATTCGTTGTTGAATTGATGTGTGTAAAGAATTCAGATAGGTTCCCTTCAGAGCCAGACCATAAAATACAGATGTCATCCAAATAGCGTCTGTAGAACAGAATGTGATCTTTCCATGGGGGTATTAGAACGAATGTATGCTCCCACATGTGCAATATTACATTTATTAGAAGGATGCACAAGATGCCCCCATGGCAACCTTGCGTTGCGGTATAATTCACCATTAAAAAAAGTTGTTTGACAAAACCATCTCCATCATTTCGGTGAGCAAGTTGGACATTTTGTTACTAAGGGTTGTCTTCTGGCCTAGAAATTGGGCAAACCATTCCAAACCTATTTGATGAGGGATGCTGGAAAACAGATCTTTGATGTCCACTGTGACCATTAAGGTGTCTGGGGAGTAGCAAGAGGTGGGAATGTCCCGGAGGAAGTGCCAAGAATCCTTGCAAGCGTGGGACAATAAAGATGTGTATTCTTTAGTCATGTAATCAATAAATTTTCCCAGGGCTCAGTCACTCCACCTGCTCCTGATACAATCGGCCGAATTGTAGTGGATTTATTCCTTTATGGGTTTTAGGTATCCCAAAGATGACTGGTATTCTGGGCTTTTCCACATGTAAGTAGTTATAGACCTTTTCATTGATGGCCTGTTGTAATAGAAGGTCAGTAAGATAGTACTTAATCTCAGCAAAGGCTATATTGATCTCGTTTCGTGAAACCGTCTCGTATTGTTCGTCATTCTGCAACATAATGTGCATGTAGGCTTCGTAGTCCTCTGAGAACATAAGGACAATTCCCCCTCCTTTATCAGGTTTCATGACCCTGATTTTTTCTTCATGCAAGTGTTCAATAAAATTCATTTCTTGTTCAGAAAAATTTGGATGAAGTAGAATTTCTTGATTATTATATACTTTCCTGAAGTCATTCTCCACTAACTTTTCAAAGAAGAGAATTATTGGGTGTAGTGGGGGGGTTAAAGAGACTTGTACGCGTTGGGCCTGCTGCATTAAGTGTTTGTATGGATGGGCATCAAAAATATCTCACGCACATTTTATTGCATGTCTTTATCAGTGCAAAGTAATAATAAAAAGAAAAAAGTTTTTAACAATTCACTGACAATCCAAACACATCTTTAAGCATATTCCTTAACAATCTACAACCCCAACCAGACTTCAGACTTTTATGTTCTGAAACCTAGGAAACTGGTATTTTAAAATGTTTTTTATGATTAGTCATTTTTATTTAAGTGCAGATGTTGTTGCAAACATTTCATTTTTTGAGTTGGTATAATGACTAACTTTTTTAACATCCAACTCCAAAGCACCACACCTTAGTACTAGACTTACTAATTAATTAATTGTATAATTGCTAGGCTATTTAATGGTGGTTACTGCATACTGCATTTTGTTTTCACTTGATAAAGCTCAGGACTGCCTGAGCGAAAGCGCTTGTGTGATTTTATCTGTGATTTTTGGAATACTTCAGTGTGATTTTATCTGTGACTTTTGGAACACTTCAGAAATAAAAATACAGCCTTGTGGACTTTAACAGAGTTCTGGTTCCTTTCTTCAAGGTCGTGGATTATTCTTTGCTTGTCTTTGGTTTTTCGTATATTGAAATTTACCCACGGTAAGCTTTATTTAATCACTCGGGCTTTGCCCTCATGATTAAACCACACCAACCATGGGTAAATCTTCTATATACCACACCACGTCATTAATTATTGCTTTATTATTTAACTATTTTATTCAACTATTTTTAACACTGTCTACATATATTTATAATATACAAGGACCTAAGAAATTCATTTTTTGGTTTTAACAGGCTTCAAAATTTTTAGTAGAGGATTTTTATGTTTATATTTAAGTTTATATTTATTAATTAATTACTTGTTTTACATTAATTTAAAACAATTGTGGTAATCATGATTTTTAAGTCATGTGACAAGTGGTGGATTATAAACTTGCTGGAATGGTTTTTTATGTAGTTCTGAAGTTCCGGTGCTTTCAGGGAAGAAAGTGCATTGTGCTGATTACTTGTGTGCTCAACACATTTGAATATTTAATAAACTGTGCTTTACAGTGTACCTCAAACATACTTAGTGGTGGTGCAGCTTTTCCCTACAGAATTTCTTTGTGTTGTCTTACATGATTCCCAGTTAACAGTTGGGTAATTAAAGTTGCTCATGAATACAGTATTGGGTTGGATAGTGAGTATTTTCAATAAGTTTAAATACATGTTATGGGTTTCCTGGGTTAAACAGCAGGACCTATAGCTTGCAAGGAAGTGGCAAGGAATTCTGAATGTGGAGAAGCTCAAGTCCATTGTCCTGTTTGACCAGCCTTGAATATATTTATTTTTTATGTAAACTGAGACACCTCCACCTTTAGTTCTTGTCTGAGCAGTAGTTGGTCTAAATGTGTGGAAGGCATTCTAGCTTTGCACTGCCAGTGTGCTCTCTGCTGCACTAAGCAATGTCTCAGTGACCGAACATGCATCAGCATTCTCTTTGGTAAGGAGGGCTTGTAAGGATGGCATTTCTTTGTTTAGACTCCTAGCATTGAGCTGTAACACCTATACATTTTCTATTTATTTATTTATTTGCAGTTGGTTTACCAGGATAGTCCATTGGGCCAAGATGAACCCGTTTTCAATGGAGTCCTGGGGAGAAAAGCTCCAGAAACAAGGTTACATAGTTTTAGATATATAATACAATATTAACAAACAAATTACACAGTTAGAGCATCATACTGGTGATGACTGTTACAGTTGGTACATACTATAGAAGTGATTCAGATTGCATTATTTACAGAATTCAAATTGCAGTATTTACAGAATTGTACAGATTACTGTTTGTAGATGGTACATAGTATAAAAGTGATTCATATTGCAGCATTTATAGAATTATACAGATTACTGTTTGAACACACATAATCAATGGAACATTACAGGTGGTACCTACTATAAAGGTAATACATGTTTCAGTATTTACACATTAAGAGTATATCTTTCAAGTGACATTACTGATGAAATCGCCTAGGCATTTTGACTTAGGTTACTAGGTAAGGGATACAAAAATGATTCTGATTTGAGATTAGGCAGCTAGTTAAAGGATGCAAGTTACTACAATAGGAGAGGCAGATACAAGGAAGCTTATTAGCAGGAGGAGGAAGGAAGGCGGTCTTGAATTATGAAGGGTGGGTGCAAGAGCATTCCCACTGGGTTAGCAGATGAGAGTAAAGAGATTTTTTGAATGTAAAGTGGTTGAAGGAGGTACGATTGATTTTGATTTGCTGTATCGGAAATTCTTTCAGTCTGGCATTGCCTACAAATGGCACGAAAGAGCAGGACAATGTTTTAGCTAATATTCAAAAGTCTAGAGGGGAGAGGTGCAAACCATCCCTGGCAAAGCAGCATGATTTGTTGACCATCTCCTTCCATGCTAACAAATATTGCACCCCCTTGGAATGGCACCAAAAACTAAGCCAATTATTAGTTAGTCATCATTTGTTCATATTGTGGTATCATCCTTGGAGAAGGTAGAATGCTGCTCAATGCTAGGCTCATACCAGCCTGGGACACACATTCCGAATGCTCCATGATGTCTCTCTTCATATAGTCTAATGAGTCATACACTCACATGGACCATGACTGAGTCATACTGGTACTTGCTGTTCAATGACCTGAGTGCATGCATAATGCGGTGGACCCTGGCCCTTGCTAATCAACTGGCAGTGACTTTCTCCTTACTCAGCTTGGTGGCAGGGACATCAGTGTATCTCACAATGGAGTGCCCAATGGCCAGAATATTAGACAGTGTGGTGGCTTGCTTTATGTGTTTAAAAGCAGAGGCTCCGTGACATGTGGCTATATGTGTTGTTTTAAAACAGTGCACTACAGGTTACTGAGGGTATTTCTTATGTGTACTTTGTCTATGTCTTTAGGGTTTAGGAAGGTTACATTTAAATGCCTCAGTATATGTGGATCTATATGTCTGCTTTGAACTGTGTGTGATGGGTGCAGCAAGTGTACTACTCACAAGTTGATTGATTTTAGGAGTGTTTTTATGTGAGAGCTTTACCTCCAGTCACATTCTATAAATTCATCTCTCACATATCACATCAGTTTGTTTGAGAATTAACTGGCTGTCAGTAAACACTACGAAATTTCTACATTGTCGCAGGATGCCCATATCCACCAAGCTGGCAACAGAGATAGCAGGAAAGTTCATATCCATGGCAACAGACCCTATTTTACTAATTAGAGGAGGGAGAACATAATGTAATGTCAGGGATAACTGGTTTGCAACTCTACTGGCACTGCTTGTCACTGCAAACTAGTTGTCCTGTGTGCAACTAGGTACTGATGAAATTTCAAGGGTGCTTTTACAGGAAAAATGTTAATTCAATGTATCTATGTCTATACAGGGCACTGTATTTAGGGAGATATTCTGTTAGGTTAAACAGCAGCAAATTAAGCAGTACTTACGGAAAAGATAGAATTAGACAAAGAGGGGATTCACCTGAATGCCTATTGCCTGACTGCTACTAGTGCTGGGCTCACCACAGCTTCCCGCTGCTAGAATACAATGCTCCTTTGCTTTTCCATCACCAGAAGCAAAACAGCAGCACAAACTCCAATATGAGAAGCAGGCCATAAGCTCGTTAATCAACTGAATTGTCCCAGATGATGCAAACATCTGTAGGCTTGTTGTTACCTTTTCCTGGTAGATGCCCTGAATAGCAACCAGACCAGTCAGGAAGGTCAAATACAGACACTCACTGCTCAATGGGAAACGGTCAGGAATTAATGCACTCTTTCTTTCACCAGGAGCAAAATATAAACACAAATTCCAAGCTTGCACTTACGAAACAGTATCAGTCTTTCTGGTGATCAGCAGTCTCCAGGAAATAATGTACTCACAAAAGACACAGCTGTGGTCTCTTTCCGAGTTTAAACATGCAATTAAAAGCAAAATACAAGTAAAACACAGAGTAAATACAATACATCACAATATATAAAATACAGGAAGGCAATGAAGCAATACAAAATACAACAAAAGCAAAAACTAACCTTTTCCTCACAGCAAACTATAGCAGAGTCTGAGTGAGCTTCTCCAGTAAAGTTCACTCAGACTCTACCACACAGCAAAAGCGTGCACAAAGAAGAAAACCACTGACAAGGCCTGGGGGAACTGGGCATAATCTCAAAGTAAGAACATTTTTTTTAAGTATGTACCTGCCAATGGAGTACATGTTTGTCAAAGAAGGACATTCAGAGAAAAAAACAGAAAATCTGAGAATAACCAACTCAGCAGGGTTCCCAATACCAGAGCAAGCTGATTCATTCTCTCCCTGTCTCACAACACACTTCAGCACATTGTTTATGAAGAAATACACTTGAAAGATTTGAATTAGGCTAGTTTAAGTCTACACATTCTGACATACACACATAAGAAAAAGAAGTTATGTACTCACCATAACGTTCCATGTTGGTAGTCCATCTCACCCTTCATTTTTGCATATGGGTTCAGAGCCGATCCTCAGCTCCGACTCGGCCGATTTACAAGCTCGAAGACTTCTTGTTGGCTCGTGGCTAAGCAGGTATCCCATAGTGCACCAGTACAAACCCCAGATCTTGTTTGCTGCTCACTAGAAGAAAAAACCCATAACAGACAAACCAATACTAAAGGGTCTCTAACCAAAGATAACCAAATTATTATTATTGTTATCTCCAGATCATCCAGGATGGGGGCAGGAGAGTGGGTTGGTAAAAATGAAGGGTGAGATGGACTACCAACAATGGAACGTTATGGTAAGTACATAACTTATTTATGTTGTGTAGTCCAATCTCACCTTCATTTTTACATATGGGACAGCATCCCTAGCGCCTTATTCTTGGGTGGCTCACTGGAAAATACTCCTAAGCTCTGTGGAGCCAAAGGATGCTCTACCCCTGGAAGCTAAATCCAATTTGTAATGTGTAATAAAAGTGTGAGGGTTAGCCGACGTAGCTGCTGCACAAATATTATCAAGTGGGACCCTGGCTTGAAAGGCTGCAGAGGTAGACAGTGACCTGGAAAAATGAGCCTTGATCCTGCAGGGTAAAGTTTTGCCCTCTGAACTGTAGATAAGGGCTATTCAACTGGAAATCCAGTTATTTAGTGTCACTTTAGAAACTGGTAAGCCCAATCTGGAGTCAGAAAAGGAAATGAATAGTTGATCTGATTTCCTAAATTCCTTGGTCCGCTGTAAATAAAAATGTAGTTGTCTATGAATGTCCATCTGATGAAAACGGTATTCAGCTGCATTACAGTGATTAGGGAAGAAAACTGAGAGTTCTATGGATTGATTTAAGGTAGCAGGGGAACAAACTTTGGGGACAAAGGAGGGATTAGTATGCAGTGACACCCTGTCCTTGTGAAAGATCAAATAAGGTGGCTTAACAGACAAGGCTTGTAGCTCTGATACCCATCTAGCTGACATAGTAGCTACCAAAAACAGTCTTCCAAGACAAAAATTTCAATGAAGATGAGTGTGAAGGTTCAAACAGGGGAGAAGTCAGTTTGGACAACACAAAATTTAAATCCCAAGAAGCCACAGGTTCTTGCAGTGGTGGTCTCAAAAGAGCGATTTCTTTCAAAAAGGTCTTGCATAGCTTATGAGACATTAAATTGTTATCTGGAAACCCTAAGTGAAAATGAGAAATCACCGCCAATTGGACTCTGGTAGTGGTGGCGGCAGCTCCTTGTTGAAAAAGCTCAGAGAGAAATTCCAGAATCACAGGGATAGAAACGGTGTAGGGATCTACATTCATTTTCTGTGCCCAAATAGAAAATCTTTTCCATTTACTGCCATACAGCCTCCTAGTTGAAGGTTTATGGGATGACATAAGAATATGTGATACTGAGGATGATACATCATGAAGCCTGACCAGGGATGGAACTGGAGCAGCCACTCTGTCAACCTGAGGGTGTGGACTGAGGGATGTAGTGAACCTGACATGTGAGTCAACAGATCTGGAGCTGGGTCCAGGATCCAAGGATCGTCCAGGAGAAGAGGCTTAAGAAAAGGGAACCAGACCTGACGAGGCCAGTAAGGAGCAATGAGGATCAACTTGCTTCCCAGCCGACTGTCTTTCTGAATCACTTTGAAAATGAGAGGAAATGGAGGAAAAGCATACAGAAGTCCCATGGGCCAATCGTGAGCCAGAGCGTCTCTGGGTGTCTCCCCTGGAGGGGGAAGAGTGAAAAATAACTGCTTTTGGTAATGACTGGGCTGGCAAAGACGTTGCAGCAAGGCTGACCCCATTTGCAGAAAATCTGTTCCGCTGTTTCCTGTTTCAAAGACCACTTGTGAGGCAGTAGGATCACCAGGCTGAGCTTGTCGGCCATCACGTTGGTCATCCCTGGAATGTGCATTGCAACCAGAAAGCTCTGGGAAGAAATCACCCATTCCCAAACTCGCATGCCTTCTCAACAGAGTAGGTAAGATCTGGTACCGCCCTGTTTGTTGATATACCAAACTACCGACATGCTGTCGGATTGTATCACAAAAGTCCCGAGAGGGAGAAGGTCTTGAAGTGCTTGCAACACCAGGAGCACCACTCTCATCTCCAGAACACTGATATGGAGGTGAGCCTCACATTTTTGCCATGTGCCTTGGACAGTCCTGCCGAGATAATGCTCTCTCCCACCCAATCTGGGAGGCATCCGTGGTCACAGTGGCAACGGGTTGGGCAGGAACAAAGGGAGCGCCCGTGATCAACTGATTGGGAGCTATCCACCAAAGAAGGTCCTTCTTGCATGATTCCATCAGCAGGATAGGATGACTCAGTGGGAGATATTGGAAGGACCATTGGGAAGACAGAAGCCACTGGAGAATTCTCATGTGCAACCTGGCTAATGGTACTAATAGAATGGTGGAAGCCATAGACCCGAGGAGCTGAAGAACCCACTTCGCTTTGACCTTCTGCAACAGAAGAAGACGTTGAATTTGAAAGATTGTTTTGTGCCCTGTCAGCGGGGAGACGAGCTGTCATGTTCACTGTGTCTACCTCTGATCTAAAGGGCACTGGAGACTTTAGTAACACGGAAACCGGTAGGGAATCCACAGACCGGCTCTGAGAAGCAGATTCAATTGCTGATTCAATCGGTTCCGAGATTGGCTCCGAAACACTTGGAACCAACCCTGACACCACAATAGTGCTCTCCTTCAGCTCCGAAGGCAGTGGAGTCCAGGAGGCAGATTTTGACTGTTTAAAAGGTGGCTCCGAGACACCAGCCGGCACCGGAGAAGGCCTTTTTGAAGACTCAGATTTTCCAGACTTGGAGGAAGCCGAAGAACTGGATAGAACTTCCTCAAAAGATGGTTTTAGTAGACCCTTGAGCATAAGCTTGTTCTTTCTCTCCTGTAACACCCTAGGAGAGAAAGCAATGCAGAAAAAATACGATTCCTGCAAGCGGATGGCCCCTAAACAGTAGACACAGCTACTGTGGTCATCCATTAAAGATATCTTTTGGGAGCATTTCATGCACTTCTTAAAACCCGAAGGTTTGTGTTCCTTACTCTCTTTAGACATTTTACACACACACACACACACACACACACACACACACACACACACACACACACACACACACACACACACACACACACACACACAAATGAAAGGAAGAAAAAGAATAATGAGGAAAGAGGACTAGGTCCTCTAACTAAAACGAGCCTAGCCCTACAGAAGAAAGTACCACGAGGACTAGGTCTCTAACATAGATGGGCCTAGCCTGGTTGAACAGAAACTAGGTCTTCTAATTTAAACAGACCAGGAAAATGCACACACACAGAAAACTGTAAATAACTCTATGTGGTAACAATTTTTAGGTCCTGTAACTAAAACGGGCCTAGCCGTACAGAAAGAAGTACCACGAAGACTAGGTCCTCTAACTTAAATGGGCCTAGCCCGGTGGGACAGAAAACTGGGTCTTCTAATTTAAACAGACCAGAAAAAGCACACACACAGAAAACTGTATATAACTCTATGTGGAATAATTAGAAGAAAAAACTAATGTACTAAGGGAGGAACTCCAACCCTTAGCAAATAACCAGCAGATCTCAGATTAAGGAAACTAAGTTGCCAATAATGGTCTAGAAGGACAACAGAATAACAGGAGCCCTTTTTAACTATCAGTGGAAAATTGCCACAAACTAACAAAGTACCTGATAAGGAAAAAAAAAAAATGCAACGGCGCCTACAAGATCTCTAAACAGGCACACAGGATACCAATCTAACAACAAGTTTAAGCTAATAATGCACCGAAAAGGGAAAACAACACTACTGCCTAAGATAATATTACCTTACAACACCGTAATAACTGTAATACAAAATTTAAATAGAAGAATTTTAACACTTAGCCAGAGCCAAGAGAACCACAACCGAACACGTCAATGCGGCAAACGTGATCTGGGGTTTGTACTGGTGCACTATGGGATACCTACTTAGCCACTAGCCAACCAGAAGTCTTCGAGCTTATAAATCGGCCGAGTCTCGGCTCCGAACCCATATGTAAAAATGACAGTGAGATTGGACTACACAACATATGATGTTTGTAGTGCAAAATATGTGTATTTGCCTATGGTGATTTGAACATGGAGAAAGTACAGTTGTGTACCTACCATAAATGTAGACGTTCGAGTGTATTCACTGTTGCAGTTATTACACTTGGGTTATCCTGCTGGCAGGCGACCCGCAGTCGGCCCGAGTTCCAAAGTCTTGGTCCGGCGTCAGTTGCTGTCGCCTCTTCCCTGACGTCAGTGCGCCAGGGGTATAAAAGTAGCAACCAACGCCATTTTCTTCAGTTTTTCTTGTCAAAGATGTCAGGTGCCCCCAGATAGGAAGGCTGAAATTATAAAAATATGCCAAAAAAACATGCATATGTTACTATAAACATTTCCTTCATCTACAAGCAAATACACCACATAGGTTGTATAGAGTTGAGAAGTACAGAAAAGTTCCAGCAAAGAAAAGGGGGATGGTGAGTGGGAACCTGGACTGCAACAGTGAATACACTCGAACATCTACATTTATGGTAGGTACACAACTGTACTATGTTCATCGTGTTTCACTGTTGCAGTCATTACACTTGGGTAGAATCCCAAAGCTGAGGTTGGGTGGCTGGGTCTAAATTGGATTTGGCGAGGCTAACAAGCCCTGCAGAACTGCAGTGGCAAAACCTGTTCTGGATTTGGAGTAGAGAGGTAAGTGGTAGTGCTTGGTGAAAGTGTGCACTGAGCTCCAGGTTGCAGATTCTAAAATGTCTTTGGTAGGTACTCCTCTGAGAAAAGCTGCTGAAGTGGCTGCTGCTCTGGTAGAATGAGGCCTAATGCAATTAGGCACAGATTTGCCATGTTGTGCATAACAGAAGCGGATGCAGTGTCCTATCCATTTGGAGATTGTCTGCTTTGTAATAGGTTTTCCTTGTGATCCTGCAGCATATGCTACAAACAGTTGCTCAGTTTTTCTGAAAGCTTTCATTTTGTCCAAGTAGAATCGTAGCTGCCTGTGTATATCCAAAGCATGCAGAAGTCTTTCCCCTTTATTCTATGGATTTGGGTAAATGAATGGTTTGGTTTAAGGCCACATTGGAGACCACTTTTGGCATGAATGTTGGGTTTGTCCTAAGAGAAACCCTGTCCTGATGAAAAATGAGGAAAGGTTCCACAGCCATCAATGCCTGTAACTCTGAGACTCTTCTTGCTGAAGTTATTGCTAGGAGCAGAGCAGTTTTCCATGACAAAAATTTTAGATCAGCTGTGCTGGCTGGTTCAAATGGAGGTAGTGTTAGTTTTTCTAAAACAAAGTTGAGGTCCCAAGTAGGTACTGGTGCTCTTATATTTTTTGCCCCTCTGAGGTATTGTCGTAGTAGAGGATGTGAAAAAATAGGAGGATCTGTATTGTAATGCACTGAAATGGCAGTGGCATGGATTTTGATGGATGAAAAAGATAGGCCTTTGTCCAACATCTCAGTTAGGTATTGCAAAATCTGAGGTATATTAGGGACAAGTGGATCGAGCCCTTGTGCCTGGTTCCAAGCACAGAATCTCTTCCATTTTTCTGCATAAGATTTCCTAGTGCTGGACCTCTTCCAAAATAACATCCATAACAGCTTTAGAGAGAGGTGCAGTCTGAGTGGCTACATTATCTGCCATGCTGCCAGGTTTATGGTTCTGAGTTAACTGTGCAAAATCTGATTGGTTTGTTGTGTCAGAAGATGAGGGATATGAGGTAGAGGCCAAGGTGGACCTTGGGACAAACACTTTAGGATTGGGTACCACTGTTGGCATGGCCAGTCTGGTGCAATCAGGATCATTTTTGGTCTCTCTTGTCTGACTTTTAGAAGCACCTTGGTGAGAAGAGGCATTGGACGGAAGGCATAGACTGTCAGGTCTTTCCAGCTGAATGATACAGCATCCACTTTCCGTGCTTGAGAGTGATAAGTCCTTGTACAAAATTTCTGTATTTGGTAATTGTGAGGGGAGGCAAAAAGATCTATGTCTGGGCGTCCCCATTTCCTTATTATCATGTTGAACACTTGCGGATTTAGCTTCCATTCGTGAGAAACCATTAGATTTCTGCTTAGTTCATCTGCCTGTGTATTTTTTGTTCCTGGCAGGAATTGTGCTTGCAGATGTACCTGGTAGGTCAGTGCTGTGTTCCACAAAGTCATGGCTTGTCTGCATAGGGGGTAGGAATGTTTGCCCCCTTGCTTGTTTATGTACCACAAAACTGTGGTATTGTCCGTCTTTATTAATAGTTGTCTTGGATGTATTAGGTCCTTGAAGGCTGTCAGGGCATTCCGTACAGCTAGCATCTCTTTTTGATTGATGTGAAGATGCATTTGTTCCTTGGGCCACGTGTCCTGAATACATTTTCCTGCCATATGTACTCCCCAGGTATAATCCAATGCATCCGTTGTTACTGTCTGCCTGGCGGTAGGTAAGGTGAAAGGCTGTCCTTTGTTGTGGTGACAGGCCTGGGACCACCATCAAAACTCCTGTTGTAGGCAGGGAATCAAGGTTATGACTGTCTCTTGGCTGTGACAATGCTGAGTCCAAATACTTTTTAAATACCATTGCAGTTTCCTCATATGCAGTTTTGCATATGGAATTAGTAGAACGCAGGATGCCATGAAACCCAGGGCTTGCAGAATTTGTCTTGCAGGCAGCTGGGTCTTTGTTGCCATCATTTGAAAGTAATGAGTCAGTTGCTTTTGTTTGACTGGTGTGAGGTAAGCCATCTGGGCAGTTGTATTTAAGCTTGCACCCAGGAATATTATCTCTTGAGAGGGCACTAGTTTCGATTTCTTTTCGTTTACTGTGTACCCTAGGCAAATTAGCAATCTTTTTGCAAACGCCAGGTGCTCTAGAAGAATGTCTTTGCTCTCTGCTTGAATAAGGCAGTCGTCCAAGTAGGGGTATATTTGAATTCCTTTTTGTCTGCAAAATGCAATTACTGGTGCCAGGCATTTTGTGAAGACCCTGGGCGCAGTAGATAAGCCAAAGGGCAGTGCAGAGAATTGGTAACGCATTGAGCCTGCTATAAATCTGAGGTAGCTTCTGCATGAATGCCTGATTGGGATGTGCAGGTATGCCTCCTTGAGGTCCAAAGTTACTAGCCAAGCCTCCTTGCCCAGCATGGGCAGAAGTTGTTGTAGTGTTAACATTTTGAATTTTGGAACATCCTTGAAAGTATTTAGGATTGACAGGTCCAGTATTGGTCTCCAGACTTTGTCTTTTCTGGGTACTAAGAAAAGTCTTGAGTAAAATCCTTGCCCCTCATTTTGTGTGGAACTTTTTGAATAGCTCCCATATCCATAAGAGCTGCAATCTGTTTTTATGCCTCTGCCCATTGGTTTTGTGGCAGGTTTGGCATACCTTTTGGCTTTGGAAGCGTGTGGAAGTGGAATATGTACCCCTGAGAAACAATATTCAGCACCCATTGGGTGATCATGTACCAATTTTTTAAGAAAAGTGCTAGCTTGCCCCCTAGGGGTGCTGTCAACTGGTAAGAGCTTGGCATTTGCAGAGGGAAGTCATTGTGACTGTTTCCTATAAGGTTGTGATTTGTCTTCTCCTCCTTTGGGGGCTGAGCCACCCCATTGTTTAGGTCTGTAGGAGCCTTGGGGCTGAGATCTGCCTCTTGGGCACCTGTATCTGCCTCTTTGTGGTCTGTCTGACACTGGAAAGGACCAATTTTTTGAAGGCCAGTTTCTGCTAAATCTAGGTGGTTGAACCTGTAAGAAATCTTTGATCGTTTGCATTGACTTTGCTTTATCCTCCATTTTCTTTAACACCTCTTCTGTCTTAACACCAAACAAAGTATCATGCTGTAATGGAGCATACAATAATTTTACTTTAACATGGACAGGTAAACTTTGTTCTTTCAACCAAACATGTCTTCGAATAGCAGAGCCTGTAACTGCAGCTCTACAAGAAGCCTCTAATGGATCAAAACCACACTGCAGAGTATGCTTTCCCACTTGTTCAATTGCATGCAATAAATCCTGCATTTCTTTACTGTCAGGGCTTTCTATATTTGTAACCATTTTCTGCTTTAACAATGACATGAGGTACTGCTGATATTTAAGCATGTGAAACTGACAGTTTAAAGCTCATATAGCTAAAGTAGCAGAAGTGTAAACTTTTCCCCCATCTGTCCAGAGCTCTGGAATCCCTATCTGAGGGGACAGGATTTTTGGCAGTGGAAGCCTTAACCCGTTTAGGACCCTGAGAAATTGTTTCTGGGTCTGCAGCGGGGTTTTCTAAAGAAATTTATGAGAGCCAGGGACCCTGTAGTACCTGTCTGGCTTTACTGGTGCAGGGGGTAAAGAGTCAGGAGACAGCCTGGATTCAGAAAAAACATCATCTACAATATCAAGCACAGGGGGGATAGCCAGGGGCCTGTGCTGAGGCAATAAAAGGAAATCTCTGAGCCTTTTCTTGGATTCTAATCCTTGCTCTCCCAATGGAAATGCTCCCTCATGGTGTGCAGGGTTTCCCCCAAAAGAATAATCCTCAGGCGGTGAGGCTGAAGGAATGGACTCTTCAGCATCAGAGTCCTCATAGGGAGGGAGAGAATAGCCCTCATCAGAAGAATCAGAGGAAATGGAAACCTGATCAGAGGAATCATAAACTGTGTCTTGCCTAGTCCTTTTGTCAGGAGGGGGATGGGAGCCCCTGATTAAAGTAATAAGGTCTTCGGCCATTTTGAGCATCTGTTTCTTTGGCATGGATGACTGTTCTGGAGAATGCTGCACTTGTTTCCTTGTCTTTAATGGTGTTTTTGACTTTGCCTTTCCTGCTGTAGAAGCCTTAATTGTAAGCTGTGAAGGTCTGAAAACATAAATCAGAAGCCGATACCTACTCAGCGGTTCCGGACACAAATGAGGGTATATTTTTTGTAGGCCCAATACCATGAGTTTCCACAGACCTCGGTGTCTCCACGTGGCTGTTGGTTACGGCCTGTGGCTCTGAGGTAGCGGGTGTCAGGGGCTGCAAAACTGCCTCACTGAGAACCGGCGACTGACCTAGAAGAGGCTTCATCGTCCGTTTTGGACCTCGGATGCCTGTCTTTTTCTTTGTCTTTGCGTTTTTTATACATTCCGGTCATCGGTTGTTCCGACGGCATTATATAATTAAATCTTTGTCCAAAATAATGTAAGGCAAAATCAAACCGACGTTTAATAGTGTGTTTATTGAATCTAGCACAAAATCGACAACTAGTAATGTCGTGGTCAGGGCCTAGGCAAGGAATACAGAAAGAGTGAAAGTCCTTATGAGGTATTTGCTTCCCACAAGAAATACAATTATTAACTTTTACTGACATTGGTCTGGAGCAAGAAGAAGTTTCCCCAACGGGGTACTTAACTTTTACTGACATCGGTCTGGAGCAAGAAGAAGTTTCCCCAACGGGGTACTTAGCTTTATTGAAGACTTCGGTTCTGAAATTCAATTTTGAAAATCTCAGGAGTCGGCCAACCGGCACTTGCAAACTGCTTTTGCTTCAGGCACCGCGCGGCAAGAAAGACTGAAGAAAATGGCGTTGGTTGCTACTTTTATACCACTGGCGCACTGACGTCAGGGAAGAGGCAACAGCAACTGACGCCGGACCAAGACTTTGGAACTCGGGCTGACTGCGGGTCGCCTGCCAGCAGGATAACCCAAGTGTAATGACTGCAATAGTGAAACATGATGAACATGCTCAAGTGCATTGAATGTAGTGGCAAATGTAAAAAACTACAGACACAAACTGATGTCAAGTTTGGACACCCTACAATGGATGTAGGCTGCCAATACAAAACATATTGCAAAGTTAAGATGGACTGAGTTGCAAAATCGAGACAAGTTTCAACTTCACAGAACATATTTGTTTCCTTTTGATTTATGACAGAAGTGGACTTGTTTTTTAAACAAATGCAGAAATTTGCTTTACTGAAGGATTTTATTTTTAATTGGGAAGTGACACAATTTTAACATGTACAACTTTTAATTTTTATTTCTTCAAGGACAACTGTTGTGTTATACCAACTCTTCCCAATGACAAATTCTAAGAATAATTCTTCACAAAATAGTTAATTTTATATTACAAGTACCATTTTAATATTATTAAAATACTATCACATCACGTCTTTCTTGTACCGAAAGGCACAGCAAACAATATTTAAACACATCAGTAAAACTACAAAATAATTTCATACATCAATATGTTTAATGCCTCTTTTGCCTGTATCCTCTAAATATACTTGTTGGGTTCCAAAGAAAGCCTTGTGGCTTAATCTGGTACTGTTTTAACCCAGATTAGTCACAGTGACTGCTCCTAAAACAATGACCATCTCACTTGTTTCCTAAACTTGGTGTTAGTATGAACAACACAACTGTGCATGGGCTTAAATGCCCTGATCTTTGCCACAAATTGTCATCCTTAAAACTGCTGTTTTCATTTGTGTATAATCTAAAAATCAATAAAAAAGTTAAAACTGTTTTAAAATCTATAAAATACATACACCATTTTACAATTCACATTATTCCAAAAGCTTTAGAAATGTAGAAATGTTGAATTTTGCCATTCTTCTAGAATGCTGTGGAATACTTAGGACACCTGTACTCTAAGCAACAATTTGAAAAAAGAGCAGAAAAATATGGTCACCTCAATAAATTACACACAAAAAAAAAAAAGAATCCAGGTCTACAAATAAAAGGGCGTATCAAAGCTCTTCCTCGATTCTTCCATTAAAACTGTGTTGAACTTCTCTGGAAAATGAAGGCTGGACAAACACCTCAAAATTGGTGTACTTGACAGGTACACTGTTTGTTTCAGTGCCATATAATTCCACAATGGCACTACATGGCACTCCTGAAATCTTACATTCAGTTGACAGATGGTCACAAAATGCTAAATTGAAACCCTCTTTCCTGTACCTGAGAAAAGAATAATTTTCTAAAGCATGGAAATTCCATCTTACACATACCAAGGTGAACTGTAAAGTATTTCAAACCGTGTTTCTGATTTAAATGGCATGGTTGAGTATTCAGTTAAGTCTGTGTGAAATACAAAAAAACTGAACTTCGGACTTTCAGTATTCTCAGTTTTCCTCTTAATGATGGTATTAGTGCCACAGAGTGGAGAGGATGCCTGCAGCAGTGATGTCACATTTCACTTCAGTATGCCTCTGGTGCTATGTCTATGTAACAGTCTTCTGTACAGCCGACTTAGTAGACCCTGAACCACACATCTGCTGTTGAGTACTGAAGGGGTATTGGTGGGTCAGTTAAGTCAAGACACTTCCGGACAAACTGCCTAGAAAGCTACTGTAGGCAAAGCTTCAGTAGATGGCCTCATCCATATTATCATCACTGTCATCTGCATAATCTTCACCATTATCAAAATAGGACATGATGTAGTCTGTCTCCTGAAGAAGGAAAAGCAAAATATTAGCAGCTTACATCTAGTCAGCAACTTTTAAAGGCAAAAATAGGTAAAGCAATTTCATTCTTATCTTGACAATCCATCCATTCATTTACCATTCACCTATCATTCTCACTGCCCCCCCCCCCCCACATCCCAGATTCTCCCTTCAGATGCCAGTCTTCCATTTTGCTACTCCAATGCAGGTGTCCACAAATATAAAGTACAGGATAATGTAACAGAAATCTTCGATGGACTTGTAGTTCACAGCTTCAGCTTTGATACAAGTCAAGAAAAATTCATGCATACTGCTTACCCACTTTTAGTTTCAATCTTCCAGCATACAATCAAAATAAGCATACTTCAACTATAAAATTCTCATTGCAGTACCACAACATTATAACAATCTTCTAACATTTCCCATTTTTAGAAAGAAAAGCAGAAGGTTGACATACTTAGTTGCATTATTAACTGCCTCTACGTCTTTGGCAAATGGGTGAAATACACCCAAACCCTATCCAGTCTAGTATTTCAGCAGTGCCTTTAACTCTAAGTGCTGGGTTGTAAGGAGAAGTTTCTTCATACATAAATACTAATATTAGCATAAATATGCAAGACAGTAATAAAATAAACTACAAACAGAAAGTCATAAGAAAGTATAAACACTTACTAAGCCTGACTGATGTAGTATGATTAGCACTATAAGGTGCACTTCTCTCTCCTCTTCCCATTTCACTGTCCATCCCAAAGTTCAGAGAATACTTCTGCTGGACTGCAGTGCACCAAATTCGAGATCATTCATGGGCCCCACCACCCCTTCTTAAAAAGTACTTCCTTTCATTACACTTGGTCGTTTACCTTTCAAATGTCATCGATGCCCTTGTGTACATCCATCCGCATTACCCGCAACTTGCACCTCCATATTTCCTTTTCCTCTTTCTTCCTTCCATCTTTACTCACTCTCCATACAATCATTCACTCCCAGATCATCTTACAGGCCCTCCCATGCATACTCCACAAATGTGTTGCTCTTATCTCTGCAGACCTATAGAACTGAAAAATATTCTAGGCACAGCTCTGCAATTTTACACAGTGTATTAATTAAGGATACATCCTTTGAGTCTGGCTGCCTCACCACTGATATGACATACCTTTGCCACATCTTCACTTGCACTGCATACATGATTTTAGTTTAGGTGTAATAATCACGCCCATATATTTCTACTTTTCTGTATCCACTAGATCCACTTGCTCCCAGTATGTAATACAGCCACGGAAATTCCTTTCTGACAGTGCATAATTCTGTCTTTCTTTAGACTAAATCATACCTGCTTATCTGTCTGCCAACACACTAACTTCACTCAGTCTTGCTGAAGGCAGATTCCCTGACCTAACTACTACAGCAATTTTGATGTTAACAGCAAATGAGTTAACTCTCTCTATGCTATATTCCTCTGCTTATTTTAGAAACCAAAGTGTAAAGGGGACTTACTCTGACAAGAAGCCCTGCAGTGCCCCACTGATCGTAGGATGTTCATAACATATCCCTCCTAATCACTACACTACTTCCCATCAGCCAGTTCCACATGCACTTGACAAACTTGTGTTACACTCCCAGCATCTTGTCTTCCTCACCAGCTCTTGTATGTCACAGTATGAAAGCTTTTAAATGATGTCAAAATATACTCAAAGCCACTGAGTTTCCCTTGTGAATGTTAGCTGTACCTTGGAAAAGTACAGTTGTGTACACTTACTATAAATGTAGATGTTCAAGTGTATTCACTGTTGCAGTCATTACATTTGGGTTATCTGCCTGCAGGTAGCCCTCAGCCGGCCTGAATACCAGAGTCTTGGATTCCTGCATCAGATGCTGTCTCTTCTTCCATGACGTCAGGTCATCAGGGGTATAAAACGCAGCCGACGTCATTACATCAATTTTTCTTGCTCCAGATGTCAGATGCCCCCAGAATGGGAAGCAATTATATGTTATGGTACACCTCCATCAAAAAACAAATACACCAGAAAGCTTAAAAACAAGAAGGAAAGGTAGAGCCAAGAGAAGTCAGGGGGCTGGAAGGGAAGGTAACCAGGACTGCAACAGTGAATACACTCGAACATCTACATTTATGGTAAGTGTACACAACTGTACTATGTTCTTTGTGTTTCACTGTTGCAGTCATTACATTTGGGTTGATTTCCAAAGCTAAGGAAGGAGGAAGTTGGAGAGCATTAGGGACAGCTATTAAGCCCTGCAAGACTGCAGTGGCAAAACCAGCTCTGGATTTAGAAAAAATAGGCATGTGGTAATGCTTGGTGAAGGTATGTACAGAACTCCAGGTACCAGCTTCTAGGATGTCCCTGGTAGAGACTCCTCTGAGAAAGGCTGTAGAGGAAGATGCAGCCCTGGTGGAATGAGATCTTATCCCAGGTGGGGTAGGTTTTCCATGGTGCTTATAGCAGAAATGAATGCAATGGGCTATCCATTTAGAAATGGTTTGCTTTGAAATGGCCTTCCCCTCTGCCCCTGCAGCAAAGCCAACTAGTAGCTGTTCAGATTTTCTGAGAGACTTAGTCCTGTCCAAATAAAATTTAAATTGTCTGTGCACATCCAAAGAGTGCAGTATTCGTTCTCCTTTGTTTTGTGGATTCAGGAAAAAGGTAGGCAAATGAATGGACTGATTTAGGGCCACACTAGACACCACCTTGGGCATAAAGGAAGGATTGGTCTGTCTGCATGGAAGATAATGAAGGGCTCCACTGCCATGAGGGCCTGTAATTCAGACATGCTTCTTGCTGAAGTGATGGCTAGAAGGAAGGCTGTTTTCCAAGAAAGGAATTTCAACTCTGCAGTTGCAGCTGGTTCAAATGGACGGAAAGTGAGCTTTTCCAATGCAAAGTTAAGGTCCCAAGCTGGAGTAGGGGCTCGCCTGAGGGTCTTAAATTTTTAGCCCCTCTGAAGAATTGCTTTAGCAGGGGGTGAGAGAAGAGGGGTGGTTCATTATTATAATGTGCTGAAATGGCAGAGGCATGAATTTTACTTGATGAGAAGGATAGGCCCTTGTGGAGCATTTCTGTTAAATACTGAAGAATATGAGGTAAGCTGGGCACCATTGTGCCCATCCCCTGAGTCTGGCTCCAGGAACAGTATCTTTTCCACTTTTCAGCTTAGGATTTTCTAGTACTAGGCCTTCTTGCTTCCAGAATGACATCTAGCACCTGCTTACTGAGGGATGCTATTGGAGAGCTCAAGGAATTAGCCAGGCTGCAAGGTTCAGGGTTTGAAGCTGAGGGTCCAGAATCTGGCCAGCCTGCTGGGACAGCAGGGAAGGTGTCTGAGGTAGGTGCCATGGCTCCAGCAGTATCATACTGTACAAGAGGTGGTACCAGTGCTGGCGAGGCCAGTTTGGTGCAATCAGTATTGTCCTAGGCTTGTCCTGTTTGATCTTTAACAGAACCTTCGAGAGGAGAGGCAGCGGGGGAAAGGCATAAATCGAGAGGCTTTCCTAGGTAAAGGACAGGGCATCCACTTTCCAAGCTTGATTGCGGGAAGTCCTAGTGCAGAATTTGTCCAATTGGTAGTTCTGAGGGGAGGCAAACAGGTCTATCTCTGGAGTCCTCCATTTGTTCCTCAAGAGGTTGAATATTTTTGGTTCCAGTTTCCATTCATGTGGGTCCAAGAGATTTCTGCTTAGGTCGTCCGCCAGTGAGTGAATTTAGCTTGCCCAGAAGGAATTGAGCTTGTAGGTGCACTTGGTAGCTCAAGGCTGTGTTCCACAGAGCCATAGCTAGTCTGCAGAGAGGTACTGCTTGTTTATGTACCACATAACTGTGGTGTTGTCTGCCTTTACCAATAATTGTCCTGGAAGGATGTGGTCTCTGAAGGCTGTGAGGGAATTCTGTACAGCTAACATTTCTTTTTGTTTGATGTGCAGGTGCATCTGGCTCGGGTTCTATTTGCCCTGAATGCACTGCCCTTCCAAGTGAGCCCCCCCATGCATAGTCTGATGTGTCTGTTGTTAGGGTTTTGGCGGCAGGGAGTAGAGTGTAAGAGGGACCCTTGTTGTGGTAGCAGGCCTCTGCCCACCAAAGGAACTCTTGTCTTTATACAAGGAATGATAGGCTTTTTGATACCATTGTAGTTTCCTCATATGCAGTCTTGCGCCCAGGGTATTCACAAAGTATCTAGCTCCAGCAATTGCATTTTGCAGGCAGAGAAATATTCAAATATACCCCTACCTGGACGATTGTCTGATTCAGGCAGAAAGCCAGGACTTGCTATTAAAACATCTGGCATTCGTAAAGAAACTTCTAACCTCACTGGGGTACACCATAAACGAAAGGAAATCTCACCTAGTACCCTGCCAACAGATTGTATTCCTGGGAGCAAGCTTGAACACAACTTCCCAGATGGCATCCCCCCCCCCCAATAGAAAGCTAAGCTATGGTGGGAAAATCATCACCAGTAAAAAGTAAATACCAATACCAATACCCCTACAAGGGGTGAGTAATATACACATACAGGAAAGAGATATAGAGAGAAGGGGGCTGGAGGGAAGGTAACCAGGACTGCAACAGTGAATACACTCAAACATCTACATTTATGGTAAGTGTACACAACTGTACTATATTCTTCATGTTTCACTGTTGCAGTCATCACACTTGGGTTGATTCCCAAAGCTGAAGAAAGGGTGGAGGTAGTCAAGAAGAGTTTGGGCTGGCTAGTATGCCCTGCAGGACTGCAGTTGCAAAACCCGCCCTGGATTTGGAAAATATAGGCAGGTGGTAATGCTTAGTGAATGTGTGTACAGAACTCCAGGTAGCAGCCTCCAGAATGTCCTTGGTAGGGACTCCCCTGAGGAATGCTGTAGAGGTAGAAGATACCCTAGCGGAATGTGTTCTGACCCCCTGAGGGGTTGGTTTTCCATGGTGTTTGTAGCAGAAATGGATACAGTGTGCTATCCACTTGGAAATGTTCTGTTTTGAAATGGCCTTGCCCTCTGCCCCTGGAGCAAAACTGAGTAATAACTGGTCAGATTTCCTGATGGGCTTAGTCTATTGGGAGGGTGGCCTAATGGTTAAGGTGTTTGCCTTACAAGCACAGGGTGCAGGGTTTGAGTCTCACAAGCAGTAATTGGCTAGGCCTAAAAAGGCTTGCAAGGGCAGTTAGCTTAGTACTAATCTGTGAACCTATGAATCCTATCCAGTTAGAATCTGAGCTGTCTGTGCACGTCCAAAGATAGCAGCATCCTTTCCCCTTTATTTTGAAGGTTAGGGAAGAAGGTTGGCAACTTGATAGATTGGTTGAGAGCCACACTGGACACCACTTTAGGCATAAAGGAAGGATTAGTCCTGAGGGAGATCCTGACAGCATGAAAAATAATGAAGGGTTCCACGGCCATAAGTGCTTGTAGCTCAGACACTCTTTTAGCTGAAGTGATGGCCAGAAGCAATGCTGCTTTCCAACAGAGGAATTTTAACTCTGCTGATGCTGTAGGCTCAAAAGGGGGTAGAGTGAGCTTTTCCAGTACAAAGTTAAGGTCCAAGCAGAGGTGGTTGCTCTCCTTGGTGGCCTTAAGTTGTTTTCCCCTCTCAGGAACTGTCTGATGAGAGGGTGAGAGAAGAGGGGTGGCTCAGAGTTGTAATGAGCTGAGATGGCAGAGGCATGGATCTTAATAGAGGAGAAGGGTAGGCCTCTGTGGAGTAGATCTGCTAAGTAATCCAGGATTAGTGGTAGGGAGGGCAGAGTTGTGTCCTCTCCTTTAGACTGAATCCAGAAGCAATATCTTTTCCACTTATCAGCATAGGATTTTCTTGTACTGGGTCTTCTGGCTTCAAGAATGACATTCAACACCTGCTTGCTTAGGCCGGTCCCTGGGGGAGAATTCAAGGAATAAGCCAGGCTGCAAGATTCATGGTTTGCAGGTGCAGATGCAAGATCTGTCCTCCCTGCTAAGTGAGCAGGGTCGGGCTCTGGGGTAGGTGCCAGGGTGGCTCCAGTGACAGGCTGCGCAGTAGTGGATACCAGTGCTGGCATGGCCAGTCCGGGGCAATCAGGATTGTCCTTGGTCTGTCCTGTCTTATCTTGAGCAATATTCTTGAGAGAAGGGGCAGAGGGGGGAATGCATAGATTGAGAGGTTTACCCACTGGAAAGATAGGGCAATCCACTTTCCAGGTCCTGCTGTGAGGTGTCCAGGTGCAGAATTTGCTGAGCTGGTGAAGGCAGGGGAGAGGGAAAGAGATCCACCTCTGGGGTCTCCCATTTCTAAAACAGAAGGCTGAAGGTGCTTGGCTCTAATTGCCACTCATGTGGATCTAGGAAATTTCTGCTTAAGTCGTCTGCCAGTGAGTTTTGTTTTCCTGGCAGGAATAGAGCTTGCAGATGGACCTGCATGTCCAAGGCCGTGTTCTACAGGGCCATGGCTAGCCTGCAAAATGGGTAAGAGTGGGTTCCCCCCTGCTAGTTGATGCATCACATAACTGTGGTGTTATCTGTTTTTATTAGCAGGGGTCCTGGTGAGAGTAGGGATCTGAAAACTGTTAGAGAGTGCTGAACAGCTAACATGTCTTTTTGGGTGATGTGCAAATGAATTTGACTTGGACTCCAGTGGCCCTGAATGCACTTGTCCAGGTGTGCCCCCCAGGCATAGTCTGATGCGTCTGTGGTTAGGGTCTGGGCGGCATGGGGTTGAGTAAAGGGAAGTCCCTTATTGTGGTTGCATGCTGCTGCCCACCAAAGAAACTCTGTCCTTAGACAAGGTATGAAAGGAATAACAATTTCCAGGTCCTGAGAATGTTGGCAAAGACTTTTTACGTACCACTGAAATTTCCTCATATGCTGTCTGGCATATGGAAACAGTAGGATGCATGAGGCCATGAACTCTAGGGCCTGCAGGATTTTCCTTGCAGATAGCTGGGTTTTTGTGGCCATTTGAGTGAAGTAGACTGTCAGATAGGCTTGTTTTGCTGGAGTAAGGAATGCCATCTGGGATGCTGTGCCCAAGCTTGCACCCAGGAATACAATATTTTGTCTGGGGACTAGTTTTGATTTATTTTCATTGATGGTGTACCCCGGGAAGGTTAGAAGTTTTTTTACAATCGTCAGGTGCTGCAACAGCATTTCCTGTCTGTCAGGCAGTCGTCCAAGTACGGGTAAATTTGAATTTCTCTGTCTGCAGTAGGCAATGGCGGGAGCCAAGCATTTTGTGAATACTCTGGGAGCAGTGGATAAGCCAAAAGGAAGTGCAGAGAACTGTTAATGCATAGATCCTGCCCTGAAGTGGAGATATTTCCTGCATGAATCCCTGATAGGGATGTGCAGATAGGCTTCTTTTAAGTCTAGGGTGGTTAACCAGGCATCTTTGGCTAGCATAGGAAGAAGCTGCTGCAGGGTGAGCATTTTGAATTTTGGTACCTGCAGGAAGGTGTTTAGAATGGAAAGATCTGGGATTGGGCGCCGAGTGCCCTCTTTTCTGGGTACCAGGAAAAGTCTGGAATAGAACCCGTGACCAATCTGTTCCACAGGAACAGGTTGAATTGCCCTTATGGAGAGCAGGGATTAAACTTGGTTTTGTGCCACTGCCCACTGGTTTTGAGAACCCTTTTGGGGATGGCAGTGAGTGGAAGTAAAATTTGTACCCTTGGGATACAATGTTGAGGACCCATCGGTCTTTGGTGATGGAAGTCCAGTTTTTTGCATGATGGGCAAGTTTTCCTCCTTGGAGCATGAGCAGTTGGGCAGAGGTGGGGAGTGGAGTTGAGAAGTTATTGTGAATTCTTTCCATAAGGGGGTGGCTTAGCACTCCCTGTTTTTGAAGTGGAAGCACTCCATTGCTTAGATCTCTGCATACCCTGAGACTGTAGTCTAGGGGGTCTGTTTCCCCTAGGTCTAGTTTGAGCTGGCCTTGAGGGGGCTAGAAAGGACCAATGTTTTGAGGGACAATGCCTACTGAATCTAGGAGGCTGTACTTGCAAGAAATCTTTGACTGTCTGCATAGATTTAGCTTTTTCTTCCATTTTTTTTTTAAGAACCTCTTCTGCTTTGGTGCCAGACAGATTATTCTTGTTCAAAGGAGCATCCAGTAATTTAGATTTGATATGATCTGGCAAGGTCTGCTCCTTAGCATGCCTTCTCAGTACAGAACCAGTGACTGCTGCCCTGCAAGATGCTTCCAGGGCGTCAAAGCCACACTGCAAAGTATGCTTGCTGACTTGGCTTGCAGACTGCATAAGCTCTTCTTGTAATTCTTTATTTTCTGCACAGTCTGTAAAGATAGCTATTTTTTGCTTAATAAGTTCCATGATATGTTGTTGGTACTTCAGCATGTGAAACTGACAATTCAAAGCCCTAATGGTGAGAGTTGCTGAGGTGTATACTTTCTTACCCCATCTGTCTAAAGCTCTGGAATCCCTGTCCTTAGGGGTGGGATTCTTACCTGTAGTTGCTTTGATACCTTTAGGCCCCTGGGATATGACCTCTGGACTCTTGGTCTGTTAAAGCTGCTGGGGACAGGTCTCTTTTTCTTTTAGCAGGGGAAGGCTGACTTCCCCGAATCAGCATAATAAGGTCTTCTGCCATTTTAAGCATTTGATGTTGTGGCAAGGAAGCAGGTGCTTTAGTCTGGGTCGTTGGTTTTTTAGGTGTAGTGTGTACTCTTGGCCTTAGAAACTCTGTAGTTTTAGACAGAACTGAAGAAGCGAAAGAAGTCGTAGGTTTGTGTCGAATATCGGTAGTTCGAAGAACTTCCTCAGAAGCCGGTGCTAGAGATATCCGCAGGTTCCGTAGTCGAAGAAGAGTCTCGTAGCATACCGGACTCTGAAAGGGTCTTGGTAGAGGCCTGTGAATCCACTGAAGCGGGCATCAGGGGCTGCGAAAGTGCCTTACTGCATACTTGCCGACTAGCTTAACTGAAGCGTCATCGGCAGTTTTGGACCTGTGTGGTCTGTCTCTGTCTTTATCCTTACGTTTTTTTTGGAAGATCAGTAGTCGGATGGCTTACCGAAGCCATTTCAGAATACGGAGATCAAGAACGCAAGTATTTAGCGACAATAAGGGCCCGAAGATGAATAGTTCAGGCGTTGAATAAGGCACAAAACCGACAGCGAGGCACGTCATGGTCTGGGCCTAAACAGGTGAAGCAGTAAGAATGGAAATCTCGGTGTGGTATTTGCTTTCCACAAGCAAGACAATTGTTAACTTTTTCTGACATCGGTTAGAGCAAGAAAAAAGGATCCCCAATGGGGTACTTAACTTTAGAAGACTTCAGGATAATTGAATTCAGAAACGAAAACTCAGGTAGCGGTCGACCGGCAGTCGTGCAAACTGCTTCTGCTTCAGGATCCTTGGCAAGAAAGACTGATGTAATGGCTTTGGCTGCCTGTTTTTATACCCCTGACGACCTAATGTCAGTCCTGGAGCGACAACAACTGACGCATAAATACTAAGTCTCTGGTATTCGGGCCAACTGAGAGCTACCTGCAGGCAGATAACCTAAGTGTGATGACTGCAACAGTGAAACACGAAGAACATCTAACATGTGGAAGTGCAGAGCCTCAGTGCAGTCAGCCCAGTAGCTCAACACACTAAAGCATATACTGCACAAAAAATACTCTGTGTACCACTGCAGTTTTATACACTTTGTGCAACGCGAGCATATATGGTGCAGTTCTATAGCTACCTTATACAGCTACATGGACTACAATGAATACTGACATTTAACTTATTTTTTTTGAAACCCCTCCTGACCTATGAGCCTATTTGTTCCTTACAAGGGAAAGAGTTATCAATGCTCCATTCTTTCACCTGTGAGGCAAGTGCCAATCACAGAATCATCATCCAGGCTGACATTAGGTTCCCCTGGCCCTAAGAATTCCTAACACCCTACAGCAGCTTCTGAGGGATGCTAGTCTATGGTGGGGGGGCATGCAAGTTTAATCATATGACTGCCATCAGACCTACACAGCTATACTGATATAGCATGTCCCTCTGTCCCCAATTCTGCAGATTTTACCACCCACAGTCACAAATGTATGTCACCCAAGTAGCGAGCCAAGCCACCTCCCTCTCCCCAGGATGGGTGAGTTGTATGCTGCTCATTCCTCCTGTTGTCACTGCACTGACAGGTTGCTTAGGGTATTTTTTTTGAGGTGGGGAAGGGAGAAGGTTGGTATTGTCACAGTTGCTCCCTGCTGGTGCTCTGGCAATATAGGCAGGGTTAATGGGAAGGTATTAGGTAAGCATCCTGTATGTGAGACACATAAAACCAGGCTCCCAGGATAAAGAAGAGCAAAAGTGTTTGATAGAAAATACTAGTTTCACTGGTGCAGAGACAGGGGTGCTGAATACAACACACTTAACCAGACTTTCAACAGTACAGCTGGCAAATGAGTAGCTGGCCAGACAAGACAACAGTAAGCAACTAAATATGATCTTTTCTGTCTGTGGTGGGACAGACAGCAGGGTCCCCACCAAAGGATCACCCCTTTCTGTAGACCAACAAGTCGCCCTGGGCATATAAATTGTGCAAACTAAACTTATTTATAGTACTTAAGGGAGGCCGCAGTGGTGCAGCAGTTAGCATTGTCGCCTCACAGCAAGACGTTCTCCCGTTCGATTCTCGTCTGGAGCGCCTTTTGTGAGGAGGCTGCATGTCCTCCCCGCGGTCGAGTGACATTTAAAGACATGCAGGTAGGTGCATGATTGAATGGGTGCGCCTTCTTTGAAGGTTGGGCATCGGGCTGGCAACTTGGAACTGTAAAAATCCACTGCCAATCATTAGCAGACTAGAGTTCCACTGTGGCAACCCCTAACTGGGAAAAGCCAAAATACATTACTTAACACTATTAACCAGGTAAGTGGGCTGGCCCAAAGATTTTTTTTGACTGTAAAATGGATCCAAAGCTAAAGAAGAATAAATGTACATGATTTTTGCACAAAACAAAAGACTATATAAATGGCAAAATATTCTACAAAAGTTCAATAACTAACACTATTACATTTAGAAATATATAAGCAGATACCAATAGTGTAAGAATGCAAGCTTTAAAAAGAAGCTTCTGCAAATACTATCTCATTACTAAACTGGCACATTAGTCTGAAAACAATGGAGGACTAGATCAGGATAAAAAAAAAAAATTAAAGAAACAATAAAATAAGGGTTAGTGAAAGGAAATTGGTTTAACAATTAAAACAGTCTCCTTGTAGAAATTAATACCAACTATGATAAAACATTATGGACTTATCTAAATTTGAAGATGGGAGATTTATGTTCTTAATGTTGCATGGAGTTTGCTGTTTTCATGATGATTAACTTATGTACCTAAGACACATGAAGTGAATTTTATCAGAAAGACAGTTTGCCTCAAAACAGGAAGGGAAAGATAGCCTCCAATTTCCAGTGGAATGAATTCTAAACTGTGACTCAAGAGTACGAAATATGAATTTTAGTACTGATGCAATGACAACTCAGTAAATATGTATATGACTGCATCTTAATCTTCATTTACACTGCAGTGTTTTGCATTTGCCAGCCCATGGAGTTTAGACCTCAACCTGCACTACAGTAACATTAATGTTATCTTGTCCAGTAAAATATTTATTTTTTTATTTTTCATATGATAACCTTGTGTGCATATATTCTAGACATTCGTTTCACATTGTCTCTTGCTCATATCCTCCCATGGACAAAGGATATAATGCTGGATTGTTAGTACCTATGTATGAGGCTGCATATCAATTACCCTTATGAGTGTAACAGAAGTTTTCCAGGGAATTATAAAAAGATACTCAAAGACAAAATACACTCAAGGCTACATTCTACTATGAAGAATTACATTGCCACTCAATCCTAAGTTACATGGCAGCACACTACCTCGTCATTACATGCATTTGTGCCTATGTTGTCTTGTCAGATTTATATGACTTTGACTATTAATGTTGTGACAAAATAGTGCAATTTAATGTAGCATCAATGCAGTGCATCTAAATTATAGATAATGATGTGATCCTGCCTTCTTTCCAGAATCATATAGTCCCCAAAAGAAGGAGAATATAATGCAAAATATCACACTGTTACAGTGAAAATCAAAAGAAACCCTGCATCTGGTACATATGTATAAAAGGTCATATGTCAATTCCACTCTGACAGCTAGTAAAATAAATGTCAGGGAATTATCAGAGGACACACAATAAATGCAGTTCAACACAAAAACTGACTCTACCACTTTGTTTTTTTTCAGGCCATGAAGTCTAAACCTCAGCATATTACAAGTGAAAACAAGTCCTTAGTTCTGGGAGAAATATTACTTTGTTTTTCATTTATTAATACATATATTAAATTCTTATGTTGTTAAAATGACATAGATACACATTAATAACACAAGTGAAAACAAACAATAGCAAACAGTTTTCATTTAAATGCATGTCACACACATGCTTTCTTTTTAACAATTTTCAGTCTAACATTACATAAATTGCTCAATTCCTGACTTCCGTTAAAATTCATTCCTCCTCCTGAATATTATTCTGCAAGTATTGTTCCCAAAACCCAATTTGTTCACATATGATTTGTTCCTTCCCTTTTTTTAAAGATCTCAACTCCAGTTCTTTCATCTCCTTTGTAACATTCAGTACTTCATTTACAGTTGGTTTAGATTTTGATTTGCATTTTCTAATAAATGCTTTTCTGACAGCTGGACAATTCAGACCTTATCCCAGCTCAAAAGATTAATTTCCTTAGTTAAAAACATTTGCTCCCCCAACATTTCTGACAAATGTATTTTTAAAATGTCATGTCATTACATTCCCAAAAAATAGGTTCCCAAATACTTTTTTCTGTCTCATCACACCTGCAGCATTTGCTATATACCTGAGGAAAATTTCTTTGAAGTCTGCTTGGGGTATAAAAGTACCTTATGCAAACATTTCTAAGCCAAATTCCTAAGCCTTCTGGATTTTGACGCATACTTGGGAGCCATACAAATGTCCTCCCATTGTTCTGTTGTATATTGCTGTTCCATTTTTTCTTTTCAATCTTTTCCAGCCTCCTTTCATTAATTTCATAGTTATCATGCAGTACTTTATATGGGCTACTACTAGCCCTTTTTAACAGCAACTTCTGTTCTAGTCTCAATTAATACCAAAGTTGGTCTTTCATTTTGGGCTCCCCTATTTCTTTCTTTACATACTGTTATCAATCCCTGGTAAGGAAGGCAGTCTCTTAATATGAAGTCCAAAGTTCTCCTTGGCCTCAACCCACTCTATTACCCTCTATTACCTTTCTCTCTCGAGTTATTTGCTCCCGGCCCTTCTCCAGTAAATTCCAGGCCCCTCCAGCCTATTTTCTATACCATTACTTGTAGTCATTTGTATAGGTAAAAATTTCCTTTTTCCACGTTCATGTTCATTTAGTTCTTAGAATATACTCTGCTACTTTATGAATATAATATTATACATGGTTGTTATTCTCTTTAAAAACCTAAATACAAAATCCTGCTCTTCTCGAATCATTCCTCATTTCATCAACATCCCTTTTCACTTTGATTTATAACCTTCAGCTTGTGTTATATAAATGTGCCTTAAATGCATGGCTCTAAAATATCCTTTCAAATGAGGCTATATTGAATCACCTTGTTCTATGGGAGAGTCAACTTATCCCACTTAACTTTTGCCCTTTTCCCTCCCAAACACATTATTTCAACTCTTTATTAATTGTATTCCACAATTTTTCCTATGGTTGATAAAAAACACTTGACCTGCACATAAAACCCAAGTGACCTTTACATAAAACCAAAGTGAGTGGGAACTATTTTATTTCAGATATAATGGCAAAGAAATAAAGCCATATGCTGGATAAGGGCTCCATTGCATCGCCATGAGTAAAAATCACATACATCCATGAAATGGAAGTGATTATAGCGCAACATGGCAACCTGGCACTTTCTAATGGCCTACTGCTCGATAGTATCAATATAAGGTTAAAACTCTGAAATTGTCATTCATTTTTAGGGACAGTTTTGGACAACAAATCTTGATACTCAGTCATCAACTGTAGATAGCTTATGCATTTAGGCGCACAGGTAATTGAAACAACTGCATGTCACTGAATTTCAGACTGCCATATCCCCATTCTTTGTAATGCTTTTTCTTTTTTTTTCTGTATTACCACTTGAAATTAATACACCCTTTTCTTGAAAAGAAAACAAAATATGGTATCCCTACCGTTTGTTGAGACCCAGTTAAGTTATGCTTAGAATGTTGAGCTTGGAAGGTCTTTCGGTTGGTTTAATCAAGGTAAAAACTCACAGAATGGCAAAAAAGTGAGAGTCATGTTTTGTCACACTTTCTCCCTTTTCTCTGAATTTGCTTGGAGCACACACACAGATTAGGGTTGTGAGGTCTTGACCCCACATCACAGGGTACAAGGGGGTCCCCAATTGCAAAAAATGTTTTTATGTGTTTTGCAATATTGGGACTGTCCCTGTTTTAAACATTCTTGGTGTGACTGATCACGTGTCAGTAAAACAAAATGTAATTATTAACAGCTGAGCTAGAAATATATTTATAATTTTATATATTACACAGCTGCCCCCATAAGAAAAACTAAAAATATGTATGATTAGTGAAATGAATCTAAAGATATTTCATTAGACAGTGTGTGCAATTACTGACTAAAAACATGAACTTGAAAGCCAAAACACAGAATATATGTTCTTTTTGCTTCTAAAATACAAGAACACCAGCTTCAACTCCTTTTGTGTACACAGAATGTCCTGAGTACAATATGCGTCTTCTGAGAGGGTGCACCTCTTTTTTGGCCAGCATATCTTCTCCACTTCTGAGCTTCCATCATACTACCATAAACATTATACTGAACTCCTAGGACTTTTTTAAGGTTTGCTGCCCCTTCTGCAGATGACTGAAATCCTGTCATATCCCTTATGACAGGTGGTCATATCTCTTCAGCGATGGAGTGCCTTGTTACAGCATCCTCCTTGTGAGATCAGTTGTCCAAGAGCAGGCATGATGACACACCTTATCAAGCACCCACCAGAGACACAAAAGCCTTCCTTGCAATCAAGTTACTCCTACTGGTCTCCCCAAAGGGTGCTCAACTGCAAGTAAAACTCCCCTGTCGATGGGTTACAGCTGATACAAGGCACTCATTTCCATTCCCTCTGCCCAGCTCCTCCAGTGACCAAGTCATTACTTAAACTTGGGTTATCTGGGTTGCATTCAGTGCTCCATGCCTCTATGTCATAGAAATGGGCCAAGGTAATTCACTTTAGACTGTGAAGAAGTCCCATAAATATAATGGCAGCGTAATGTACTTCAGTTTATTGCTGTCAGACATATACACTGACCTCCATGAGCGATACAAATTATCATTTAACAGTGATCAATCAAATCATGTAACTGCCGCTGGTTTCAACCAGTGCCTGGCTTCTCCATAAAAGCTGGACTCCCACTGAACGTTTGAGAAGAATAAGTGGAATCAATGGAACTTTGACAGCTTAAGTGCTATTCAAGGAATAGTATTACTAAGGTCAAAACTGCTGGAGTTTGGAGAATTCCCACTCATTCAATGTACATGAATTTCAAAGGAAGCATAAAGTAGTGAGGGTGTAGATAGAGCAGCCCCCACTACTTTATGCTTCCTTTGAAAGGAAGCATAAAGTAGTGGGGGTGTAGATAGCGCAGCCCCCCTGTGTTGGGGTGGAATGTATTTTCTTCCTGCAAAATTATTTAAATATGTAACATATTGAGCAAATTGCTGTTTTTTTCAGTAAAACCTTAAATTTAATTTTCTGAAGTGTTAGGATCTCATGTATCAAGTTTCACACTTCCAAAGGGGAGTAAAAAAAGATAGCTATCTGCTACTTACACTTCTGCTGTTTCACTGTGAAGAAAGTGAATGGACCATGCATTAACCACACTAATGTATCCTGACTTATTCCTTTCAGACACATAAACTGTACTAGATAAGCCATATCAGTGGTCAGCTAACACTGACCATTTAATTATTCTGTGCTTTCACACCCAACATGCTTTTTTACTCTTATTTCCAAAAGGCAGCAAATGTCTGCTTATACCTCTGATGACTGATGTGATGAAAGTCAACTTCTGCTATAAAGCTTCCCCAAAAAGCAAAAACCCAGATATCCTAGGCAGTACAATGGCACCAGTCTTGTTGGCTAACACTCATGCCTCTTAGGAATAAATCAACAGCAGCATTTTACCATCATGAGAATGATACCACAGTACAAGCAGAAAAAAGAAGTTATGTCTTACCATAACGTTCCATCTGTGTTATTGATCTTCGTTCATTCATTACTGATGGGTTATCGGTTCCATCCTTGGAACCGAGCTGGCCAATATCAAGCTCGCGTCAGTCAAAAACTCTCGAGCCAAGGTCCTACCCAGAATGCTCTGCTCCCTGTTACCTCAGATCGAGTTTGCAAGTTGATAGATAAAAGTCGAGGCTACCTCTGGTCATAACAGACCTACAAGAAAGGAGTACATGAGATCACCCAAGAACCTCCACAAGGGGGACGGAGGGTGGGAAGTAATGAATGAATGAAGATCAACAACACAAATGGAACGTTATGGTAAGACATAACTTCTTTATCTGATTTTGTTAATCTTCGTTCATTCCTTACTGATGGGACAGAGACCCCAGCTACCTATATTCCTGGGTGGCCCTCATGGAAGGACGTTCCTGAGCACCATGGAGCCAAACAAAGCCCTACCTTTGGAGGCCAAGTCCAATTTGTAATGAAGAATAATGGTATGAGGTTTGGCCCAAGTCACAGCTGAGCAAATACCATTGAGGGAAGCCTTAGAATGGAAAGCTGCTGAAGTTGCCATAGATCCTGTAGAATGAGCTTTGACTCTATGAGGCAAGGTGAGATTGTTTTTGTTGTAGATAAACTTGATACAATTTCTCAACCATGATGCCAATGTAACCTTTTGATACAGGATGACTCCGTCTAGGTCCAGAAAAAGCCAGAAACAGTTGGTCTGATTTACGAGTAGATTTTGTTCTGTCCAGATAAAATCATATTTGCCTATAAACATCCAAGGAGTGCAGGCAATACTCTCCCTTGTTAGAATGGTTAGGAAAGAACACTGGGAGATCAACAGACTGGTTGATAGATCGCTCTGACACCACTTTTGGTAAAAAGGTACAATTGGTTCTCAGTGAGATCCTATCCTTATGGAAGATAAAATAGGGAGGTTTGATGCGTAAGGCCTGAAGTTCTGACAATCGCCTGGCCGATGTGATTGCAATAAGAAACAAAGTTTTCCAAGAGAGATATCTTACATCACAAGAACAGGCAGGTTCAAAGGGTGGAGCTATTAAAGCTTGCAGAACCAAAGCCAAATCCCAAGGTTGTACGGGTTCTCTAAAGGGAGGTTTTAGGTGGATAACCCCTTTCAAGAAAGTCTTACAGAGTCTGTGTGACATAAGTGAAGAATCTTGAAAACCAGTATGAAAATTTGAAATGGCAGCTAAATGTACACAGACAGTAGAGGCAGACACTCCAGAGTGGAAAAGATGTGATAAGTAATCCAATACCACCGAGACCTGGGCTGACAAGGGGTCTATTTGTTTATCTGCTGCCCATAGAGAGAACCTCTTCCATTTGTTAAGATAGGTTAGTCGGGTGGATGATTTATGAGATGCAATAAGAATATTATGCAAAGGGGACGAAAGGTTTTCATGCCTGGCAATCATAGGAAGTAGGGAAACCAAGCTGTCAGTTTCAGGGTTGTTAGATTGGGGTGAATCAGACCCTGCGGATGGGTGATCAACATTGGGGATGGATTGAGGATCCACAATTGATCTAGCAGGTGCGGCCAGCGGAAGGGAAACCAGACTTGTTGAGGCCAATATGGAGCAATGAGGATCACTTTGCTCTTCAACTGTCATGCTTTCTTTAGAAATTGAGAGAGGAGGATAGGCATAAAGAAGACCTGAGGGCCAAGTGTGGACTAGAGTGTCCTTTGGTGACTGTCCCCAAGGGGGGGATCAGGGCAAAGTAGTTGCTGCACTTGTAGTTGGTTGGGGAGGCAAATATGTTGCGGCAAGGCTGGCCCCAGAGGTTGAAGATTTTTGCCACTATCAGAGAATTGAGGGACCACTCGTGAGGCTATAGCAGGCACCTGCTCAATTTGTCCGCTATCACGTTGGAGCTCCCAGGAATGTGCATTGCAATCAGAAAGCGGTTATGAGCAACTGCCCATTGCCATATTCTCAAGGCCTCTTGGCATAACAGGTAAGATCTGGTCCCCATTGTTTGTTGATGTACCAGACTACCGACATGTTGTCTGATTGGATCGCAATAGTCCCTGAAGGAAGGATGGAGTGAAATGCTTGCAATGCTAGAAGCACCGCCCTCAGTTCCAGGACATTGATATGCAAAAGGGCCTCTGTCTCCGACCAGGTGCCTTGGACTGAGTTTCACTGAAATATCCCCCCCACCCCATCAGTGAGGCATCCATGGTCACAGTGGCTATCGGTTGATGGGGGTTGAAAGGGCGAGACCATTGTTGGGGATTTTGAGACGTCCACCAGAGTAAATCTTGCTTGCATCTCTGAGTTACACTTATATGAAAAGACAAAGGATGTTGCAGAGGGTACCACTGAGTCTGAAGTAGCCACTGAAGAAGTCTCATGTGGAATCTGGCTAGAGGAACAATGGTAATCGAAGCTGCCATTGACCCCAGTAGCTGAAGTACAGATCGAGCTGGGGATTTCTGGTGACAGAGCAGCAGCTGAACTTGTTGTCTTATTCTCTGAAGTCTGTGTTCTGGAAGGGATGCTGTGCAATTTCTAGTGTCCACCAGTACCCATATAAATTCCAAAGACTGAGTTGGGGTTGTGTTGGATTTCTCCCAGTTTATAGTGATTCCCAGGGTTCGAGCTGTTAAGAGAGTATACTGCAGGGCTACTGCAAGGCTTCTTCCAGTAGATGCTTAGTGGAGACGGTAAGGAGCCAGTCGTCTAGATATGGAAACTCCTGGAATCCCTGAAGTCACAAGTGAGAAATAACCACTGCCATGCATTTTGTGAACACTCTGGGGGCTGTAGAAAGACCGAAGGGCAGGGCTCGAAACTGGTAGTGACTGGCACATCCAATCATCTTCTTCCAGAAGAGGAAGGATAGACTGAACTGTGACCATCTGAAATTTCTCTGTTTTTACAAATGTGTTTAGTGTACTGAGATCCAGAATTGGTCTCCAGTCCCCTGTCCTTTTTGGCACTAAAAAGAACCTTGAGTAAAATATGGATCCTATCTGGTCTGGGGGACCGCCTGGATGACTCTTTTTTGTAGCAGCTTTTTGATTTCATGTGCTGCTGTTTCCCTTTGACTGGTTGGAACGTCGGACAACACTCTTGATGAGACTGGGCAAAGATGGAAGGGGATGTGATAGCCTCTGGATATAATCCGTTGTACCCAAGAGTTGGTTATCTTTTGCCAGGCAGCGGGGTACAAGGAGAAATGACCCCCGACCGCTACCAGAGGTGAGCAGTCAGGCAACGCTTCAGGAGTGCTGATAGGGTCGGCCAGAGACAGAATCTCTGGAACCTCGGTTTCGCGAACCTCCTCTGCCCCAAAAGGGGTGTCTTCCATTGGAGTTTCCCCTCTGCCTTTAGGGCACGTGCATCCCGGAAAGAACCCTGTGATTTCTTGTGTCAGATCTTTCCACTCCTCTGATTTCTGGAATAGAATCGCTGAGGAGTGGAGTGTCTGACACCAATGGCAGACAAGGTCTTACCATCTTGTTCGCACAGTGCCAGCGTATTCTTGACTTTAGGGCCAAACAAAGAAGTGGCCTTTATGGGGGCATTCAAGAAGGAAGCCTTAAAGGAGTCCGCAAAGTCACAAAGGCACATCCAACCATGTCATCTGGTGACTATACCTGTGCCTGCCGCTCTAGCTGCCCCTTCCATTGCGTGAAATATAAGACGCATGGAAGAGTTGGAAATGGACTCTAGGGTGGTTATCTGAGAAGCCACATTATCATGGACTTCATCAGAAACAGCTCCTGCCAAGGTTTCAGGGAGCTGGTTGGTAAGATCTCGCTGAAGCCTGGTAAAATGTGCCAAATAATTCAAAGACCTTACGGCGAAGGTCGATGAAGCAAACACTCGCTTCCCTAATGTGTCAATCGCCCGGGACTCCTTGTTGGGTGGATGGACAGTTTGGCTCTCTTCTGCCAAATCCTTCTTAGTTAGCAGCGGCCACCACCATAGCATCTACTGGTAGACCACGTGACTAGTAGGGGTGCTCAGCGGGGGGCAATAATATTTTATCTGGCCTCTTAGGTATCACTTCCATGGTATCAGGAGCCTTCCATGTGCACCAAACGATGAGCTGGATGAGCTCATCAGCAGGCGGGGTGACCCAGGAGGTAGGGGGCCGAGCACGAAAAGCCTGCAGGAATATGGATTCTTCGGAGGAAGGATTAGAGGGCTTCCAGTCACCTCTCTAAGGATCTTGAGGATGTCACCAAAGGACACCTCATGAGACGGTGACCATGGGGACCCTTCCCCATCATCAAAATCCGTATCTTCAGTCAATGACTCCTCAGTGGAGTGCATGTGCTTCCTCTTACATGATGCTTTGTGGTGTGCTTCCTCAGTGGGAGGTTCTGTGGAAGACTGCAAAGAGGGGGTCTCCTGAGGAGGAGAGACCTGAGTCTCTTGTGCCCGGTGTCCAGGAGTTGAAGCTTGTGGCAGCTGCTGCACAGTGGGGGGAGAAGACTCTGACAAATGAGCTTTGCCAGCGGAGGCAAGTGGCCTCTCCATGGCCTGGAAGGCTAGCCCACCCAAGGAGGGATGGCAGCCAGGAACCGAGCACGACAACCTCAGAAGTGGGGTCACACCCTGCCCTGACGAGCCCGCCCTCAGAACAGGAGTCTCAAGAGGACCATGAACCGCAAGAGAGAGAGCACCCCTGGAAGGTGCCATAGAAAAAAATCGGTGTGGAGCCAGGAATGCCCTGCCCAACCACACAGCCACTGGCCTGAGAAGAGCCCAATGCCCAGTGCACCGAAAGCCACAAGGACGACTCTGGTTCAAAAGTGAGATCGACTATTAGAGTCAGACGGAAGAAAGCTGCTATAGGAGTAATAAGCTACGAAACATGAGTGGAAATCGAAGGAGGAGTATACGTTGGGGTTTGAGGCAAAATACGCTCACCTGAAAGAGGGAACGTGGACGTCGACGGTTGAGAGAGACCTCTGGCCACAAGCAGCAACACATCCTGCTCAGAAAGACTCTTGGTTGACCTCACGGAGAAGGCTGATGGCGATTCTGGCATTTCCAGGAAAGGACTATACTGACTGTTTGCAAAAGGATCCAGTGAAGGGAAATATTTGGTCCTTGCTAATTCAATAGGTGCAGAGCTCGGAGCCGAAGAAGTCTACACCGAAGAAAATGGTGTGGAAAAGGTCTGCTTCGAAGTTGTTAGCGCTGTAGTAGTTGAAGGTGTCTGCACCGTAAAGGCAAAGGTCTGCCCCAAAGGGTACAGTGCCATAGTGGAAAATGTCTGCACCAATAATAAGGATGGTGCTGAGAAGGACTGCAACAAAGTACATGTCGGTGCTGAGAAAGTCTGCATTGTGGAGTACAGAAGAGTCATACTTGGAGCCGAAGGTGACTGTACCAACAGTGCCGAAGGGGACTGAACCTATACTGACGGTGCCATTAGGTGTTGCGACAGAACTGTCAGAACCATAGTTGTCTGCACTGGGAACTCCGGTGCCAATATCAATAAAGGAAACATGGCTGTAATCAGGATCATTTGGGGACGGTGCTGAGCCTGAAGCCGACAGGGTCACAGGTGGCCCGGAGTAGTAATCAATTTCACCTTCTTATGAGTCTACTCCCTACGATCTCCAGAGGGAGAAGAAGTGAGTGATTTTGATGAAAAAGAGGAAGACCGCCTCTTGTGGGGTTTAACAGGAGGGGGTGAGCCCTCTGAACCAGAAATAGCCTCAGGAGACCTTTCAAAATTAACTTATTCTTCCTGTCATTGAGATTCCTGGTAGCGAAGGTTCTACAAATCCCACACGGAGGATCTACAGTCAAGTGGAAGACATTAATACAGTAGACACATAAGTCATGGCCATCGGAAAGTGGTAACTTACAGCCGCAATCCTTGCACTGCTTGAAACCAATGGAACTTTTCTTATCCGACATAGCTGGTATGGAGACGAAGCACAGTAGCAAAAGGAAGAATAATGGCTATCCAAGAAAAGGATAAAAAGAGAAAAGGAAGAATTACCAGCGATGGTAATGGAGAATTACCACAAGGTAAGAAAAGAGGGTAATAAAGGGAAAAGACTAAAGGGAGAGAGTCTAAAGTTGGGAGAGTGGCCTAATAGTCAAGGTTTTTGCCTTACAAACTCAAGGTGCAGGGTTTGAGTCTCACAAGGGATAATTGGCTAGGCTTAAAATGGCTCGCAAGGGCAGTTAGCCTAGTACTACCCTATGAACCTATAAGGGTACGAAAATATTAGAATAAACTTTTGATAAAAGAATTTAAAGTAATAACAATATATAAATTGTCAAAAGAGTGGCTTGACACGGCTGTTCAGCAACGTGACAACCGAGATCTGAGGTAACAGGGAGCAGAGCATTCTGGGCAGGACCTTGGCTCGAGAGTTTTTGGCTGACACGAGCTTGATGTTGGCCAGCTCGGTTCCAAGGATGGAACAGATAACCCATCAGTAACTAATGAACGAAGATGATAGATTTCAACAACTGGCTAAATTACTGGTGTCATTCTAAGGGGATCCAGTATCTGTCTGCCTGGGATTACAGACCTCGATGCTTTGCCAGAGATGGCCTGCGTCTGTCACCCCTGGGCTTCCGGATACTGGCCAAGGTTCTTGCCACCCCTATAGTGCCTTTTTTAGGTGGTGTTCCAAAGACCAAATTACCACCATAACAGCTAAAACAAATGCAATCTGAGGGTCATGCTGCTCAACGCTAGAAGTCTAAATCTGAAAATGCACTAGCTCGAAGCACTCCTTAAAATGGAGAACATCGACATTTGTGCTGTAACAGAGACCTGGTTCAAGGCAGCAGAAAGCACCCCTGCACTACCAGGCTATAACTCATTCCACACTATTCGGCCCCAGAACTTGGACCAAAGCTCCAAAGGTGGTGGTGTTTCCATATTCATAAAGGATGGCACACCTGCAGACTGGTATCCCAACATAATGCATCAGAGATACTTCAGGTGCAGCTAACATTGGGTAAGACAGCGATTCAGGTCATAGCCTGCTATAGGTCCCCAACAATGTCCCAAAACTCACACTCCACATTCCTAAGTACATTGGAGAATATAAGGGTGAAACCTAACACTCTCATACTGGGCAACTTCAACTACCCCTCCATTAACTGGGAAAACTACTCAAATACCAATACACTTGCCCAACATTTCCTGGAATTCATTAATTCAAATGCCCTGGACCAGCTTGTTCTTACCCCTACTAGAGGTAGCCACATCCTTAACCTGGTCATTACTAACATGAGCGACCTTTGCTCTACACCAGTAGTTAACTCCTCCCTGGTTAGATCCGACCACAAACGAATCACCCTGGAAATCCACATCCCTCCCATCCCCACCCCTACCCCCCGCAAAGGTAACCACCATGCAAACCTTCTCCAAAGCTAACTCTGGGCTCCTAAAAACAGAGGTGGCTAACTTCATGGCACCCATGCAAATGGTGAATAGTTGCATGACTGCCGAATCATACACCAATGCACTGTACAAACACCTACACAAATGCATGGATTTCTCCATACCTACTAGAACCAAGACGCTCTCCTCCAAAAAAAGGAAACCAATCTGGTGGTCAACTGCCATAAACAAACTCTACAACAGAAGGAGGAAACTGATGCGGAATAGGGTGAAGTCCCAAGACTGGAAAAACTCCCTTATCAGCCTCAACAAAAAGTTGAGATCCCTCATCAAATCCTCTAAAGCTAGCTATGAAAACAGAATTGCAGCAGATAGTAAGGACAAACACAAGGCCTTCTATAGTTATGTAAAGAATCTCCATGGCAATACCCAGATTTGCTCTGAGCTACTGCACAATGGTACCTCCTATACCGAGCCAAGAGATATTGCCAATATACTGGCCGACAGATTCAGTGCCAACTTTACCCCCCCCCAAGGACCAAACACAATACCAGTAGATTGCCAGGCACCCAGTATTACTGCTGAACAGGTTAAAGCAGCACTGTCCAAGGCCAAGAATACAGCTTCTGTGGGACCTGACAATATCCCTGGCTGTGTTCTACATGAACTACAGAGTGAACTGGCACTTCACCTGTGTGCCTTGTTCAATCACAGCCTCACCTCAGGCTTTGTCCCTACTGAATGGTGCACTGCTACAGTTATCCCTCTCCACAAAGAAGGAGCAACTACAGACCCTGGGAACTACCGCCCCATTAGCCTGACAAGTCTGATTTACAAGGCTATGGAACACATCATCATGGCCCTAATAAACAAGGACAAAGGGAATCTCCAAACTCTGGATCCCACACAGTTTGGTTTTGTGAAGGGTAGATCATGCCTGCTCAACTTGGTTGACTTCCTTGAGTCAATCACCAAAGCAAGGTGGTTCACACAGCCTACCTTGATCTGGCCAAGGCGTTTGATACCATTCCCCATTCAGGAATCATAGAAAAAATTACTAAGCTAGGCATCAACCCCTATAGCAAGGCAGGTTGCAAACTGGCTCACAGACAGAACCCACAGTGTGAAAGTAGCGGACTCCCAAGTCAGACTGCTGACCAGTCATGAGTGGAGTCCCACAGGGTTCGGTCCTGGGTCCTCCAACAAAAAGGGTCTGTGGCTGACAAAGTTGACAAACAATTGCAAGTTGGGAGCTATTATTAACACCCCAAGTGATGTTGACATCCTGCAGAAAGGCCTCACTGAGACCAATGACTGGTGTCAGAACCATGGCCTTAAGCTCAATGCCAAAAAATGTGTCGTCATCACCTTTGGGAAAAACCCAGTTCAAATGAATTACCACATCGATGGTAGTCCACTGAACACAGAAGGTGTTATGAGAGATCTAGGAACAAAGGTTGACGTCAGCCTCTCTTTTGACCACCACATTACCACTGTGGTCAGAAAGTCCTTCTATGTGGCATATCTTATTACTACCCTCATTAGGCCAATCATTGACTACGATGCCTCATTTGGCATGTACCTCACTAAATACCTGCAACAACTGGAGAGGCCGCAAAAGTACCTCACAAAGAGGATCCTAGGCCTTAAACACTTGTCCTATATGGACAGACTCAAAAAACTCCAACTATTCTCTGTCTCATATCTTTGCTTGACATACAAAGCCATGTCTGATCCAGCTCTGTTAGAAATGCTACATCTAAGGAAATCCCAATCCCTCCGCACCACACGCTCCAGTGACCTCAACCTCATTACCACAATCAACAGAACGTACTGGAGGGATATGTTCATAACCCAGAAACTGCCCTTGCTATGGAACAGACTTCCCATACATGTCAAACAGAGCACCTCACTGGCCTTCCTCAAGAGAAACCTTGATGAGTGGATGGGAAATACAAAATTCACCCAGGTGATCATTCCAGTGGCTCTACTCGACAGAGGCACTGGGAACTAAGGTCGGGTGGCACAATGTTAGGGTAATCCTATGGGCTAGGTTTGTAAAGGCTCCAGGGCCATTAGCCTAGAATACACCTATGAACTGTAAAACAGTAATCAAGTAACTGTTCTTTGCTTTGAAAAACAGCCTACTCCCCTCCAAATAAAAAAAACAGCCATTTTCTGTCTAAGGTCTGATGACTGACTGCGAAGAAAGAGAAAACGTAATAGATATAGCAGTCTGCTCGGTATTACATGCACTGTCCACTGGAAAGCCACATCAGAGCTCATTCAACACTGATCATGTAACTGCCCTACAGTTTCATATACAATCTGCCTCCCTACTCCCAAACAATAGCCATCTTCCACGTACCCCAGATTTTCAGACATCAGATTCTGATGAAAGTGAAAAAAAGAAAGAAAGGAAGAAAGAATGGCCATAGTACTGCACTTCAACTTGTTGTTCTTAGACATAAGTGTACTGTCCCTACTTCCAACAAGCTACATCAACATTTGTTTAACTGTGATCACTTAACTGCCTCGTGCCTTCATATAAAGAATACTGTCCACCAACAGACAACCACTTCTGGCAATTACATTTGTGATTGGGAAGAAAATGGAAAATAATGGCCATATTAATGTATGTCAAACTACTGCTGCAATTTGCAGAACTCCACCTACCAAGAACACCATAATGAATAAATAATACATTGGTAAGTAGAGTAATTTTTGCTCAGACTAAATTATCTCACGTACTTATCTAGCACAGTACAGAACAGGGATATAGGAGGATTCAGATGTCATACTAATGAAAAGGATGATGTCTAACTTTTGGGTTCAAATTCCCATTCATTTTAATGTTTGGTACAGTAACTTTGTTTTGCATGCAGAATGAGTGAACTAATTACCCTAGACGTGACCTAAGATATATATATATATATATATATATATATATATATATATATATATATATATATATATATATATATATATACACACACACACACACACACACACACACACACACACACACACACACACACACACACACACACACACTTTTCAAAAATACACACCTCTTCATGTTCTTCATCATACTCTTCTTCTTCCTCTGCTTCCTCTTCATCTTCTTTCTCTTTTTCTTCTTCATCTGATACTACTTCCTCTTCCTTCTTTTCCAGAGTCTAAAACAGATAACAACAACCAATTTATAAAGGTAAATTTTGCAAGTGAAAGAACAGTTTGTCTAAATTACTCTATAGATTCTCAGGCTGGTGGACTACAAGGGATACAGCAAAACTTTCAAGAGAGGTCATTCCCAGGATTAAAAATCTAACTCAACAATAATGACAAATAAAAACAGAAGTATTCACCATGGCTTAGACTGATAAATCCCTGAATGTGGGATAGATGACCTAGTTTTGAATCATGCTCTGGGCACTGAGGGAGGAAGCAACGTAGAACAGAAAAGAGTGGTGAGGCAATTTCTGCTCACCTCAGGAGACAGGATAAAAGTGTGCATGCCTAGGGCAATCATTTCATCTGAGAAGCCCTGGTGGAGACCAGAGACTTCAAGAAAGTGCTTGCTTCAAAGGAGCCCGGGACTTCTGTAGGGTCACGGCACTCATGAAAGTAATGACACACCATTCCTAAGTTTTGATGCAGGATAAAACTTGAGCAAGCTACTGGGCATTTGCAGTGGGAATGATTAGAACTTAAAAGCTCTGCTTCCCCAAGTAATATGATCTCACTGTTCTCTCATCCTGGCAGGAATAAAATGAGAGGGCTATAAGGTACTACCCTCTGAAATGAACAATTATGCTAAATGGGCAGAAGAGTGCAGGCTTGATGGGCTAAACAAGAAATGAAAATTTCAGTAAAAGGCAACAAACCACCGCTACTCTTTTAGTCAGTCAGGTTTAATTACCATTTCTTGCTTTTCAATGGTTACTTAAACTACAAACAATGATAATCGCACAGAACAGTATTCTCAGTGCCTGTTACTTCTTTTTCTTTCTAATGTGACCAATTTTCATTCTTTTGTTATGTCTGAGTTGTTGTCAGAAAAATATGTATTAATGTGTGTATGCTTAATGCTAATTTAAAGCTAAATAAGTTAACACATTTTTCATTCTATTTTATATGCACTGTTTTATATATAAATTGAGTTTCATATGAGACTGAAAAGATTCTTTTGAAACTGCAGTGTGCTTTCTGAAACTTGAAAGATGCCCTCTGACCTAGTAATTGCTAGCACAGCAATATTCATGTTTATGCCTTTTGGAAATGTACTTGAGAAGCAGGTGGTTATCTGCTAGGTCAGGAGAAAATGAATGAACAATGCTATATTCTATAATGTAATGATTTTAAACAATCAGCTCTGTTCGAAGTATGAGAATATGTGCAGCTGCAAAGGTTTAGAGATAACATAAACAAAGGATTATTAGAGAAATGAACTACTTGCTTTGTGCTCGAATTAGCCATAGTACCTTGAATGATAACATTGCATATATCTAACCAGTGGTAGCCAAGGCCACATTGTTTTCCTTAGGAAGTTTCTCACAAAAATTGATAAATCAGCAGAATATTGTTAAAACAATTATTACTAAATGATGATGACACAACTTGTGATTCACTACGTCAGCTTGGTAGGCAATGTCTTATTAGAAAGTGTATAAAAATGTTAGCATTTCCTGTTTCTAGTTAGACAAACTCTGTATTAGCACGTTTTTGTCTCCTTGCTGCAAGATTAAAGTGCTTTAACCTGAACCTACCGTGTTTTGATCATTTTTAAAGTATATTTTTCCTTTGACAGTTTGGTCCTTCGGACCGGAAAGTACCTCTCACTCTAGGCCCAGGTCAGAATTGGGCCCGGTGGCATGTACCCGTATGGAGAAGTGGCCACATCGGCTCTTCAGTTCTGAAAGACCTCCGACTGAATTGTCGTTCGAAAGAGGCCAGCCACTGTTTCTGATCTGGGATTGGAGGACAAGTCAACGTTCCTGTGGATCTACTCACGGAGGGTCAGGTAAGGAGGAATTTACCTTTTTTCTGTTTTAGATCAGGGACTTGTTACAGTACTGTTTTGTCAGGGAGATTTGCATGTGCAGATCAGGGACAAAAAAGATTGCTGTCTTGTCATAGATCAGGGAAACAGAATAGGTAGGCAGTTATTCTAGATAAACTGTGAAAAAGTGTAAAATCGTGGTACCACGTGATAAGAAGGGTTACGTAACAATTTTTAACTTAGTTAAGGCAACATGGGAAATCAGTGCACGAAAAGTTCCCGAGACCTGCCCCTAACCAAAGACGCGAAATATATGCAGTTACAGCGTGCCGATAATGTTAAGTATTATACAAAATGGGTTGATAAATACAAATTTGATGGTAATTTAGATAAATCTTCACTTATTAAACTTGTTAGACAACTTAAAACAGACGCGAAAGGTCAGCTAAAAAAGCAACGACAATTAGGAGTCCCTCAGGCACACAGGTGGCTTGAGGAAGCAAATCGCAGGGAACAAAAGGCTAAAAATTCAAAAGCAATGTTCTTAGATAAAGAAGACAATAACTTGGTAATAGCAACAGCCCCTCCTCCGCCCCCTCCGCTTCCATTACCGGAATATGAAGCGAGTGGACAAGCTGATCCACTTCCGCTATATCCAGCTGTTCCTGCAAAATCAAAACCGTTTGTCAGGGATCCTATCGAGACCAGGTCTCGAACATGCAACTTGAGAGGGGATATTGAATTATATGAAATAAATAGAAATTCACAAGCTATGAGTGAGGAAGAAATATGTCTACTCATAGAAGTACCAAATCCACAGGCAGGACAGGCAGGACAGGATCCAACTCTTCTAGTATATAGATCGTGGACACCGGAAGACATCCGGAAAGCCACAGAGGGAATTCCCCATCCAAAAGTTAATTTTAGAAAATTCTTAGAAGACTTACAGGGCATGAGGTTAAGTTACCATTTGAATGGAGAAGAAGTAGAGAAAGTAGTTAGACAAATTGTAGGTCCAGATTGGCACATGATTAGTGGCAACTGGAATCCCCGTGATGCAGAGCTTAGGCCACTCCCACATAGTAACGCAGAACTGGACAACAGAGTGAAAGGTCTGACAGATCGAATCTCTGAGAAATGGAATACTAGGGCTGATTGGACTTGCATTAATGAATGCATATAACAAGAAGGTGAAACTGTTGATAGATATTATGCCAGATTATTAGAATGTTTTAATAACCATTGTGGAATGCAGGTACCTGAAGATCAAGCACATGATTCCCCATATGAGCAACAGCTAAAAAATGCATTCTTAAAAGGCAGTATTGCGCCCATTAGCAGCTTTACTACAAAGCACATGGTAGATCATCGAACAAGTAAATTACAGTCATTACTCAAATATGCAAAACATGCCGAAAGGCATTTTAATAGCAAAAAGAAAACTCAAGTATTTGCAGTAGAAGACGGATTTGTAGTACAAACTGGGAAGAAGGGTAAGAAAAATATCCAGGGGAAACAAACAATCTGATAAACGATCAGAAGACTTTGAAGAAAGAAAGAAAAGGGGTGAATGTTTCAAATCTGGGAAAAAAGGACATTTGGCAAGGGATTGCAGACTAAATAAGAAGGTAACCACGGAAGATAAGGAGGGTGAGGAATGACTATATGATAGTCAAGAATCACTGGATAGGAATAAACAAGAAAAGACAAATGCAAATGTGGTAGAGAGGGTAGAGGATGTGACAGAAGGAATAGAGGATTACATGAATTCATAGATAATGAAGAAAATGAAATTTTGGACTTAGCATTATTGAGCTTAGAGCTCTACTTAGCAGACACAAAACCTGAAGTTACACTTCTGGTAGAGGGGAGGGAAGTCAAATTTCTGTGTGACTCAGGGGCTTCACAGACCCTGATACATCCTTCCAAACTACCAGAAAATTCAGAATCACTGGACTACATATTAGTAAAAGCAGCTAATGGACAGCTGTATCGGGAGCCACTCTCCCATAACATAGCGATAATTGACCCTGTTTCAGGGATGACCCAGAAAAGCAAAATTGTTGTTTCTGCAAAATGCCCAGTGAATCTCTTGGGCAGAGACTTAATGCAGATATTTGGCATAGCCGTAGTTCCAACTATGCAGGTTATGGAAGCACAGCGACAAATGGATACTTTTGTAGTGCGACCGGAGGGTGAAACATTTTATTGGTACAGCCAGGACTTAGATATGACTGGTCCAGGGGCAGTAACCGAAGAACTGATGAATGTAGCCATCAGTAAATCCCCCTCCCTTGACACTGATAAACAGCATTTGTTGCATTGCACTCTATATTACTGTAACAGACCAGGACCTGATAAAGAATATGAGCAAGAACTGTTTAGAAACCAAGCTAATACGTTAGTATTGTGAAATTTGTACTGGGACACAGAAGGAAACAGTGTAGTAAGCTGTTCATTGCCCCAAGAATTCCTAGCACTTTACAAATCCAATCGATTACCACATGTAAGCTTAACTAAAGATAGAAATCTGAAGTGGGCAGACCTAGGAGAAAAAGTCACAAGGTGGGAAAAACAGACAGAATTAGAGCTCTCTGAACAAGGAGTACAGAAGCAGAAATTGAATTGGATAACACAGATGCACCCAGCTGTGCACTCACAGGCAAGTGAGGATAGCTGAGTAGCACTCTTACTAGAGGAAGAGGAAAAAGCCTTGCGAGACATACCAGAGACTCTCTGGTCAACAGGAAAATCAGATGTAGGACTTAATCGTATAGCAGGACCAGTGAATATTACGCCAAAATCAGCATTTAGACCTCAAAAAAGACAGTATCCCTTAAGGAAGGATGCAGACATAGGAATCAAACCTATAATAGCAGCTTTACTTAAGGAAGGAGTCTTAATAGAATCTCCTGACTCACCATGTAATACACCCTTATTTCCTGTTAGGAAAGCAAATGGGGAATGGCGTATGGTCCAAGATTTACAAGCTGTAAATGACACAGTTATACCCAGGGCACCTACGGTGCCAGATCCACACACTTTATTGAATGATTTGAAACCTCAACAGAAGTATTTTTCTGTGGTAGATATTAGCAATGCATTTTTCTCAATACCGATACACCCAGATAGCCAACATTGGTTTGCATTTACATTTCAGGGGAAACGGTATACATATACGAGACTACCACAGGGATATTGTGAAAGTCCAACAATATTCGCAGAAGAAATGGCAAGTAACCTGGTGGGATTTATCCCACCGAAAAGTAGTCAGATTTTACTTTATGTAGACGACATTCTGCTGGCAGCCCCCACCCAGCAAGAATGCAGAGAGGATACCATAGCGTTATTACAATTTTTAGCCACTCAAGGACACAAGGTAAACAAAAACAAACTGCAACTTTGGAAAAAACAGGTTAAATACCTGGGATATGTAATATCCAAAGAAGGCAGAATATTAGATGAAGACAGAAAAACAGCAATATTACAAGCGCCTAAACCAACTACCAAGAAGGAAATGATGTCCTTCCTGGGTACTACTAACTTTTGTCGGAGTTGGATACCAAACTATGCTTTGGAGTCTGCTCCACTGACTAATTTGATATTCAAAAAGCCGATGGCAGCACAGGATTTATTACAGTGGACACCAGAAGCAGAATCAGCTTTCTGCAAACTGAAACAACTGATAGCTTCTTCCTTAGTTTTAGGATTGCCAAACTATCATAAGCGATTTTTCCAAACTGTAGACTGTAAGCAAGGATATATGACATCAGTGTTAACACAACAACATGGGGACAAACAACGCCCCATAGCTTACTATTCATCACAGCTAGACCCAGTGGCGTGATCCTTGCCCCACTGTGTACAAGCAGTAGTCGCAGCTACAATGGCAGTGCAGGCTTCAGCCTCAGTAGTATTGTTCCACCCTCTCACATTGAGAGTGCCTCATGCAGTCGCGATTATTTTACTGCAAGAAAAGGTAGCATATCTTTCGCCTGCTAGACATCTTTCCTGTATGACTATACTGTTGAGCCAACCTCATATGACAATTGAACGATGCACTACTTTGAATCCGTCAACCTTGCTCCCAACCCCTGCAGATGGCAAACCACACTGCTGCCCGCAGGAGATAGAGCAAAAAACACTACCTAGAAAATACCTTACAGATATTCCCTTGGATGATGCCGAGGCGACATACTATGTGGACGGCTCGTGCAGGAGGGGTCCTGCAGGACAGAATCTAGTGGGGTATGCAGTAGTTTCTGATACCGAGATTTTAGAAGCGAAATCTTTAACACACAACTTATCTGCACAAGCAGCAGAATTGATTGCCTTGACAAGGGCATGTACCTTAGCAAAAGGTAAGAAAGTAAACATTTTTACTGACAGTCATTATGCTTTTCCTACTGTACATGTTTTTCTGCAGCAGTGGAAAAATAGAGGAATGATAACATCAACTGGTAAACCTATTAACCATGCGCAATTTATTTTAGATTTGTTAGACTCTATTCAGTTACCTCAGAAAGTAGCTATTTGCAAATGTGTAGCTCATACCAAGCAACAGGATAGAATTTGAAAAGGTAATGCGAGGGCTGATACAGCTGCAAAACAAGCAGCTTCAGCTTCAGAAGTTTTTCTTTTGAGTGAGGAATTACAACCATCTGAGATTTTAGATTTAGAAATGTTAAAAACAATGCAGACACTTACTACAAATGTAGAAAAACAAAAGTGGATAAAACGAGGAGCAATCCTTGAGAAGGGACTGTACATCTCCAAAGAAAAGAAATCAATCTTACCATTTAACTTGATTAGATATGCAGCTTTGTTGAGCCATGGGCAGTGCCATGTCTCAACAAGGGGGATGGTACAGTTAGTAAATCGAGTGTTTACGACGTATGGATTTACAAATTACACAAAAAATGTTTGTGCAGCATGCCATGTTTGTAACAAGCATCATGCACAAGGGGCATTGAAACCTAAGCAAGGGAGTTTCCCTATACCACCGTATCCGTTTCATACTATTTGTATGGACTTTATAGAACTGAACAAATGTGAAAATAAGAAGTACTGCCTTGTCATTATAGATATGTTTTCCAAATGGGTGGAAGCTTTTCCAACAAAAAATCCAGATGCAGCTACTGTCGCAAAAGTCCTTGTTAAAGAAATTATTCCTAGATTTGGCATACCGGAAAAGATTTATAGTGACAATGGCACACACTTTGTAAATCAAACTATACAGCAACTTAGTCGCTATTTCGGGATATCGCTGAAAAACCATTGTGCATACCACCCCCAATCTGCAGGATTAGTAGAGAGGCATAATGGGGTGTTGAAAAATAAGCTTAGAAAATTGATTAGTGAGACACAAAAGAACTGGGTGCACTGTTTACCTCTGGCACTGTTGAGCATGAGAACTGTTCCAAATGCAAAAGGGTTAACTCCTTTTGAAGTTCTGTTTGGGAGGGCATATTATACACCTCAATGGAAACCTCTCATGTCTGCAGAGCAGGAGGCTGACAGTTCACTTGCAGGGTATATGAGGCGATTTTTGAATAACAAACTTTTGCAGTTAAATTCTGTTTCAGATAAAGAGCAAACAAAGCCATCGGAAGCAGCAGTAGCCCCAGGCACATGGGTCTGGGTGAAGATAGTGAAGAGAAAAAACTGGAGTTCTCCGAACTTGGAAGGGCCGTACCAGGTACTACTATCGACACCCACTGCAGTCAAGATCGTGGAGCGAGCATCCTGGATTCATTTGACACACTGTAAACTGGTTAAGAACTTTGAACTGGACAAAAACCTTGTTACTGTTGTACAACGAGAACAAAATGACCAGGTATAGAGCAAACAGAGATACTGAACAACCTCAGAAAGCTTGCATGATTATTCTGGTAGCTATACTGATAACATTGTTCTTTTTGTTGTGGCCTTTCCTTTTTCCTGCCACAAAAGTTGAACTGATTAAACGTGATAAGCCAAACATAGATTGGCACCCAAACTTTAACACTTACCAGGCAATTACACGTGTGTATGCTGAGACTTTTAATGTTTCGAACTGCTGGATCTGTACAGCCATACCAACAGCATATGGGGGGTTATTAATGACTGCAGTCCCCCTAGGGGTCAATGAGACCTGGGAAAATTTGGTTTATGACACAGTAGCTATTAAAGCATATGATAAGGTAGCACTGTATTTGCCTGTGACACAAAAGGGAATTGTATGTTTTTATAAGAATGACACAATTCAAGTGGGTTGGAGCAAGTGTAATGTGACTGTACATTATAAATGTTATACCAAAGCAAACAAAATGGGTGGAACTTGTAGTTCAAATTATGACTCATTTCTTGAGTCCGTGCATAAGACTATTGACCAAATGCAACATAATCCTATACTTTTTAAACAACTATCTGTAATAGATAGGAAAATGTTTCATTCAGGGCAGCCATTTCGTCACAAAGTAACTACTAAGGTAGAGGATTGTTATTTTGTGTGTGGTAAAAAAGCATATAAATGGTTACCTGAAAATTGGTCCGGCAGTTGTTTTTTGGGGTACCTGGTCCCGGCCATATGACACACTGCAGTTTTGCCTCAGGGTAATATTCAAAATACCCGAGATGTGACCAAGAAAGCTGTCAAAAAGCCTGAAAATCCAGTGGGACAGATTGAGGCGGGCTGGAAAGACCATCATACTGTGGGTACTAAACTGACGCACATGGACTTGAGTGATGCTGTTATATCGTGGGCAGGCATATTACCTGCATATGGCACAGTGAAATCGATTTGGGAGCTGCGAAAACTGTCCAAACTTCTCGAAGTAATGAGTAATGCAACTTTTTCTGCTCTTGAACTGATAACTGATGAACTGAATGCTATGAGAACTGTAGTGCTCCAGAACCGAGTGGCTCTTGACTTCACCCTAGCGGTGAGGGGTGGTACGTGCGCTTTAATCACAGAAGAGTGCTGTGCGTATATACCAGATCATCAACATGAGATAAATGACCACCTTGAGGTGATACAGCAAGTGTCGGCCATGACCAAGCCAGGCCCAAACCCTCTGATGGACTTTTTCCAGAATTTGTTTGGGGGGGTGGGGTTCCATCCTGATGAACATCTTGATTGCCATTTGTGTGGGATTGCTCCTAATAGGAGCTTGTATTTGTTGTGGTATCCCCTGCATGAAAACGTTAATCAAAGAATTTATAGATATATCAATTTCTGAGACTATGTATCAAAGTACTGAGCTTGAAGAATTGTTAGAATGTGAAACACTTTCATAAGTTTAAACTGAATGACTTTCTTAACTGCAATTCCTGAATGGAAGAGGTTAGGAAAATAGGCAAACTGTTTATTCTTTTAAAAATAGAATTAAAAAGTATTAACAGGCAGGAAATGTCAGAAAAATATGTATTAATGTGTGTATGCTTAATGCTAATTAGAAGCTAAATAAGTTAACACCTTTTTCATTCTATTTTATATGCACTGTTTTATATATAAATTGAGTTTCATATGAGACTGAAAAGATGCTTTTGAAACTGCAGTGTGCTTTCTGAAACTTGCAAGATGCCCACTGACCTAGTAATTGCTAGCACAGCAATATTCATGTTTATGCCTTTTGGAAATGTACTTGAGAAGCAGGTGGTTATCTGCTAGGTCAGGAGAAAATGAATGAACAATGCTATATTCTGTAAATGTAATGATTTTAAACAATCAGCTCTGTTCGAAGTATGAGAACATGTGCAGCTGCAAAGGTTTAGAGGTAACATAAACAAAGGATTATTAGAGAAATTAACTACTTGCTTTGTGCTCGAATTAGCCATAGTACCTTGAATGATGATAACATTGCATATATCTAACCAGTGGTAGCCAAGGCCACGTTGTTTTCCTTAGGAAGCTTCTCACAAAAATTGATAAATTAGCAGAATATTGTTAAAACAATTATTACTAAATGATGATGATACAACTTGTAATTCACTACGTCAGCTTGGTAGGCAATGTCTTATTAGAAAGTGTATAAACATGTTAGCATTTCCTGTTTCAAGTTAGACAAACTCTGTATTAGCACGTTTTTGTCTCCTTGCTGCAAGATTAAAGTGCCTTAACCTGAACCTACTGTGTTTTGATCATTTTTAAAGTATATTTTTCATTTGACAGTTGTAATCCTTAAACTCATCTCCCCTCCCCTAAACACCTTCCCTTCGTATCTGTCAAAGGGGCAAATCTGAGCTGTTTGCTGCTGTGACTGATAGATCACAGCAGGAGACAAAGTTCATGTGCTGGGAATACTGTTCTATGTGATTATCCCTGTTTGGCTTTTTAATCAGTCACCGCAAAGAAAGAAATGGTAATTAAACCTACCTGACTAAAGGAAAGCAGGGTATGTGTGAAAACAGTGATCCCTTTAATTTTACCAGAAACCAACTTATAAGAAAGACCAATAGGCTAAACCAAACCATGAGCCAGACCTAACAAACTACTCCTGTCCAGAGGGATTTCTGCTGGAGTAGGTAAATGCTAAGTTTTCTGCTTCTTTTTGACCGGAACATTGAGGCAAACAGGTTTAATAATAGCAGCAACAGCTTCCCCATGGACAGGCACAACATTCTAGCTAAAAAGAGGTATCTTCTCTGCCTCTTTTCCCAAGACTGACAAAACTGGCTCTCCCTTGCCCACTGAGGAGACCAAACAGCTGCAGAGGATGTGAATAGCCCCCCTATGTATAGTGACTATAGGTGCTACAGCAAAGGAATCCAGGGAAAAGATGAGGAATCAGCTCTGCCCACAGGGAAGTCACCCACCTGTGGCTTAAGCAAAGTGCTAGCCTGTAATGGTGGCAAAGGCTGTTTGCTTAATATTTTCTTTTTCTGACTAGAAGATGGGCTGACCATAAGACTGGTAGATCGTTCCATGATCAAGCCAAAAATGGTGTCTTTTTCTGGGGAACTAAGCAGTGCAGGTCTGTAAAACTTCAAAGTCATAAAAAGTAAATTTTCACACTAAAACTCACTAAAAGGCACTTTGAATACACTTTGCCAACCCCAGAAAGTAAAACAACACAACTTATCCACAGAAAATATAGTATCAGAATGTTTAATTACTTTTAAACTGACAGAAAAAAATGTGTGCCCCTGTTTAAGCGTACAGTTATGAGTTGTGACAGAACACAAACTCCTGGCTAAAAAAGAATGGTCCTGATTAGTAAAGTAAATATAAATTTAAATGTATAAGGTTATTTCCTCAAATGGAACTTATCTGCCTAGCAATGGAACACAACAATCCAACTGTCAATCTTTGAAAGCCCACACAGGGGCACTGTCTTTGGCAGTAAGAAAGTTCTGAAGGGCTTGTTGCCCAAACCGTTCTTTTACACAGCTCAGCTCGAGCTGTCTAATGGTTTGGGCATGTGGAAGGTATCCCGAAACGCTGGAAGCTGGCTGCTTGTTATATCCTTGGCAGGATAAAACCCAGATAGCTTAGGCTACTACAGCAGTGATCGATATGATGAACATGTAATATCTACAAAGACAACTAGCCCTAAGCATGCAATAAACTATAAAACAGATGGCAGAGGAGCATAGCAATTATGTAGCAAATGACCCCAGAGATCATTTGCACCTTGCCAATGCCTAGCCTCAAGCTCTACCCCACTATGTCTTTAAGAACAAAACAGGTTTGTCCAGGTATGAATCTGCAGATACCCAAAAGACCAGGGACAAATCTAAAAACTAATGTTAGGTGCTATGTTTGCATCTTCAGGTTAACAAGGAAACTGTCTTTACTATTTGTCTAAATACTACCTACAAAGTAATGCTTAAAAGGTTTAATTTTTATTGTTTACTGTAAATATATATTTTATGTGGAGCTTTTCTCCCCTGGCTTCTGCTGAAAATGGAACTTGTGCCCAGATCGACTTTCCTGGTAAACAAATGACAATAATTAAATAAATAAAAGATTAGGTTATTGCTCTTCATTATTAAAGTCTAGCAACAGAGTAATTCAGTTAATAGTATCATTCTTAAGTTGTGCAACTGTAATAAAAAGATCTTAACCTTGCAAATCTTTTCCTCACCAACTGCATTTAGTTTTTACTATTGAACTGCAGATCACAGGTATGCCTGATGCCATCTCAATATGTTTAGCATGGCAAAAGTAGAATATGTGGGCACAGTGAAAGCAAATCATGAAGCTCTGTAAGTTTTCTTATTCTACATCAACTTATTAGTCACAGATATTCTACAGATACACAAGATTTCAAGATATGAAACTGCATGTTTGAACAGGCTGCACCCTACAGCATATGCATATGGTGGTCATAACAGAGCCCTATGCTGCATACCTTTTCACAGCATTCACAAGACCGCGTGCTGTATGATGCTTTATTACCTGTATTTTACCTGCGCACTTTATTTTAACTTAACAATTCCACATTTGGTCAAAATGCAGTTTCAACCTAACCGGGATGGTGACTTTGGGGGATTTTGCACAATGCTTTGTGATCAAACATGATAGGGATGCTTTGCATCCTAAATAAACACAATCCTGAGTAGCTTACTAATATTCTTTTACAAAGTAATGCAGTTGTTTAAAGGCAAAAGACAACATTCATGAAAACTGTAATTTCTAGTTCTAGGAACTTGTCTTATATGACTTTGAATCCATAATATTGCAGACATAACTTGCCTTGCAGCTTATGACATCTGCTATGATCTAACTGTTGTATTTCCTTTTACTTGAATTAACATGTTTTCTGTAACATGACCAGTACAGGGGGATTCTGCTTCTGTTTTATTTTTATGAATAAGTAGAAGACGATACTTATGCATTTTTTATTACATGCTGATGCCCATATAATTCAAATTGACAGCCTGATGACTAAATGGGCATAAAAGGCAGATTTATTCATTTGTTTGTTTATACATTGTTATCAGGGTATGGAACTGATGACACGTAGCCTTTTGTATGAAACTCACAGATAAGAATAAGGAAATAGCAGTATGTGCACTGGTTTTAACTGAGTCTGTTTCAGGATGTTTTTTGCTTTCCCAATCTAAGTGATAAAATGCCATCACGATTAGTTATTTGAATACTGGCTTGTGATGTTTACTTGAAAAGCTGCATTTTCGCAACTGGAGGGCAAAGTTGTAAAGCTGCTTTCTCTAATGCAACATTATGCAAGAGTAATATCTACTTCAGGTCAGACCACAGGAGTTTGAATTTTGGGTGCAGGTATCTTCTTATCAACGCCCAAACTTCATCCTTTGTTACTACGGACCCAACCTAAGAGCTAAGTTGAAGTTATTTTTTTGACTAGGGATGGGTTGTTTTAGCACCGCATATCAGAGGTTACAGGTGCTAAAATATTGCACCTTTCCTCTTGGAACAGAAAGAAGTGGAATCACAGACTTAGCAAGCAGAAAGAAATGTCTTGGTGTTTTCCCATAGAAAACTAATTTGAAAGCAAAAACTTATGTTAAGAAACACAATATTTCCTGTAGCATAAACAGATTATACACTTGGTGGTAGAAAAACATCATTCTATTTATGAAAGAGGTTAGGTGTAACACAGAAAATTCTACTACTAACAGAAAGAAAACCTACCCATTTGGATTGGGAAACTGAGAACTGATTCATCTGAACTGGGAAAACCTATACAAATCCAATATAGATTACCCAGAATTCTTTAAATCCTTTTTTTCCCAAAAAACTTTTTATTGTTGTTTCATAACATATCAACAAGAAAAAGCACAACATACTGAATAATGGTATTTAGAAAGCTGGGCATATATGCTGAGCATATATAAACATGTAAGGCAGGTAAAACTTAACAAAAAAAAACCAACAAAAATCTAGTAAAGTATATACAATATATACAGGTGTTAACCAAGGTGCAACCATTGAGAGAGTACAATAAGATAAGGAGAAGAATATAAGAAGAAAAAAGGTCTCCATACCTAAATGAGGATATAGGAATTATTTATTCACTACTAATGAGATCTAAGACTTTTTCCCATACTTTTTTTAAGAGGGCAATCTTCTTAGGACTTTTTGATATCATTTTTTGTGCTGAGATGTATGTACAGGCCAATTCCTTAAAGTTGTTTCAGCATAATTTAGTGCGATCGATCCAATTTTTAGTGATGTACAGTTTCATAAGCGAGCATAAGAAAACCAGCACGTGTGTGTCGAATTTAGAGAGAACTCTAGTAGGAATGTGAAGGATTGCTAATTCCCAAGAGAGAGTTGATTTATGGTAGCCCATTTTCTATAAGTGGATCTTCAATGAGGTCCAGAGTTTATGTGAGTAGTGGCAAGACCATAAAACATGTAAGAGGTCGGCTCTTGGGGAGGAACAACATGGACAGGAGGGGGATTTCTTATAATCAAACTTGTTTAGTACAGAAGGAGTGTGGTAAGCATTATTGTTGATCATTAACTGAGTGTAGAAAAGTTTCTTAAAGGGGGAACTATCTAAGGTATTTTTTATAGCAGAGAGTTTCTGATTCTCTGATATCTGAGAGTTGTATTTATCCCAGTATCTAGAGAAGAGGCAGTCTGAATCGTGGATTATGGAAGTTAGAAGTTTGTATGATTTGGAGAACATATTCTCCGGGAGTAACAGAGTTTGAATGACTGTGTCTAGTTAGTGATATCTTGTTTATCTGGCTTAACATGGGCAAATTTTGATGTGACTAATTCTTGCAGCTGTCGGAGAATAGTTAGGTATTTAAATTTGACCTTGAAAATTGTGCGGAGATTAGTGAGTCATTCATCTTTATGTTTAAGGATATCCCAGACTACAAAGTTTTTAATGAGAGGGAAGTTAGAAAGGTTGACTGACATATTGTTTAGTTTAATGTTAGGATTTAAGTGAAGGGGTTGAAATAACGGGAAGATATTGTCAAGTTTAATGAGTTTTAGCAGATCTTGAAAAGAGCTATTTTTTTGTTTTAAACAGTTGGATAATTTTGAACTGTTTATAGCGTCCAAAGAGAGAAAGGGAAGAGCAGCTGGGTTAATCTTCCTAGTTAAGATATTTTGATACCAGAGTTTAGTCCAGTTAGGGTAAGAGTTGTATACATTATGGTTTAAATTCAAGATGGACAAAATTCTGTTAGCACAGATAATTGTGTAGTAGAGATGGAAATTCGGGAGGCTTAGACCACCCATGTTTTTAGGGGATGTTAATTTGGAGTACGAGATCCTAACTGATTTGGGATACCAAATAAATTTGGCTAATTCTTTGTTAATTTTGGAAAAAAAAGATTTAGAGATTGTCTGGTCTGTGGCATTGAACTGATACAGAAGTCTAGGAAGTATATTCATCTTAATTATCGCTGATTTAGATAGGAGCGAAAGATTCATTAGTTCCCATCTGCGTAGGTCGAGCGTTATTGTTGATCAGACTCTAAACATATTGTTTTGGAACGTCGAGAGTTGATTATGTTCTAACTGAATCCCTAGGTACTTGATGTCCAAGATTGCCTGAAAGGGAGAGTCGGGGAATAAATTAGGTTTATGAGCTAGAGGGTTTATAGGAAAGATGTGCGATTTCTTGAAATTGATCCAATAGTCTGAGGCCTTCGAAAATTTATTGATAGAATTGACTAGTTTATTAAGGTCTGTGTTAGGTGTTTGAAAGTAGAGAATAAGATCATCTGCAAAGGCAGACAGTAATAATTTAGTATTTAGAACTTTGGGGATCGTATGGAAGGTGTTTTGGGCAATATATAGAATGAAAGGTTCTATGAATATGTTGAAGAGAAAAGGGGATAGGGGGCATCCTTGTCTTGTACCATTGTCAAACTTTATGGGTTTGGATAGATTTTTGTTAATACATAAGTAGGTGGATGAATCCTTATATAACACCTTAATCATGTCTAGAAAGGCGGTGGGTATGCTGAAGCAGGTCATAGTTTGAAAAAGTAAGTTCAAGTTTACTCTGTCAAAAGCTTTTGAAGCATCAGGAGTTAGTGCATAAAGTGTTTTTTTTTCCTTTTTGGTAAAGTGGATAAAGGAGTCCAATGTCAAAGTATTATCCCATGTGTTTCTGTGTGATATAAAACGTGCTTGTTCCGAGGAGATTAACGAAGGTAAAACTTTTTTCAATCTGTTGGCCAGTAAGGAATCCAGAATCTTAATATCAATGTTTATTAAGGAAATGGGCCTATAATTATGGGGATCAGTTTTGTCTTTGTTATTTTTCAGAATTAGAATAGTTTTTGAAGTGTTCCAGTGTAAATCTGACATACCATTCTTTATTATATAATTAAAGACCTTAAGGAGGATAGGGGAGACTACCGAGTTGAAGGTTTTGAAGAATTCAGCTGTGAATCTGTCTGGACCAGGGGATTTGCCAACTTTAAGTCTGACAATAACACTAAGATTTCCTGAAGGCTTAATGGGGCAGAAAGGATGTCCCTTTGATGTTCGTTTAGGGAGGGGAATTTGACAGAATTCAAAAATCCATCCATATGGTGGTTGATCAGGGGATCCGTTTTCTTAGAGTAGACATCTGAGTGCAAGGAGATGAATTGCTGTGTTATTTCATAGTCAGATTTATAGATTTTATTTTTGAAATGCAAAGGTGAGATTCTAGGGAGAGTCTTGTTGTTTTTGATTATTCTTGCTAAAACTTTGGAGGGCAATTGCGCCCATTCAGAGTAAGTGGCTGTAAGTTTTTGTTCATGTATGGAAAGATTTTGTTGGTGGAGATATAGTAATTCTTTTTGTGAATCAGTTATTTCCTTGTATATGCTAGGGTTCGGGTTAAATCTATATTGATTTTCAAGAGTAGAGATCTTTAATTTAAGGTTAGATTCTTTGCTTTTATAGAGTTTTTTAAAATAGGAGGCTTTGCTGATTAGAATACCTCTGAGGCAAGCCTTGCAGGCAGCCCATTGGATGTCAAAGGGTGTGTGTGATTTATCCATGTCAAAATTTGTGTCAAGTAATGTTTCATTAACTATGTGAATTACAGTCTTGTTGGAAAGCATATTATTATTTAGTGTCCGGTTATTGTATTTGGATATAGGGGATACCTTAGAATCATGGATAAGTTTGAGGGAGATTCTTGAGTGATCAGATAGGAATCTGGGTTCTAGGGAAAAAATAGCCTTCAATTGGGAGAGAGTATCAGATATTAGGAAAAAATCTAATCTTGACCATGCATTATAGCATTTTGAGTAATATGTGTATATTTCATTTTTAGTAGATTATCCTATGAGTGAGGTAGGATCCACAAGATTGAGGTCAAGCATTAACTCCTCAAGGGCGATGTATGATTGAGGATTATAAGAGGGAGATTTACTAGTGCGGTCCATATCAAGGTTAATGACAGCATTCCAGTCTCCTCCTGCTATAATATAGTGGTCATTGAATGTAGAAAGGATATTATAAATTATAAATCTCGAATATGAAAATATGTTGGTGAATGCATGGACGATACAGATTGAAAAATAGGACTGGTTTATCAAGATTGTGAAGTCGAGAAGTAAAGTAGCACCAACTCCCATTTTTGTCGAACTTCTCCTCCAATATAGTCCCCTGAAAGTTGTTTTTAATTATAATGGCCACACCTTTTGAGTTGGAGCTATTGCCCGCTGGTAGTATATTTTTAATCCAACTTTTTTTCCTCTCTTTGTTCTAGTCTTCTCTGAGCATGTGTGTTTCTTGTAGGAATAATATATTAGCCTGAGATTTAAACAGTAAGTGAAAAAGAAGGGATTTTTTGGCTTTGTTTTGAAGCCTCTAACATTCCATGAGTCAATATGTAAGGATACAGCCATACACACTAGATAACTTATAAAGTGGGGAAGTAGTGATTAGTGGTGTTAGAAATCTGAGAAAACATAGAGGCCAAAACCAAACATTATGCAAACAATGCGAGCTAGTATATTTAGGAGGTTCGCTCAAGGTGTTATCGCAGTATTTCTTCATTACTACCCCGGTGCCTACCCACCCTGACCCTATAAAAGAAGGAATACAGAGACACTGATAGAGAAAATAAGCAAACTTGGTTAACACAATAAACATTTTGGATGAAACAATCCTATAGGAAGTCCTGAAAAGGACTGGTGTATTATTAGATATATCTAAACATATGTACAAAACAAGATTTAACAAAGCAACGGTCATACTAGGACCCTAAAGAGATATCTCACAATGAGCTCCAAAAGAAGATAGGGAGTATTGGAAGAAGGAAGACAGGTATGTATAGGTAGCCAAGTATACAAAGATATCTAGAGAGAAAATATAGTGAGTATGTGGTAGCATGTGCGTATTAAGGAAGAGGAGGGTTAGAAGGTAGAGAGGCAGTGAGGAAGAGTGTGACTAACTAGGTAAAGGAAGAGAGCTGAGCACTTGAACATTGTAAAAGTATATGTCTATATTTGGAATAAGAAGAGTAAAGGGTAGATAAAAAGAGAGATAAGGAAAGAGAAAGTAAGTACAGAATAATATAATGTTTATTTTGCTACTGTAGTAGCACGTTTTAAATATTAAGTGTAGTTGACAAACAATATAAAGACGTAACTGATATATGAGTACACCAGTTTTGGATTTAGCTAAGATATTTACATATGAAAAGCAAGTAGTCTTCAGTTAAATACACTGAAGTTTCATTGTATTGTCATGCGTCTAACATAATTACCCAAGGTTGGTGTGAAGAAAGACTTGTCCAGTCATAGCAAGAGAACGGAGGAATTACACACATCCGATTTAGATTAATGCTAGTTATAGTGATCTACACTGTATGCTAAAGTAAAAACATTTGGTTAGAGGAGGTCATGTGTAGTCTTGCCCCTGTAATAGTGGCGGAATTTTGTTTTGAAGGACTTGTCGGCATTATACATCGGAAGTGCAGATCAGCCTCCGGGACCGCAGTTCCTTTCTTCCTCCGTGATTAGCACTGAATCCGACACAGGTAAGAAATGCACTTAGTTTGACTGATCCAATATTGATAACTCTTGAAGCAATACTGGTAACTGTGAGCGTAGTCAGGATGTGTCAATGAGCTTGAGTGTTTTCGGAGGTTAAAAGGTAATCACAGGATATAAAGAAAGCGACACCTTTGCTCAATAACAACTAAGTGATGAGTTTAGCAAACTGATTAGTGCGGCATATAGTCAATTTGCATAAGGGTTGGGTTGACAGTTAGAACCCTAGTAAATTTGTATAGGAGTGCCTGTACACCAGAATTTAGAGTATTTTAGTGTCGCTATCAAAAGGAAGACACAGGATCAGCACGACGATAGGAACATCTGGAAGTCATCCACTTAGGGTGACCCGTAAGCTACTAGATCCAGAATTAGTAAGGTTCCTCTTCAAAATAGGAGCCTAGGAGTAGAAATGCAATATACTCATTAACAGTTAATGATCTCAATCAATACTGATGATGTAAGGAGTGGGAAGCCTTGAATATTGAGCTTGGAGGTGAAATGATTATAACCAATACAGAGGTGTATCTTTGGTTTGAATACAATCAGCTTGAATTAAGTGTTTGGATAGACCCTTCGAAGTACAGCAGTTTATAGAGCAGGGTATTCATTGAATAGTTTAATAAAGATCTCTTTCGCTTCTTGTGGAGTATTTGCTGAGTGTCTCGTCGTAAGTAAAAGATAGGACATTTGGATAGCGCATCTGGAATTTAATATTCCGCTTGATCAAATCTGCGCAAAACGGGGCAAGCTTTTGTCTATTTAATTTAATTAAGAGAGGCAAGTCTTGAGAAAAGGTGAGCCTGTGTTTATTCCAGGTAAAGTGTTTTTGTTTTTTGGCTGATAATAGGATTCTTTGAGTGTCCTGGAAATTTAACAGTTTAGTGTAGATATGGCGGGGTGAAGTGGAGACTTGACGTTTATGCAAGGCTCTGTGTGCTCTCTCCACAACTAAGCTCTCTGTGTTGTTTTCCAAACCCAGTAGCGCTACAAAGATCTGTTTGGTGATTGATAGTAAGTTCTGGTTGTCATACGCTTCTGGTAATCCTCTGATTAATATGTTATTCCGGCGACTTCTCACCTCCAGATCCGTTATTTTGGATTGCATCTCCGATAGCAGGGTGTCCTTGGCGCGCAGGTCATCTGATAAGGATTGGATCAAGTTCTCATTTGCCTGGTATTTATGCTCAAGTGTGTCTACCCTTTCTATTATTTGATTAATAGATTTGCCAAAGTCAGTAAGTTGCTCAGAAAAGCCTTGTATGGCTGATTGAATGGGTTGTAATGCTAGTTTCAGATCATCGAGGTGGAAATTAGGATCGTTCTTCCCTTTGGCAGCTGTTTTATTGGTGTCCGCTGTTTGTTTGGTGATTCTTTGTCTTTTAGAGACTATATCCTTCTCTGGAGAAAGCACTGAGGAGATTTTTGCCTTGGTAGCTTGAGTTTCCATGTTGTCAGAGTTGTCGGCCATGCCTTGGATGTATTGGTACTTAATAGATAGTAGTAGATGTAAGGGCCCCTTGGATGCACGGTGGCGCAGGTCTCAGATGCAGGAATGAGTTAAAGTAGTTTATCGTTGATTAGTTTTAGCTCGGAAAGCTACCGAATTTAAGGTAACAAGATAGAATAACGTAATCTTTCACAGGAACAGAGATAGTTGGCATTATGAACAGATTGAACTATCGGTAACTGTGTTTGTGTCGGGAGCTCTATGGATAGGGTGTAAATTAGACGACCACCATCTTGAAAAGTCCCCCAGAATTCTTTAAATCCTACTTTGATAAGGAAAAAGTTGTACAAGAAACAGTTACTGCCTTGTGACAGCTGGAGACTAGATTACTCTTAAATCCCAAAAGGATAGGCTTTTTCAAAGAAAAGTGTACCATACAAAGACTTAGGCAGTGATTTTGAAGATCCCTGGATTACAGGCTGGGTTGATATATGAAAGTTAAGACATCCAGGCACTATGTAAATTACCTTTTCTAGGGACTGGTGGGTAGAATGGATTTTATTGCTGTGCAAGATTTTCCAAGAGAGGTCAGTGGATGGTGAAATCAAGGAAAGAATAGTTGAGTAAAATCTTACCACAATGACAGATGTCCTTCTCTTCTCTGTTGCAGTACTCTTTACATGGGGAAGTTCTCAGCTGTAGGCGAACTGACGGCTAGTATACAAACATCTTTCACTACTGTAGAGTTTGTGGTACTTCGCATGTAGGCTGCTATTGTATATCGGTCATAAAAGTGGCGGATGCACGCACCGACCTCAGAACTGAGTCACCCAGGAGGAATGTCAGCCTAAAGAAAGCAGGGTATGAACATCCAAGGTAAAGAACCAAACAGCCAGGGGAAGGAGGGAGGGATTGGAATACTGCAACACAGAAGAGAAGGACATATATCGTTATGGTAAGATTTTACACAACTATTCTATGTCCTTTTATTCACCAGTTGCAGTATTCTTTACATGAGGGAGAGTACAAAAGCTTATGAGGAAAGGGTAGCGAATGAAGCAGTCGAGCTCTCCAAAAAGTCATGGCAAATATCTCTGTCAAAACCTGCCCTTGACTTAGAAATACCATCCAACGCATAGACGTCCATGTAGCCACTTCAACAATAGAGATAGTATATAGTCCCTTAAAGAAAGTACCAGATGAAGCTACAGCCCTTGTGGAATGTGACCTTACAGAAGAGGCAAGGATTTTAACATTATTCACGTAACAAAATGAAATTGCTTTAGAAATCCAAGTAGAAATAGCCTGCTTGGAAACAGGCAATCCCAGAGCACTGGGATGACATGAAACAAAAAGCTGGTTTGATTTCCTGATAGGTTTAGTCTTGTCTAAATGAAATCTAAGTTGTGTATGCACATCCATGGTGTGCAGCACCTTCTCAATAGAATTCTGGGGAGAAGGAAAGAAGGTAGGCAAATGAATGGACTGTTGAGTAACAACTCATTGACTACCTTGGGGCATAAAATAAGGGTTGGTATGTAAGGATTCTCTGTCATAAGGGCCTGGAGCTCAAGACAGACGTCTGGCTGAAGTTATAGAAAGTAGAAGTAAGATTTTCCTGAAGCAGTGTTTCAGGGTAGCTGATATGAAGTTGGTTCAAAAGGGGGAAGAGTCAGCTTTTCAAGTACAAAATTTACATCCCAGAGAAGAATAGGTTTCCTGGAAGATTTAATGTAAAGGACAGTTTTAAGAAATTGTTTAGCCTCAAATCTGCTACCGGGGGGTAAAGGTAGACAGGCAGAAATAGCTGACGTGTGGGCTTTCACTGAAAAGTAAGCCAAGCCAGTATTGAGCAATTCACACAAATAAAGAACCAAGGGGACTTCCACTGATTGTGGATCCTCGTTTCATGAGAGACAGCAAATTGAAAATCTCTTCCACTTACATAGGTAATGTTTTCTTTTGTTGGGTTTCCTGGACTCCTGCAGGACCCTTAACAAGTCCTCAGAGAACATATGTCTAAAAGGAATTAAAACCCTATCACCCACAGAATCAACTGAAGGGTAGACAAGTGGGGATGGATGAGAGTTGCTTTGTCTTGTGTGAGAACGTCCACCCTGTGAGGCAACTTGTGGTGATTGCCCTTGGCTAAATGCAGGAGAAGAGGGAACCAATGCTGTCTTGGCCAAAAGGAAGTCACCAGCAAGAGTTTTGGGTTGTCCTGCTGAATTCTGTACAGGACTTTCAGAATGAGTGGAAGGGGAGGGAATGAATAAAGAAACATCCCCTTCCAAGAGAACAAGGCAGCGTCCACCTTCCAAACCAGAGGATGTGGAACTCTGGCACAAAATTGTGGAAGTTGTCCTTTTTTGGGGGAGGCAAAGAGATCTACTTGAGGTATACCCCACTGGTGGACAATGTCCAGAAACACATCAATATGAAGCATCCATTCATGGGACTATGTTAGGGACTTGCTCAAGGTCCCCGCCTTGCACTTTTGTCTGGATGTAATGTACACTGCATGAAAAATCACCTGATATTGTACTGCCAGCTCCCAAGCCTGGAGTTCCAGCCTGCATAGTAGTTAGGAACTTGTTTACATACCAGAGGACTGTCATATTGTCTGTGACAGCTTTAAAGGTCTTGGGAGGAAGACAGGATGAAATGTTTCAATGGCCAGAGACAGCACCCTCATGTCCCTTGCACTGATGTGTTCCCTTTGTTGAGAGAGAGAGTGTTCTCTGGCTGAAATGCGGTGCAGAGGCCGAAGGCTTTGGAAGTGGGAGATGAGGTCCTGTGTATTCTGAGGAGGAAGAGAGACCCTCATGCAGTCTTGTCTGTATCCTGCACCCCAGGAAGATGTGATCCTGAGAGGGATTTTTTGTGGTTTATGGTGAATCTCAGGCTTTGTAAAAGGGAAATGGCAAAGTGGATGTTTTGCGCCAAGATCTCTCCAAGAGAGGTTGCCAGAAAGAGGAGATCATCCAGATAAGGGAAAATGTGGATGTCCTAAAGCCTGCAGTAACAATCACAGGAGCTGGACATTTTGTAAATACTCTGGTGCAGTAGAGAGTCCAAAGGGCAAGGCAGAGAAATGAAAAAGCCAGAAAGCCAAAGAGAAACCTAAAAATATCCTGCAGTTGGGGTGGATGGGAATGTGTAGGTATGCATCTTTGATATCCAGGGAAGCCAAGAAAGCTTGTGGTAGAATAAGGAGAAACAAGGTCTGAAGAGTTAACATAAGGAAGGTGGGTACCTTCAGGAAGGTGTTGAGGTGAGGAAAGTCTAGAATGGGTCTCCAAGGACCATCCTTTCTGGGCACTAGGAACATTCTGGAGTACAACCCTCTTTCTTTTTGGTCTTGAGGAACTTCCTGAATGGTCCCTTGTCTCTGCAGGTCTAGCAGTACCTCTGGAAAGGAAGGTAGTTGTTCCTTTGGTGGTTGGGGGATGCCCCTGAAGGAAGGTAGGGATTCCCATAATAGAAAGTATCCTTTTGAATGATAGAGAGAACCCAGGAGTCTTGAATTATGGTTTCCCAGACTGGCAGATACAGAGTGAGGCACTGGGAAAGAGGAATGTGATTGAGATGGTTCAGGCAGTCAGAGAGAACCTGGCTTATCAGGAAAGGGCTACTTCTGAGCTAGAGTTGCAGGGGAAGTCCTAGGCTGTTGAGGCCTCCTACCACCCTTTTTTGTTTTAGGTGGTGGAAGGCAGGAATGTCTATGTACAAAAGCAGGTTTTGCTGTGTAATTTCATTGAAATTTAGGCACTGGAGAGACATAAGTATGTTTTAGTTCCTGAAATTCTTTACTCTTTTCTTGCAGGGTCTTAAATAAGTTAGCAGCTGCAGGACCAAACAATGCAGAGTTGTCCAAAGGTGCATCCAAAAGTTTACCAAAAGCAGCTACCCTGGCAGAAGCCTCTGCAGCATCATAGCTGCATTTGATGAAGTGGAGGGCTACTTGAGAGGAGGCTGCAAACAATGATGCAACAAAAGTCTTATTCTCTGAATCAGCCAAATCAGAAATGAGCCGAGACAGAAGCTCTAGGACAAATTTGGTCATGTGCGTGTTTGATAATTAATGGCCCTAAATTCCAAGGTGGCAGAAGTGTACACTTTCTTGCCCAGCCTTTCCAGGATCCTGCTGTCCTTATATGAGAGAAGGAGAGAGGTTGAAGGCAGTAGCCTGGATGGTTTGTCTGAAGCCACAGAAATAACCAAAGGATCTGCTGTAGGCCATTTGAACAGGAACTTGCAGTCTTTAGGTACCTTGTAAAATCAGTCAGACTTCTTAGGAGCAGGAGGCTTTGAATCTGGGGTCTGGGAGGCGGATGCAAATGCATCTAAAAATGCAGGCAACACAGAAGGAATAGCTGAAGGGCTAGGGAATTCCACCTACAGAAGACCATAGTATATTTTTGCACTTCAGATACCCGAGTGCTATCACATTTAAAATGATACCTTATTTTGACCAGAGTCTCTCCAAAAGAGTTCTTCCATGGGTGAATCAGCCCTATTAGAATCCTCCTCTGGGGAAGCATAATCTAATGGGGAGGGGATCTGTGAGAAGTAGGCCAGAGATTCATCTTCTGATCTTCCCTAACTCTTTTATGTGGGAAAGCAGTGCAGGAGGGTGGGGGTGGGGGGGCAGGGACTGAAATACCCAAAGAGGGTTTAAGGGCCATAAGGGCCTTAAAAAGGTTTGGGTGAATTGTTGCCAATCACTTTGGGGGTCCTTAGGAGGGGACAAGTGTTTAGTTTTCTGCTTTTTCTTTTGATGCAGGTCTGTCTTATGTAGTGTAGGAGGCCCAGACATAGGCCTACATTCAATAATATCAGAGTGAATTTCCTCCCGCACAAGGTTTAGAGTTATCCCTTAGGGCCTTTGGTGATTACAAGCCTAGGTTCCCCTGTACATCCGAGATGGATGCCTGCTCAGCCTCTGAGGAAGTACCTATGGTTGGATCCAAGGTGGCCTCAACATCAGGTTCGGCCTGTAAACTGCAACCAGGAACCGTACATATCTCTAGGCTCTCATCCACCTCAGGAGAGACATCCATGGTAAGAGGCACAGCAGAAGGTTCAGGCCTCAGCTTTTTGGCCTTCCCCTTTGTAACCGACTTGGCCTCGGACCCTGAGGATCTCTTCATTGTGCTTTTAGCTAACAACATTAAGCGCTGATTTTCCAAGTAAATGGCTAAGGAGGAAAGTCTACTCCTTAGAGACTTGGGCACAAAGGCCTGACAAATGGAGCAAGATTTGTGTTCATGGGTAGGCCCTAGGCAGATCAAACACTGGAGATGACTATCTTTATATGGAATTTGTCTTCCACCCTGGCATTTTCCTTTTTTTTGGATGACATGAACCCTACCACAAAACAATAGCAAAAGAAACAGGAATTCCCCAATGGGGCACTTATTTGAGAAAACACTGGAACAGAGCTAACAACTCGGCGAGCAGACTGATGTTTGAGTTGGCAATCATATACATATACATATGCATATACCACTTTTATGGCCAACATACCACAGCAGTCTATATGTAACATACCATCCACCCTACAGCAGTGAAAGACTTCTGTATACTGGCCAACATCGGGTCACCAACGGCAGAGAACTCCCCCAAGTAAAGAATACTGCAACATATGAATCGAAGGACATCAGTCATGATCTTACCTCTATTACAGCAACTGTATTATTTTATTTATTTATTTTATTTATTTTATTTATCATTTGTTGATGTATTCTACACTGAGGCTAAAAAAAACAAAGAAAATAAGAAAACAAACAGACAAAAAAATTAAATTAAGATCTATCCACTACAAATAGAAGAAAGAAAAGGCAAAAACTAATCTGAAAAAAAAAATCTCCCATGTGCTAAAACAAAAGACATTTGAAAAAGAGGAGCTATGACTCCTTTGATGGGATGGTCAGAAAAAGCTATTAATACTAAGTTAATGGACAAAAATATCAAAGAACAGAAACTTGCAAAAGTAGACTATAAAGGTCCAAGGATCTTCAGAAAGGAAAGCATGCTTTCTGGAACAAAGGTTTTGCAAGGGCACTCTTTATATTTTTATATTTTTAATTATATTCATAAATAAGTATGACTATGTCTATTGACGTTTAAAGCAACTACAGTAGTCTAATCCATATGATTGTTAAAACTGGATGCTAAAGTACTGCCAAAAGTACTAGCTAAATGCATAGAAAAAGACTCTAACCTACAACAGACAGGAAAAGTAGGTTCTGTACAAGGTACATAAAACATGGACAACCAGTGGATGCTGGCATCATTCCTCCATAGAGTCAACAGAAAAAAAAAAACAAAAGTCAAAAAGCAAAGCAAGCTTTCTATTCTCCCGCTCTGTGTAGCCCACCTTCAAGTTCCTCCATAGGTCTGCAGACTCAAGTTCAAAGCAGAGATAGTATTATTTGTCATTAAGAAAGCTTTCTATTTTCTTGAGTGGCCATTTTTGTTCCACTTAATAAGGAAGGCAGCCCTTGGAATAACCTAACTTGAATCAAGGCTCGCAATCATAGGCAAGTCCATTTTTGTTCCACTTAATAAGGAAGGGAGCCCTTGAAATAATCCAACTTGAATCAAGACTCACAATCATAGGCAAGTCCATTTTTGTTCCACTTAATAAGGAAGGGAGTCCTTGGAATAACCCAACTTGAATCAATGCTCGCAATCATGGGCAAGTTTTTGAGGTTATGATAATTGGGGGCAAGTTGAGTCTAAAAGGGAACAAGACAGGGATGTCCCTTAACATTTTATTTTAACAATGAAGGGACTAGCACATAAGATCTAAATCCCTTAAATAAATTAGAACAAGCAGGGAAAAGAAGTAGCATTTTTCCATCATGCTTCCAGATGACTGCATTCTTACAGGGAAAAATGAAGTTATGTACTCACCAAAACATTCCATCTGCGTTGTCCATTTTCATTCTTCCTCAACAAGTGGGTTTGGATCCGACTTTCAGGTCTGATTCAGTTGTTCATTATAGCTTATAGCGACTGGAAACTCTTGAGCTTCTCTCTTACCCATAATGCTCTAGTCCCCTACCATACCTCAGATCTTGTTTGCTGGTAATTTAGATTCATAGAAAATTAGAAACAATCATAAAATGAAAAAACAATACCTGAAGCTCAAAGGCAGGAACATTGGTTCCCTTAGTATATTCTCATTCTTTCAGAAGTCACAAACCAAATGGTAGGGGGTTGGATGGAGGGAAGTTGAGAAAGAATGAAAATGGACAACATATATGGAACATTATTTTCATTCATTCCTCAACAAATGGGACAGAGTCCCCAGCTACCAGAATCCCGGGCAGACTCTAAGGAAGGATACCATTGAAGGTGAGGTGATTCTAAGAAAGGATACTCCTGACAACTGTTGAGCTGAAGGCTGCTCCTCCCCTCAAGACCAAATACAATTTATAATGAGTAATAAAGGCACGAGGATTAGCCCAAACTGCAGCTGCAAAGGTATCATCCATGGAAGACCTGGATAAAAATACTGATGAAGTTGCCATGGACCTGACTGAATGGACTCTCAAAGGTTTCCACAAAGACAAACCTAATTTGTTGTAGACAAGGGAAATGCAGTCCATTAATGATTTAGTTATACTTTGGTAACTGGTTTACCCAGTTTAGATTCAGCAAAAGAAACAAATAATTGATCTGTTTTTCTCAATTTTTTTTTCTTCTAAGCAAACAAAAACCTGTCTGTGAACATCAGCGAATATAACATGTATTCTCCTATGTTCATGAAATTTGGAAAGAAAACTGAAAGATTAATAGATTGATTAATGCTGGATTCTGACACCACCTTAGGAAGGAAGGATAGGTTGGTTAGTAACGATACTCTATCTTTAAGGAAAATTAATTAAGGAGGCTTAGAAGATAATGCTTGAAGCTCTGAGATTCTTCTAGCAGAAGTTATAGCTACTAAAAAGACAGTTTTCAGGTATTTTAGCTCACACTTTGCTGATGGTTCAAATGGAGATTGAGTTAAAACCTGTAATACTAAGTTCAAATCTCAAGTCAGAGTTGGATCTATATAAAGGGATCTAAGAAGAAAAGCTCCCCTTATAAAGGCCTTACAAAGTTTTGAAGAAGCTAAGGAGGAATTAGTCAGTACTACTTGGAAATTAGAAATGACAGCTAAATGAACTTTAATAGTTGAGCAGCTTGCCATTTTATTAAAAACTACAGCCAAAAATTCAAGAATGTTAGGTACTGGTGCTGAAAAAGGATCAATGTTTCTTTGTTAGGAACAAAAAGCAAATCTTTTCCAATTCTGTACATTTTTCTAGTGGAAGTTTTATGGGACAAAGGAATGTGACATACAGGGGAGGATGGCCTTGGTTGCCTGGCTATTAATGGAACAAGAGACACCAAGTGGTCAAATTTCGGTCTGAAATGTCTGGGCGAATCATGCCTGTCGGGTGAGACAGGAGGTCTGAAACTGGATCCACAATCCATGGTGGACAAACTAGATGAGGCCAAAGAAAGGGTAACCAAATCTGACGAGGCCAAAAAGTTGCAATGAGGATGACTGCGCTTTTCAGTAGTGATGATTTCTGGAGAAAATTGGGGATTACAGAAGTTGGGGGGTAAGCATAAGGAGGCCAATCATGGAAGAGAGCGTCTCTCAGTGATTCCCCCAGTGGGGGGGGATCGTGGCAAAGAACCTGCTGATCTTGTTGTTGAGGAGGGATGCAAAGAGGTCACAAGGTTGGCCCCATTGGTAGAATATCCTTACCACAACTTTCGTGTTAACAGACCACTCGTGAGGCAATAAAATGGACCTGCTCAACTTGCCTGCTATCACATTGGATTTCCCCAGAATGCGTATTGCTATCAGAAATTGATTGGATGAAATTGCCCATTGCTACACTCTCAGAACTTCTCGACACAAGGGCTAAGATCTGGTTCCTCCTGTTTGTTGATATACCATACCAGTGACCAGAAGGGAGAGAGTCTTGACAGGCCTGCAATGCTAGGAGTATTGCTCTTATTTCCAGGACAATGATATGTGTATTGGCCTCTTCAGTGGACCAGGTGCCTTGGACTGTCTTTCCCAAGAAGTGCCCCCTTCCACCCAATTTGGAAAGCATCAGTGTTCAACATGGCTTTGGGCTGTGGGCTGAGGAAGAATGAAGGGACGGCCCTGTAATATCTGATATGAGCAAATCCACCATATGAAGTACTTTTTACATGCCTGAATTATTCTGATCTGGGTGGACAGAGGATGGTGCAGAACAGACTACTGAGTTGCTAGGGTCCACTGAAGAATTCTCATATGGTATCTTGCTAACGGAACCAGAACTACTGTAGTGGACATTGATCTCAAGGTTTGTAGAACCAATTGAGCAGATAGAGAAGAATTTTGAATTATCTTTTTGGCTTGAAATTGAATTGTCTGTACCCTTGGTAAGATAAGGGAGGCTGTCACTGATACTGTACTGAACATTGCCCCTATGAACTCTAACATCTGAGACGGTTGTAGCAGAGATCTGTTGTGACTGACAGTAATTCCTAGATGAGAAAAAAACTGGAGTACATAATCTCAAGCTTTTATCAGAAAATGTCTGGTTGGAGCAGTTATGCGCCAGTTGTCCAAGTACTGAATACCCGGAGTCCCTACAGTCTCAAATGAGCTGTTACTACTGCCATGCATTTGGTAAACACCCTGGGGGCTGTGGTGAAACCAAAGGACAGAGCTCTGTATAAGCAAAGACTGGCTCACAGCCAGAGATGTAAGTGTCTTCTGGATCATCTGTTCATTTTTATGTGACAGTATGCATTCTGAAGATCTATTCATAGGTTCATAGGTTCATAGGTTTATACTAGGCTATCTGCCCTAATAAGGCATTTAGCCTAGCTTAATTTTGTGTGGCCCACACCTTATATGAAAAATACTGTGCCCATTAGTTTGTTGTGCAGTCAGGTTAGTAGGATTTTTGGTGGTGGGTTTTGGATTGTCCACAGTCCTATGATTGATAATGGCCTTGTAGGTCAGGCATGTATCATATGTCACATGCTAGAGTTGAATGACGTTGACGTTTGAGTCAAGTTTGCTGGATATGACACTGACATGATTTGGAGTCCCTTATCCCTTTTGTTTGGAACTTTGGTTTTGGGGTCTCTCCAATTGGTGCAGATGTCCTATGGGGGCATCTACAATATTGCTGGTTTGATATGATCAGTGGTCAGGAACTGAACAGAACAGACTGGATGACCTCACTAGATCTGGATGTGAACTCTTCATCAGAGGTGGTTCTAACCACTTTAGGTCTTTCACATTAATAACGTGAGGAGTGTGTCAAGTGGGTCCCCAGGTCCCCCTGACCCCCCTCTCTTCGATAACCTCTCTATCATTGGTCAGGCCATGGTAGCTTGTAGTCCTTTGTTTTTCTTTTTAGGGGTTTTATAAGCATTTTGACTTTACATTTCACTGGTGGCCATGTGTGCATGGATGGACACTGCCTGCCCCTTCTTTGCCTCCTCCTCACGGTGGGGGGTGTCTCCCCATTTTTTTCCGAGCAAAAATGGTCTGAACCATGACCATCCGGAACTTTGTGCACTGAACTGATTTGTTCAGATTGCTGAGATCCAAAATTGGTCTCCAGTCTCCTGTTTTCTTTGGCATAAAAAAGAATCTTGAGTAAGTTCTGGACTCTCTCTGGTCTGGAGGGACCTCTTGGACAACTCTTTTTCTAGAAGCTGCTGCTGCTTTCTTCTGACTGGGTGGAACATCAGAAAATTTGTTTCTGTTAAAGGAGTTGGGGGGAGAAGGGTATTATATAACCTCTGGGCACAATCCTCTGTACCCATGTATCTTCTGTAATGTCTAGCCAGGCTCTCTGGTGTAGGGATAGATGACCCCCCTACTGCATCTAGATGTGGACAATCGGGCCTCTTCAGGAGTGCTGGCAGGAATTGTTAAAGAAAATATCCCTATATCCTTGATTGTGCATGTCTCCTCTGCCCCGTGGGTGGTGTCTCCCATTTGAATTTTTCCCACTACCCATGGGGGAACTATCTCTACGTGCATAAGCGAAAGGACTCTGGCATTTTCTGAACCACACTTTTCAACCACCTCGTTGATTCCCAAAGCAGGTTTGTTGAGGAGTCAAAAAATGTACGCCCACTGCAGACAGGGTCTTACCATCCTGCGCACACCATGACACTGTATCTTCCGGCAAAGGGAACATTGATGAAGGAGGACTTGAAGGGCACCAAGAAATCACACAGGTGCATCCAAGCATGTTTTCTAATGGAAATTCCTGGACCCACCACCCTTGAGGCACCATCAGCTGCATGTGAAATGGGACTCATGGTCGTATTTGAAATGGACTGTAGGGTAGCCAACTGTGAGGCAACAGAGGTCTCTGCCTCAGAAGTGATGGTCCCACAGAGAGATTTGGATAGCTCTTTAGTCAAATCCCTCTGAAGTTTGGTGATTTGTGCCAAATAATTCAGCAACCCGACTGCAAAGGTCACTGAAGCATATGCATACTTCCCAAATCTGTCCAACATCCTGCACTCCCTGTTGGGGAAATGGATAGATGTGCATTCCTTCTTTGTGGCCACCACTACGACCATGGCATCTACTCGTACTCCTTTGCTCCAAAATTCTCTTCCTTTCAGTGGTGCCAGGATTCTGTTGGGTTCCTTCCACACCCATCTAGGGATCAAATCAGTGAGCTCATCAGTGGGCGGAGTCACCCAGGAAGTTGATGGGCCAGACCCAAAGACTTCCGGGAATACTGATTCCTCTTGGGAAGGGTTATCAGTAGACCAATCACCGCTTTTCTTGAGGATCTCCAGGATGTCTCCAAAGGAAACGTCATCAGGTGGTGATCTTGGGGTTCCCTCCCCTTCACCAAAATCTGTATTTTCTGTGACTGACTCTTAGTCTAAGTGCCTCCTCTTGCACCTTCTGTTCCTAGGGGCTTCTTCGGTGGGATGTTCTGGAGAAGTATCAGAAGATATGAGTTTACCCTACTGGGTAATCTGGAGACTTTGGGCTGGTTATCCCCATGGAGTAGACTGTTAAGGCTCCAGGCACAAAAGACCTATGAGACTGGAAAGATGGATCCAAGGGAGGGAGAATCATCCTTCCTCCAGAATTAATGAACACTCTCTCCTCTACCTCAAAGGCAGAATGTCCCAGGAAGAAAGAGGATGACAGTGTTAAGAAGACATGCTTCTGGACCACTGCCTCCCTCTGACCTGAAGGTAACATACCTGAGGCAGAGGTCACAGCTGAGCTGTCCAATGCCGAGGCTCAGAGGGGTACAGACAGCTCCGACAACTTCAAAGTTGACTTCAACACCTCTGATCCAGCAATGGCGCTCCAGCTCTGAAAGTCATCTAGCTCTGACACGCTTGCAGCCAGTCCACTCAGAGACGGTATCACAGCAGAAAATACAACAATCTTCAGATCTGACACAAATGGTTCTGGAAATCTCAGATCCAGGAGCTTCAAAGCTGAAGGTCAGATCCATGATGGAGCCAAAAGAGGTGGGGTAGTACTGGTGAAGGTCTCCAGACTTGATGGGGTAGGAGCCAGGAGAACTCCCATATGAATTTGTGCTGAAAGAAATTTCCTTATCACTCTGGCCACATCTGCTTCTGTCAAATTCTGGAAGAACGAGAAGAGGCCACTGAAGGAGTCCTAGAATAATGGCGTCTCTCTGGGAAAGGTGATGGAAGATGGGAAGGAATAAGGGTCTAGATATGATGCATATCAGGACCTAGGGAGCTTCTTCAGTTTTGAATGTGTCAGATCTGATAATGTAGATCAGTTAACTAAAAGGTGATGGATCCGATGGCTTAGTCATTCACTCAAACAAACTCTGATCCAATTATTTAGATATCTTGAGAAAAGGTTCAAGAGTACGGTCAGAGCTAGGAGTGGAGGATCCAGAAGGGTCAGACAGATGCTTTCTGGACTCCTTCTCTAACCTCTTGGAGGTTTGAGCTCCAGATAAAGACTCAGAACAGGAAGTCAGTAATAAACCTTTCAAAATTAGTTTATTTTTCTGGTTCACTAAGACACACTGTTTAAAAGCCTTACAAATGTTACAAGACTCTTCTAAATGAGCAGGGTCTAAACAGTAAACACAAGAATCGTGTGATTCTGAAAGAGGGATTTTATGCACACAATCTTTACATTTTTTAAACCCGAAAGTTTTTCAACCATACTGATGAAACAAATATAGTCTTGAAACTAGAAAGAGAAAACATTTTTTTTCATAAGCGAATGAAAGAAAGAAAGTGACAGATTACCAACAATGATAATTAAAGAAATTACCGCAAGGGTATAAGCAAAAGAAAGAAAAGATTACCAACGATGCTAAGTTAAATTACACCAATAAGTGTAGGAAGGATAATGGAGGAATATAATATAAAGAATAACTAGAGAAGGTAAGAATTTTTAATATGCTACTTCACTCCTAAGAACAACACTCAAGATCAAGAGCTAACAGCAACTCTGTCCACATACGAAGGCGGTAAACGAGATCTGATGTATGGTAGGTGACTAGAGCAGTATGGGTAAGGGAGAAGCTCGAGAGTTTCCAGTATCCATGAGCTGTAAAATTGGCTGAGTCAGATCATGGAGGTCAGATCCGAACCCACTTGTTGAGGAATGAATGAAAATTGACAAAATCAGATCATAAAATTATAAATGCTTATTAATGTACTTAGGAAGCTCAGTAAAATTATGGAATTCCCTGCAATGACACAATAAATGCTCAGGGCTTGGACTAAACTCTGTATTTATTATACAGGTGAATTACATAGAAACCCACTTATTACATAGGAAAAACTACTAGAGCCCTAAAAGATAGGGTACATGAGCATTTATATGCTACAAGGAAGTCCAACTTAACTAATGCCCTTGCTAAGCATGTGCAAATGTATAATAATCATAGTTTTGAATTTTGTCTTATACAGCAAGTAAAGGAGGAACTTAGAGGAGGCCCCCGGATGCTACATTTAGAAAAGGCTGAGTTAATGTGTCAGCTATCTTTATATTCTTATGTCTGGCCAGGGCTTAATGATTATGCAATTAATAGCATATTAAACTTAAAAGCCTTGGTCAGGTAGAAAAAGGAACTCAGCCTTGTGCTTGTTTTTGTATTTATTATTTTACAATGATTCTGCAGGTTAATTCTCTGATGATTCTTGATGTATAAGAAGTTTCAGTAATAATATAACAGTTTTTAATGAAAGCAAAATAACAGTTTCAGAAGCATTGTTTTAATGTATGTTATGTAACCTTAAATGTTGTTAGGCAATTTTAATTGATGACATCATTTCCTTTGTGGAATAATTATTTAAAAACATTGTTTTAGTATGTGACTGTTTGGTCTGATGATGTCTGTGAATGCACAAACGAAAAGCGCTTCACCTGTATAATAAATAAAGAGTTTAGTCCAAGCCCTGGCCGTTTATTGTGTTTTTCACAGTTTGTCGTTATTTTTGCTTTTTATACACTGCAATGAGTCAAAACAGATAAACGATTACACAGTGGACATACCAGAGCAGAACAATTCCCAATATATTTGGGGTTAAAGGTAGTCACAACCCTGCAGCTACTACCACTACTGACAAAGAACTTCAAGAAATTCAATAACTTAATGCGCAAAATGAATGCAATACTAGCAATGATTTTCCCTTAGCATTACATATCCTTATTTTAATATGCTTACTGCATAATGATGAGAACACTGTACTATTCAACACTTAGTAAATGACATACAGATTTAAAAGATAGAACAGCAGCTAAGAACAGCTTACATATGCCAGAACTATAAGGAATGCAGTAACCACCACATATTCTGATTTACTCTATTGCCTTTAAAGTGGCATAGTCCTTTATGACTTAGAATGAGGGCAAAGATTCTTGATATTAAGATAGTCTATGTTTTGCAGTACCAAAGACTACATCTGTTGAATGGATGGAAGACTGGAGGGATGATAATCAGAAAGAGAGACAAATTAAGGAGACAAGGGTGTAAAATCTGTTTTTGGGAAAACCCCAAAACTGACTCAAACCAAGAAAAACTCCATGTCAGCAGGATGAAGAATGTGAGAATCATGCCTCCTAACCCACAGGACTCCACTTTATTCAATAAACAGTTAAGCACTCTCATTCATTAACATTGAACTTCATCAGAACAATCATAAAACCACAGAGAATACATCACTTCATTTTATAAAAGCAACCAACTAATCAATTTTCAGAATTAAGAAAATACACCTATCACAAATCATAGTATAAAAATAATAGTATACATCCACAAGAAAATCCACCCATCACAAGTCATACTATACATGCATACTAAACTAACATGGTGGATACATATCCTATTTCCATCAATACTAAAAGAATTACCCCTTATAGAATTAAAAGGTATCAAAATACAAATAAATAACTTAACTCCATTAAATATGGTATATATTTGCACCAATGAAGTTTTTAACAACAAAGCTTTCAAATATTTATGCATATATTATTTCTTTAATATAGCATATTTAAGAGTAATGACTCAATTTGATATGTGTGTGTGTGTATATGTGTATATATATATATATATCATAAACACATATATATATATATATATATATATATATATATATATATATATATATATATATATATATATATATACATATATATGAAGGTAAATATTCTATAAGGAATAGTTTGATGATAATTCCATGATAAACTAGTTTGAGTTATTTTACTGGGTGATACATCCACTATGCTAATTTATTTTAGTGTGGGATGGGTGGATTTTCATATATACAGTTATTTGGTTGATTATAATGTCATGCATGATTACAGTGAAATGCTGTACTTATTTTAATAGTTCTGATTAAGTTCTAATAGTTGGAATGGAAGCACTTGTGTTACTTCAATAACAGATGTTGTGGTATAAATTAGGTTATTTATTTGTATTTTAGTCCCTTTTAATTCCATTAGGTGTAATTCATTTTCCAGCTTTTTATGCGCTTATAAAGATAATTCAAAATGAAATATTTATATCTGATAAGCAGCAATACAGAGCTGTCACAGTAACTGTAGTGCACTGCTTCAGATAAACAAAACCCAAAACCTTATCATGTCCATCTCTTTTCTCTTTCTTCCTCATCCCTAAACTGTATCATCTTTAAATACCTATCCAGCTTCTGCCACTGTCTGGTGTTACATTCCCTCATTTTAATTTTTCTGTACCTGACACTAGTGTTATATATGTGGCTAAGGCTTTAACACACAGGTAAAAAATGCACTCTCCAAAGCTAAGAATACATTATCCATGGGACCAGATGACATCCTGGGCTGCGTACTACAAGAACTACAAAATGAACTGGCACCTCACCTAAGTGTCATGTTTAATCATATCCTCACCTCTGGCTTCGTGCCCACTGAGTGGCGCACAGCTACAGTTATCCCACTCCACAAGGGGGGATCCACCTTGGATCCCGGGAACTACTGCCCCATCAGTCTGACGAGCCTGATCTGCAAGGCCATGGAAAGTACAGTTGTGTACACTTACCATAAATGTAGATGTTCGAGTGCATTCACTATTGCAGTCATTACATTTGGGTTATCCTGCTGGCAGGGTGCCCTCAGCCAGTCTAAATTCCAAAGTCTTGGGTCCTGCGTCGGTTGCTGTCCCCCCCTTCCCTGATGTCAGGTCGTCAGGGGTATACAAGATGCAGCCGACACCATTTTATTCAGTTTTTCTTGCCCCAGATGTCAGGTGCCCCCAAAATGGTATGCTAAATATATATGTAAGTAACACATACATGCACCAAAATAAAGTTTACCTTCATCTATAAGCAAATACACCACACAGGTTGTATAGATCAGAGAAGTAAAGATAAGTTCAAGCAAAAATAAGGGAGATGGTGGGTGGGTAACCTGGACTGCAACAGTGAATACACTCAAACATCTACATTTATGGTAAGTGTACACAACTGTACTATGTTCTTCGTGTTTCACTGTTACAGTCATTACATTTGGGTAGATTCCCAAAGCGATGTATGGGAGGATGGAACTAAATAGCATTAGGAGCGGCTATGAGGCCCTGCAGCACTGCAGTGGCAAAGCCTGCCCTGGATTTAGAGTAAAGTGGCAGATTGTAATGTTTTGTAAAGGTATGCACTGAACTCCAAGTAGCAGCCTCTAAGATGTCTTTGGTTGGAACTCCCCTGAGAAAGGCTGCAGAAGTGGCTGCAGCTCTGGTTGAATGTGGCCTAATGTCCTTAGGCACTGGTTTGCCATGCTGATAATAGCAGAAATGAATGCAGTGACCTATTCACTTTGAAATAGTCTGCTTGGAGATAGTCTTTCCTTGTAATCCTGCAGCATATGCCACTAGTAATTGTTCTGTTTTTCTGAAATCTTTAGTTTTATCCAAGTAGAATTTAAGTTGTCTGTGTACGTCAAAAGAATGCAGAATTTTCTCCCCTTTGTTCTGTGGATCTGGATAAAAAGTTGGCAAATGAATAGTTTGGTTAAGGGCTACACTGGATACGACCTTAGGCATAAATGTAGGGTTTGTCCTCAGAGAGAACCTGTCTGGATAAAAAATGATAAAAGATTTCACAGCCATGAGAGCCTGTAGCTCTGACACTCGTCTTGCAGAAGTTATTGCTAGGAGCAGAGCTGTTTTCCAAGATAAAAACTTTATATCAGCAGTAGCAGCTGGCTCAAAAGAAGGCAAGGTGAGTTTTTCCAAGACATAATTGAGGTCCCATGCAGGTATTGGTGTTCTCCTTGGAGGCCTTCAAATTTTGGCTCCTCTGAGGTACTGCCTTAATAAAGGATGAGAAAAGAGTGGTAGCTCTGTATTGTAATGAGCCAAAAAGGCAGAGGCATGAATTTTAATTGATGAAAAAGATAGGCCTTTGTCCAGCATCTCAGTTAAGTAATGCAAAATCTGAGGAATATTTGGCACAGTTGTATCAGTTCCTTGAGCTTGGTTCCAAGCACAAAATCTCTTCCATTTTCCAGCATAGGATCTTCTAGTACTAGGACTTCTGGCGTCTAAAATGACACCCATCACAGCTTTACTGAGAGGTGTGCTTTGTATGGATACATTATCCTCCATGCTGCCAGGTTTAGGGTCCTGAGTTGGCTGTGCAGAATCTGATTGTTTTGTTGGGGCAGTAGATGAGGTACTTGAGGTAAGGTCCAGGCTGGGCATCGAGACAAGTTCCCTAAGATTGGATACCAGTACTGGCGTGGCCAGTCTAGGGCAATCAGAATCATTTTTGGTTTCTCCTGTCTGACCTTTAGGAGTACCTTGGGGAGGAGAGGCAGTGGAGGAAAGGCATATACTGATAGGTTTGTCCAGTTGAAAGATAAGGCGTCCACTTTCCATGCTTGTCTGTTATAAGTCCTTGTGCAGAATCTTTTTAGTTGATTGTTGTGAGGGAAGACAAATAGATCTATGCTCGGGCGTACCCATTTCTTTGTTATCATGCTAAAGACTTGTGGATCCAGGTGCCACTCGTGGGGATCCATGAGGTTTCTGCTTAGTTCGTCTGCCAGAGTATTTTCCTTTCCTGGCAGGAATTGTGCCTGCAGATGAACTTGGTAAGTCAATGCTGTGTCCCATAAAGCCATGGCTAGTCTGCAAAGGTGGTAAGAGTGGGTGCCCCCCTGCTTGTTTGTCTACCACATGACCGTGGTGTTGTCTGTCTTTATCAGAAGTTGTACCAGATGAATTAGGTCCTTGAAGGCTATTAGGGCATTTTGAACAGCTAGCATCTCATTTTGATTGATATGTAGATGCATTTGGTTTGTGGACCAGGTGCCCTGAATACCTCTTTCTGCCATGTGGGCCCCCCAGGCATAATCTGATGCATCCGTCATAAGGTTCTGTCTGACTGTGGGTTGTGAAAATGGCTGTCAACAGATGCTTGGTGCCAGAGCCATGGGCTCAAGCTCAATGCCAAGAAATGTATAGTTATCCCCTTTGGGAAAAAACATGTAACCATGAATTATCACATAGGTGGCAGTACACTAAACACTGAAAGTGTGATAAGAGACTTAGGGACACAGGTGGACAGTGGTCTCACCTTCAATAACCACATTGCCACAACAGTCAGGAAATCCTTTTATGTCACACACCTCATCACTAAGGGCTTTTCATCCAGAAAAAAGGAGGTCATTGTCCCACTGTACTCATCCCTCATTAGACCCATTATAGAATACAACGCCCCATTTGGTATGTACCTCTCAAGACATCTGCAACAACTGGAAAGGCCACAGAAATACCTCATTAAAAGAATCACAGACCTAAAGCAGATGCCCTATGCTGACTGCCTTATAAAACTCCAGCTATTCTCTGTTGCATATCGTCAACTCCGAGGCAATCTCTGCTTAACATACAAGGCCATGTCAAACCCAGAGCTGTTGGACATGCTACACTTAAAGAAATCCCAATCCTTCAGAGCCACCCGCTCCAGGGATCTAAATCTTGCCATCACAATAAACAAAACATGCTGGAGGGATAGGTTCCTGACCCAGAGACTCCTCAGACTCTGGAATAGGCTGCCCATACATGTCAAGCAGAGCGCCTCTTTGGCCCTCTTCAAAAGGAACCTTGATGATTGGATGGGAGAAAGTAAATTCACCCCGAGGATCACATCAGTTGCCCTGCTAGACAGGGGTCCAGGGAAGTACATAGTGTGGAAAGAAATAGCCATGGAATGGTTATGGCTAGGCTTGTATAGGCCCTAGGGCCGATAGCCTAGTACCAACCTATGAACTAATGAGCTGGAGTGATCTGCATGCCATCTGGTGACCAAATGTAATACAGAAATCAGCTGGAATAGGTTCCTCCCTTGAAGACAAACATCATCATCCAAGCCACCTAAAATGACCTGGTGTCACAGTGATGAAACATCTGTCAGAAGTGAAGAACTATATCTGATATCAAGAATATCTGTAATTGGGCCTATAGCTGCATAACTCACTATGGAAATATGACTCAACTGCAATCATATGAAATTGTTGAGCTTCAAGGAAAGCTGGATGCAATCTGGAAACTCCAGATCCAGAAATTTGATTTATCTACTACTGCAAGTGGATTGGCTAAAAATTCTGGTTCACAGAGCTGCATTCTTGCATGTTGTTGCAGAAGAAGACCTAAAGGTATTTAACTTTTCTTGAATATGAAAAAGATGGTTCAGAAGGACTTAAGAGCTGAAAGACTTTATCATTTATGAGACATCTGTTCTTCACTAATACATTACGTTCTAAAACAAATTACAAATGTAAATATTACTCAGCTTAAGAATATGGCAAAAGACTATGAATTACGTGAGCTGCTTCCTTAATGAAAAATAGAATAATTTGTTGTAAAAAATTATGAAACAATGGGCATGGCATCAAAAGAAAGAAACCTAACCCTATCAAAAGATGTATATATGTGTAGAGCAATCAGAAATAATAATGTACAGTTAATGAAGTTAACTGAAAAAAATTAATACATATAAAATAAAATGCCAGATAAATAAGGCAAAATCAGAACGAAAGGTGGGCTGGGCTAAACTCTAAAAGTAACGGGTATGAAGGAAAGAGCCATGCAAAAATGAAAATCCAAAATGGTGGCTACATTCTTTGCACACTTTTAATTCAAGCTTGCACTATACATAACTTTAAGAATGCCAAAAAAGTCATGTCATGCTTTTAATCAACAATGCATAATGCATTCTAGAAAATGGCATTTTGCAAATATGTGTAATAGCAAAAACAAGTGTGTTCAAAACAACCAAAATATGTTTAACATAGATATGAAAGGGAGCTATATGAGTTTGTTACTGAAGTAAAAAGACAGGATACTGTGAAATCTGAAAATAGACATATTGCAGTAAAACAAAAGTCGGATGCTGGAAAAAATGCAGATGATTAATGGACATTGCTCAAGGGTACAATATATTGTCTCAAAAGATACTTTTAAACAGCTGAGGTTAGATGGCTCCAAACAGAAAACTATAAGCACACTGTTAGTATATTAGTAGGCAAAAAGTAAAATCAATAAAAACACTGACATGTGAGCACAAAATAAGGAGCTCAGTCTTCTTTTAAAATCAGTTACACTTAAAGTCAGATCTCCTAATATTTCAAGTTGCATAACTTGTGAAAAGCTAGGAAAGGTAAAACAAATTCACAGTGTAAAAACAAAGGTTGCATGCATACAGAATCAATCACACCATTACAGACACATCTCAGAAAAAAGTAACAACATTCAACATGGCTATGTTGATTTGTTTAAAGGCTTTGGTACTTTACCTGAATAACATACACAAGTAAAACCTGATGAAGTGCCAGTTATACATGCTTTTATAAAAGTATGCATAGCACTCAGAAGTAAATCTGACCAGGAACATAAGAATGGAAATCCTTGGTGTCATTAAGGAGTAATCACAGTTAACAAAAGGGGCAAACAGCATGGTCATGTTGTAATGAAAGACAAGATTAACATTTGCATTGATCAAAAAATATGAATAAGGCAATTAAAACTGAGCAGTACCTACTGCATATATCTTAAGAAGTGGTCTTACAAATGCCAAATGCTTTGTTCGTTTTGGTACTAGATGCAAATTAAGGTTTCTTGCAGATAAGGGAAAGCTCCAAATTATGCACATTTAATACACCATTAGAAAGTAAAGCTCTGTAGATTTCCATTAAATATTTCATAGCACCAGATCCTCTGAGTGCTGCTTGGGCAAGAAAAGGCTTGTTAGGTATTCTAAAGCAGAAGGTATGTACTTATGTTAAAACTAGATCTTTAATTTCTCCAGTCTGTCCACTTCAAATGTTGACATATTCACTGATGGGTGGATCCGGTTTGGCAAACTGACCTCTCTTCCAAGTGCTTGAGCTCCTTTCCTACTCTCATAATGTTCTTGTCCCCTCTGCTTTTGTAGATCAAGTTCACTGACAAACCACTAGATATGGAAATTACAGTTTTGTCAACTTATCATAAATGCAGATGTTTGAGTGTCTTCGCTGTTTCAGTAATAAATATTTAGGGTATTCCTATTCCTTGCTGTGGTAGCACTTGGCCAGCTTGAATACCAGAAATTTAACTCTCTTCTCCTGACATCAGGACATCTGGGGATGGGGTAGTATAACAGTTATGGTCTTTTCCTCACAGATAACAAGGTAAAGGGTTTGATTCTGAAGTCTGGTGATTGGCTAGACTTGCAACAGTACACAGACTGACAGACTATTATTTACCTATGAACCTATATAAGGGTCATCAGCCAGCTTCATCTTATAGGTCTTTACTGCCCTCACAAAAAGGAGAAACCCTTTATGAAAAGCTCAGGGCCCAGAGAACAAAGCACCAAAAAGTTCCCATTATGCAGAGGAAGGGACCTTAAAGACCTAAAGACAAGGAGACATACAAAGGGGCACAGGGAAGGGAATGCTCATTCCTACCTGATGTACTAGAAAAGAGGTGGAGGGAGGGAAGACATACTGCAACTGTGAAGACACTCAACATCTGCATTTATGGTAAGCTGACACAGCTGTACTATGTTCATCATACTTCACTGTTGCAGTAATAACCATATGAGAGGTTTCCAAAAGCTGAGAAGGAGGGAGGCAGGAAGAAAAAAAAATGAGATTTTAAGAAGAGGATAGAATGCTCTGCAAGATAGCAGAGTCAAATCCAGGCCAGGATTTGGATAAATTGGCAAAGTCATAGATTTTGGTAAAAGTATAAACAGAGGACCATTTGGCAGCCTCTAAGATTTCCCTAGTGGGAACCCATCGAAGAAAGGCATTTGTGGTAGCAGTAGTTCTAGTGGAATGAGATTTGCTGTGAGGAGGAATTTGTTTGGCATGATGTTTGCAACAAAAGGCAATACAGTCTGAAATGCATTTAGAAATGGTTTGTTTGCTGACAGGATTTCCCATCTTGTTACTAGCATGAGCTACAAAAAGTTGTTTGGACTTTCAGTCTGACTTGGTCCTGTCCAGATATTATCTGAGTCTCCTGTGAAAATCAAGTGAAAGGAATATATATTCCTCCTACTTTCAGGATTAAGACAGAATGCAGGGAGATGAATGGACTGATTAAGGGTACATTCAGAAACCACCTTAAGCATGAACGAGAGGTTAGTTCTGACAGAAATCTTGTCCTGGTAAAAAATGAGGAAGGACTCGGTGTATATGAGGGCTTGGAGTTCTGAAACCCATCTAGCTGATGTAATAGTCACTAAAAAGGCTGCTTTCCAGGAGAGAAACTGAATGGGCTCGAAAAATTTTCCAGCACAAAACTGAGATCGCAAGAAAGAGAGGAGACTCTTCTGAGAGGCCTCAGATTAACAACTCCATTAAAAAACTGCTTCACAAGGGGTCAAGAGAGAAGAGGAGGCTGCATAGGTAGGCAGGCAGACATGGTTGAAGAGTAAATTTTAATAGATGAGTAGGAGAGGACAGGCTTGAATAAGTGAGACAAGTAAGCAAGAAAGTGCAGTTGTGTACACTTACCATAAATGTAGATGTTCGAGTGTCTTCACTGTTGCAGTCATCACTGTAGGGTTCTTCCTGCCGGCAGGCAGCCCTCGGTCGGCCAGAATCCCAAAGTCTGGGTCCGGCGTTGGCTGTGCACTCACCCTCCCTGACGTCAGAGCGCCAGGGGTACAAAGCTCCCAGCCGACGCCATGTTCTCCAGTTTTTCTTGGCCCAGATGTCAGGTGCCCAAAAGTGAAGGCTAAAAGTAAAACAAAAATGTAACATACAACAAACCCCATACCCTGTAGAAATACACCTCAGAAGAAGGGTGAAGTAGGGAATCATACCTATAAAACTATAAGAGGGGACAGGAGGGTGGGTAACCCAGACTGCAACAGTGAAGACACTCGAACATCTACATTTATGGTAAGTGTACACAACTGTACTATGTTCATCGTGTTTCACTGTTGCAGTCATCACTGTAGGGTTGAATCCCAAAGCTGAGATAAAGGGTGGTGGTTATTGAGTAGAAGGGGCGGCTAGAAGGCCTTGCAAGACTGCAGAAGGAAAGCCTGCCCTAGACTTAGAATAAAGAGGGAGATTATAGTGCTTAGAGAAAGTTTGCATTGAACTCCAAGTTGCAGCTTCCAAAATATCTTTGGTAGGTACTCCCCTGAGAAAGGCAGCTGAAGTAGCAGCAGCTCTGGAAGAGTGAGTCCTAATTTTTCCTGGGATTTGCTTTCCATGATGAGAGTAACAAAATCTGATTCCATGAGCAATCCATTTAGAAATGGTCTGTTTTGAAATAGCTTTGCCTTGGGAATTTGCTGCATAAGAAACAAACCGTTGTTCTGTTTTCCTCATATCCTTGGTTCTGTCCAGGTAAAAGCGAAGCTGCCTGTGCACGTCCAAAGAATGCAAGATCCTCTCCCCCTTATTTTGTGGATGAGGGAAAAAGTTGGCAGGTGAATAGTTTGGTTTAAAGCCACTTTAGAAACCACTTTAGGCATGAAAGTAGGGTTAGTCCTCAAAGAAACCCTGTCTTGATGAAAAATAATGTAAGGTTCCACAGCCATGAGCGCTTGTAACTCTGAGACTCTCCTGGCTGAAGTTAAAGCCAGTAGGATAACAGTCTTCCATGATAAATACTTTATATCAGATGTGGCAGCAGGCTCAAAAGGAAGCAGAGTAAGTTTTTCCAGGACATAATTGAGGTCCCAGGCAGGAATGGGTGGTGTCCTAGGGGGCCTTAAATTCTTTGCTCCTCTGAGATATTGTTTCAGAAGTGGATGCAAAAAAATTGGAGGGTCTGTATTATAATGTGCAGAGATAGCTGAGGCATGTATTTTTATGGAGGAAAAAGATAAACCCTTATGCAACATATCTGTTAGGTAATGTAGAATCAATGGAATATTTGGAATGTGAGGATCTGATTCCTGAGCATGCATCCAGGTGCAAAATCTCTTCCATTTACCTTCATAAGATTTCCTAGTGCTAGTCCTTCTGGCTTCTAAGATAACATCCATGACCTGTTTGGAAAGGGTAGGATTAATCATAGGCTGAGAGTTTTGATATGAGAGTGCAGGACCTGGCCCTGATGTTGAGACAAAAGATTTGGAATCTGGGGTAGAATCCAAGGAGGTTCCTGGGATAGATTTATCAGTGTTGAGTACCAAAATTGTCAAGGCCAATTCAGGGCTAGTAAGATCAGCTTTGGTTTTTCCTGTTTTATTTTTAATAACACCCTTGGTAGAAGAGGTAGTGGTGGAAAGGCATACCCCGAGAGGTTCCTCCAACTGAATGAGAGAGCATCCACTTTCCAAGCTAGCTTGGGATATGTCCTTGTGCAAAAAGTCTGTAACTGGTAGTTGTAGGGAGATGCAAATAGATCTATGTCTGGGCAGCCCCAGGCTTCTGTAATCAACTTGAATATTTGGGTGTCTAGCATCCACTTGTGTGGGTCTGACAGGTTCCTGCTCAGGCTGTCTGCCAGAGTGTTTTGTTTCCCTGGCAGGAATTGAGCTTGTAGGTCCACTTTGCAAGCTAGTGCTGTGTTCCATAGGGTCATGGCTAGTCTGCAAAGGGGGTAGGAGTGTGAACCCCCTTGCTTGTTTATGTACCACATTACTGTGGTGTTGTCTGTCTGTATCAGTAGCTGCCCTGGCTGTAAAAGATCCCTGAAAGCCAAGAGGGCATTCTGCACAGCTAACATCTCTTTTAAATTGATATGTAGATGCTTCTGATCCTCTGTCCAAAAACCTTGCAGGCCTTTCCCCTGCAAGTGAGCTCCCCATGCATAATCCGAGGCATCCTTGGTTATCACTTGGTAGGCTGGAGGTAGACTGAAGGCTTTCCCTTTGTTTTGAAGACACGCCATGGCCCACCAATGGAATTCCTTTTGTAGGCAAGGCAAGACAGCAATCACTGTTTCCAGACTGTGACAATGCTGGGACCATATGCTTTTTAGGTACCATTGTATCTTCCTCATATGCAGTCTTGCATATGGTATGAGTAGGATGCAGGAAGCCATGTAACCCAAAGCCTGCAGGAATTTCCTTGCAGTTAGCTGAGACATCAACACCAGGCTTTTGAAAGTTGAAGCCAGCTGTAGTTGTTTTTCTGATGTCAGGAATGCCATCTGGGTTGTTGTGTTTAAAAGAGCACCCAGGAAAGTTATCTGTTGAGTGGGTGTCAAATTTGACTTTTTTACATTCACAGTGAATCCCAGGTACTTGAGTAGATTCTGAACAAATTCCAGGTGCTGGAGTAAAATGTCCTTGCTGTCTGCTTGAATAAGGCAGTCGTCCAGATAAGGGTACATTTGAATTCCCTTGAGTCTGCAGTAAGCTACTACTGGTGCCAGGCACTTGGTAAAGACCCTGGGTGCAGTAGACAAACCAAAGGGCAGCGCAGAGAATTGGTAATGTTTCGAGCCTGCCTTGAACCTGAGGTATCTTCTGCACTCCTGTCTGATAGGAATGTGTAGGTAAGCCTCCTTTAAATCCAATGTCACCATCCATAAATTTTTGCTTAACATTGGCAAGATGCTGCTGCAGAGTAAGCATCTTGAACTTTGGTATATCCAGGAAAATATTTAAGACTGACAGATCCAGGATGGGTCTCCAAGTATTTTGCTTTCTGGGAAGTAGAAAGAGTCTTGAATAAAAGCCTTGGCCCGTCTCTGAATTTGGAACCAGTTCTATGGCCCTCATAGCCATGAGGGACCTCACCTGTTTTAATGCCTCTGCCTATTGAGTTTTTGGTAGGTCTGGCCATCCGTTTGGTTTTGGTAAGATGTGAAAGTGGAATTTGTAACCTCTTAAAACTACATCCAGAACCCACTTGTCTTGGGTTATGTAAGTCCAATTTCAGTGAAAAAGAGAAAGTTTTCCTCCCAGAGGAGCTTCCAGGAGAGAAGTTCCTGGAGCCATGCAGGGGGAGTCATTGAGCCTGTTTCCTGTAAGGTTGAGACCTATCTTCTCCACCCCTGGGGGTGGAAGCACTCCACTTTCTAGGTCTATAAGAGGTCTGTGCTTGGGCCCTCCCTCTGGGGCACCTATATCTACCCCTCTGAGGCCTGTCCGAGCTGGGAAAGGACCAATTTGTAGCTGGCCAATTTCTGCTAAATCTAGGAGGCTGAACTTGTAAGAAATCCTTAACTGTTTGCATGGATTTTGCCTTATCCTCCATTTTCTTTATAACCTCTTCAGCCTTAGACCCAAACAAAACATTATGTTGAACAGGAGCATCCAGTAACTTTGCTTTCACTTGATCAGGCAAATTTTGTTCCTTTAACAAAGCATGCCTTCTAATGACCATGCTAGTGGCAGCCGGCCTGCAAGAGGCCTCCAAAGCATCAAAACCACAGTGTAAGGTATGTTTTCCCACCTGCTCAGTAGCATGCATCAAATCATGTAATTCCTTATTGTCTGCACATGCATAAATGGTACTCATTGTTTCATAACAGACAAAAGGTATTGCTGATATTTCAACATATGAAATTGACAATTTAAAGCCCTAATAGATAAAGTAGCAGAAGTGTACACTTTTTTGCCCCATCTCTCCAAAGATCTAGAATCCTTATCTGATGGAATAGGGTTCTTAGCAGTGGTGGCCTTAACACCCTTAGGATCCTGAGAAATGGTTTCTGGATCAGCAGTAGGATTTTTATAAAGAAACTGGTGGGAGTCAGGGACTCTGTAATATCTATCAGGCTTAGCAGGGGCCGGAGGAAAGGAGTCAGGAGTTAAATTAGACTCAGAAAAGACATCATCCACAATATCCAAAATAGGAGGAATAGCCAGGGGTCTGTGTTGGGGAAGAAGAAGGAAATCCCTAAGCCTTCTCTTAGATTCAGAGTACTCCTGCCCTTCCCAGTGAAAATGTTCACTCATGTCATGCAAAGTTTCCCCAAAAGAATAATCCTCAGGAGGAGAAGCTGAAGGAATGGATTCCTCAGCATCAGAATCCTCATAAGGAGGAAAAGTATAATCCTGTTCAAAGGAAGACACTGAAGAGATACATGCCTGATCAGAGGATTCATAATCCAATTCTTGTCTTGGCCTTTTGCCAGGAGGGGGATGTGAACCCCTAATCATAGTTAACAAGTCCTCTGCCATTTTAAGCATTTGTTTTTGAGATTTAGGTCCCGGATCAGAGGAGGCCTGGGCCTGAGTCTTTGTTTTAGAAGGAGTCTTTGCCTTTGTCTTTGCTTTGCCTGAAGCTGCGTAGGCCTGAAAACCCCCTCGGAAGCCGGTACCTGCACAGCGGCTCCAGACCCATCCGAGGGAGCATTATCTGAAGGTCCTGCACCTGGAGTATTCGAAGGCCTAGTTGGCTCCTCATGGGAGTCTGTTTTGGCAAGCGGTTCTGTAATGGCCGACGACAGGGGCTGCGAAAGTGCCTCACTGACGACGGCCGAACCAGCAGCTGACTCTGATTGTAAACTGTTGTCTGATTTGGACCTCAGAGGCCTGTTCTTATCCTTGCGCCTTTTGTGAACGCCGGTAGTCGGAAGCGTGTCTGACGACATGTTGTAATTAAATCGCCTCCCAAAGTAATGAAAGGCAAAATCGTATCTCCGTTTAATAGTATGTTGATTAAATCTAGCACAAAACCAACAACTAGCTACGTCGTGGTCAGGGCCTAGACAAGGAATGCAGTAAGAGTGAAAATCCTTTTGAGGTATATGCTTCCCACATGAAATACAATTATTAACTTTTTCTGACATCGGTCTGGAGCAAGAAAAAAGTTTCCCCAATGGGGTACTTAGCTTTGAAAAGAAGAATGTCTTCGGTATGAAGCACCAAAAATAACAGGAGTCAGCCGACCGGCACTTGCGAACTGCTTCCACCATGCGGCAAGAAAGACTGGAGAACATGGCATCCGCTGGGAGCTTTGTACCCCTGGTGCTCTGACGTCAGGGAGGGTGAGTACACAGCCGACGCCAGACCAAGACTTTGGGATTCTGGCCGACTGAAGAACCCTACAGTGATGACTGCAACAGTGAAACACGATGAACATCATGACTAATCTCTGCTGAAGTTGGGAAGATATTTTGTTGCTTGCACCAACCGGGAAAATTTCATTTTTCTCTAAAGATTCTTTATTGTGGTACAACTCCGAATCATGGTAAGCAACATAACAACTGGTTTGTAAAACACATCCATGATACAGACAATAATAAGCAAGCATACTGCAGTAATAGCCACTGATTACAGTATATAACACACTACTTTTCTTATCAACTATTGACATCTGATCTTGTATAGCATTGTCCAAAGTACAGTGAATGTTACATCCACGACTGTTATACAAGACATTGAAGATTTTACACCCATACATAGTGAAGCGAAGTGCTTCCATTTCCTATCATATTTACACTTACTTCTATATTTCAATAGATTTCTCTCCTCAGATGCTATTTCATCTATAAGGTGGCTAAGTTCTTTTATATCAGGAACATTTTGAGTTTTTCAGTGCCTTGTGATATATTCCTCAGCCACTAAAACATTTAGTCAGGAGCTGGGCCCGAGGGAGGGATAAGCGCACCTGATCTTGTCACCGCAGTAGAGACATTAAAGGTGTGATGATGATCTTGCCACCCCAATTGAAACAATAAAGGTGTTAATGTAATTCTCACTCTTAAGACATTGGCTATGAGTTCAGTAACCTGAGTAAGACATGGTCTTGAGTTGGAACATGAATAAAAAATATGAATCTGGAAATTACTTTCTCCTTGCATATATCTCCACCAGCTAGTGTCATCTCCCTGAAAGATCATACCCAGTCTAGCTGGGGTATAGAAATACTTATGTATGCACTTCTAGCCAAATATTGTACATTTCCTTGAATTAGAAAGTGAGGGAATTGGTCATATTAGCTGACTCCACTGGTTCTGGCTCAGAGAAACTTCAGTCCTCTCCCAAAGTTTCTTGATCTTTCCTACTGTCATGCATTATTCCTTAATACAATAGTGAAAAGATTCCCATGAGGACTTTTAACCTGTGTAGTAGTCCATAGAAATTTAAGAGGGCTCTGTTTGAAAGATTGAATTTCAATTGTGTTTCACACCATGTGATGGGGTTACTGCCAGTCAGGATCTGGTACCAATGCTTTACACTTGTGTTCTACCTTAGATAGTTCAGTTCTACTTCCAGACTCACCCCTGGTCCCTTTGTATACCCAGTCTCTCCTAGCATTTCTCTTATACTGTTCAGAGGTTTTAATGCCCAAACATTCAGCATCCCCTGGAGCCAGGGGCAAAAGGATGGTATCTTGTCCTCTGTGGAACATAACTCATCAAGTCCAGGTTCTGTGGCAGTGGGATTTACATACCTATCATTCTAATCCAGACTGTATGAAGACAGGGAAACTGGAGTTCTATCAAAATATATACTACTGCAGACCGGTAAAGCTGCAAGTTTGGTACTCCCAATCCTTCCAGTGATGTTGGGAGTTCTATTTCATCCCATATGACTCTATGTCTGACAATTCCCCGAATATATTTTTTCATGTTTCTATGCATTTTTTTAAGCATCTGAGCTGGAGGGGGGCTAGTGCTAGCATACAAGAGAGGTAGTTTAAACCTGGTTAGTGCCTAGACTTTCTGATCTAACTCTGTCCGTATATCCCACATTGGAAAGTAGCTGCTTATTTGACTCTATACAACGTGTTAAGTAGATTACAGTGTGGCACTAGCAGAGGTCACTACTCAAATCCTTAAGTACCTTAGTTTATCCTGACTTCTGAAAAATGAATATCTATCCAAAACTTCCTGGGTATAATCTAAACTGACTGAGACAGCTTTAGTTTTACTAACATTTATTTTATAGCTTGAGAGAGCACCGAAGTCTTCCAACACCAAGAATACTACTGGATGATTAGCACTGGGATCACTCATGGTCAAAAGCACATCATCTGCAAAAGGGAGAGCTTTAGTGGTTAATCTCCCCATCTGTAGCCCATTTTAAGCATTTCCTTTATCTTTTGAGCTACTGCCTCAGTATACAATGTGAATAGCAGTAGTGACAAGGGAGAGTTCTGTCTTAGTCCTCTCCTTCGATGAAAAGTATTTGATAACTCTGCTGAAGTCTTGACAACTGACCAGCATAGATTCCCTGCAATAACTTTATAAAGTGACTGGGGAATTCTAATGTTCACAGTATCATATCAGAATCACATTTATTGGCCAAGTATGTGCACATACATGGAATTTGACTCCGGTTTCAGTGACTCTCCAAGTATGAATTACATAAACGACATACATACAACTATTAAGAATAAGACAAAAGACATACATGCAGCTATTAAGAACAAGAAAAAAAAGTAAATACACACACACACATATATATATATATATATATATATATATATATATATACACATACATACAAGGTACAAAGTGCAACTCAGTGCAAGAAATACTGAAATAAACTCTGAAAGAAGCAAGTGTTAACAATACGTAAACAATACTTCAGAATTCTCGGACGCTTAGGAAAAAGAATACCCCAGTCTAATAAGCTGAGTTAACCGTTTATGAACTTGATGGCCTGTGGTAAAAACTGTTCTTATATTTGCATGTTTTGGTGCGTATTAATCTATAACATCTGACAAACCACACAAAGTCTCAGTCCACCCTACTGAATGCTTTTACTGCATCTAAGATTACAACTAAAAGGACTCTGAGTTTTTCTGAGCATCCTCTAGGACAAAGAGGGCTCAAAATGTACTATCAAATGTTCGCCTACCTTCTATAAACCCACACTTATCACCATGTATAATAGCGGGTATTATTTTGGCAAGTCATTGAGCCATAACTGCCATAAAGACTTTATAATCATAGTTGAGGATTAAAATGGGTCTATATGATTCTGGAAATGAAGGAGTTTTCCCTTCCTTAGGTATTGTTACTATAACTGTTTGTTTGCAGGATTCAGTTGGAAAGGCTCCTCTTAGCACGTGGCTCATTAGAGTGTACCAGTCTTATAGGTTCATAGGTTGGTACTAGGCTATTGGCCCTAGGGCCTATACATGCCTAGCCATAATAATTCCCTGGCTATTTCTTCCCACACTATTTACTTCTCTGAACCCCTGTCTAGCATGGCGACTGACCTGATCCCCGAGGTGAATTTCCTTTCTCCCATCCAATCATCAAGGTTCCTTCTGAAGAGGCCAAAGAGGCGCTCTGCTTGGCATGTATGGGCAGTCTATTCCAGAGTCTGGGGAGTCTCTGGGTCAGGACCCTATCCCTCCAGCATGTTTTGTTTATTGTGATGACAAGGATTAGATCCTTGGAGCGTGTGGCTCTGATGGACTGGGATTTCTTTAAGTGTAGCATGTTCAAAAGCTCTGGGTTTGACATGGCCTTGTATGTTAAGCAGAGATTGCCTCGGAGTAGATGATATGCAACAGAGTATAGCTGGAGTTTTTTAAGGCGGTCAGCATACGGCATCTCTTTTAGGCCTGTGATTCTTTTAGTGAGGTATTTCTGTGGCCTTTCTAGTTGTTGCAGATGTCTTGAGAGGTACATACCAAATGAAGCATTGTATTCTATAATGGGTCTAATGAGAGATGAGTATAGTGGGACAATGGCCTCCTTTTTTCTGGATGAAAAGCCCTTAGTGATGAGGTGTGCCACATAGAAGGATTTCCTGACTGTTGTGGCGATGTGGTCATTGAAGGTGAGACCACTGTCCACCTGTCTTATCACACTTTTGGTGTTTAGTGTACTGCCACCTATGTGGTAATTCATGGGTACATGTTTTTTCCCAAAGGGGATAACTATACATTTCTTGGCAATGAGCTTGAGCCCATGGCTCTGGCACCAAGCATCTGTTTCTGTAAGGCCCTTTTGTGCAGTATCCGCATCATTTGGGGATTCAATAATAGCTCCCAGTTTGCAGTCATCTGAAAACTTTGTTAGTCAGAGTCCCTTAGTGTTGTCCTGTACTTCAGAGAAATAGATGCCAAACAAGAAAGGTCCCAGGACTGAACCCTGAGGTACTCCACATGTCATTTGTCTGGAGCTGGATTTGGAGTCAGCTACTTTTACAGTGTGGGTTCTGTCAGTAAGCCAGTTGGCAACCCATCGAGTGATGTAGGGATTAATGCCCAGCTTAGTAAGTTTATCTATGATTCCAGAGTGGGGGATGGTGTCAAAGGCCTTGGCAAGGTCCAGATAGGCTGTGTGAACTGCTTTACCCTTGTCCACGGCTCTGGAGACTGATTCAAAGAAGTCAATCAGGTTCAGGAGAGAGGATCGGCCCTTCACAAACCCAAACTGGGTGGGCTCCAGTGTTTTAAGGTTGCCAATGTCTTTGTTTATAAGTTCCATGATAATATGTTCCATGGCCTTGCAGATCAGGCTCGTCAGACTGATGGGACAGTAGTTCCTGGGATCCAAGGTGGATCCCCCCTTGTGGAGTGGGATAACTGTATCTGTGCGCCACTCAGTGGGCACAAAGCCTGAGGTGAGGGTATGATTAAACATGACACTTAGGTGAGGTGCCAGTTCATTTTGTAGTTCATGTAGTACACAGCCCATGATGTCATCTGGTCCCATGGATGCTGTATTCTTAGCTTTGGAGAGTGTGTTTTTTACCTGTGTGGCCATTATTACTGGAAGTTGGCAATCTTCCGGTATTGAGATGGGCCATTTAGGGGGTGAGAGTAGGGTGAAGTTGGCAATGAATCGATCTGCCAGGATATTGGCAATATCCTTGGGAGCAGTATATTTAATGCCATTCTGTTGTAGCTCAGAGCAGATCAGAGCATTGCCATTTAGATTCTTGACATAGTTATAGAATGCCTTGTGGTTGTCTTTGGAATCTTTGGCAATTTTATTTTCGTAATTAGCTTTGCAGAATTTTATGAGGGATCTCAGCTTTTATTCAATCTTTTATTAAATCATCTCCAGATTGTTTCCGCAGCTGTCTAGCCCACAGGACTTTCTTACTGCTTGAGAGTTCACAATCCCTGCTAGTTCTTCCTTATTTTCCAGTTCAAGTTATGTTTTTGTATCTCTGTCAATGTGAGCAGGTTAACTGAGCCAAGATATTGTGCCGTTTGCTGTTTCCTAGAGTTGATGGTTTGATGAAGTACACACAAATCATGGTATTAATATCTAAATACTTGGAGAATCCCCTGGAGGGGACTGTTGTCAGATCCCTTTTTTAATAACTGTCCTTGCTGCTTGTTCTTACCTTAATTTTACTGCTATGGATTTCACTGCTTTTGGGGTGTGCACAAAATAAAAGTCCACATGGCCATCCTTTTACAGGTTCATAGGTGTGTACTGGGATGATGGCCCTGGAGCCTTTACAAGTCTAGCCCATAGAAGTGCCCTGGCATTGTGCCACCCAATGTTAGTTTCCAGTGTCTCTATCAAGTACAGCCACTGAAGTGATCCACGGGGTGAACTTTCTATTACCCATCCGCTCATCAAGATTTCTCTCGAAGAGGGACAGTGAGGTGCTCTGCTTGACATGTACGGGAAGTCTATTCCAGAGCATGGGCAGTCTCTGAGTGAGAAACCTGTCCCTCCAGCAAGTTCTGTTGATTGTGGTAATGAGGTTGAGGTCTCTGGAGTGTGTGGTGCAGAGGGATTGGGATTTCTTGTGAGGGACATGCCAAATGGGGCATTATACTTGATTGGTCTAATGAGGGAAGAGTAGAGAGAGAGAAAGAGACAATGATCTCTTTCTTCCTGGATGCAAAATCCTTGGTAATGAGATTTTCCACACAGGAGGACTTTCTGACCAAAGTGACAATGGGGTGGTCGAAGGAGTGGTTGCTATCAACCTGCATCCCCAAATCTCTCATAACGCCTTCAGTGTTCAGTGGGCTCCCATCGATGTGGTAATTAGTGGGAACGGAGTTTTTACCAAAGGGGATGACGACACATTTTTTTGGCATTAAGCTTAAGGCCATGGTTTCGACACCAGTCATTGGTCTCAATGAGGCCTTTCTGTAGGATGTCTGCATCACTTGGGGAGTTAATAATGGCTCCCAGCTTGCAATCGTCTGTGAGCCTGGTCAGCCCAAAGTCCTTTTGTGTTGGCCTGGACTTCTGAGAAGTAGATGCCAAACAGGAGGGGACCCAGGACTGATCCTTGTGGGACTCCACTTGTGACTGGTCAGCAGTCTGATTTGGAGTCCACTAGTTTCACACTATGTGCTCTATCTGTGCGCCAATTTGCAACCCACCTAGTGATATAGGGGTTGATGCCTAGGTGAGTTTATCAATAATTCCTGAGTGAGAAACAGTATCAAAGGCCTTGGCAAGATCGAAGTAGGCTGTATGCACTGTCTTTCCTTCATCCACAGCCCTGGTGACTGACTCAAAGAAGTCAACCAGGTTGAGCAGGCATGATCTCCCTTTCACAAAGCCAAACTGCGTGGGGTCTAGAGTTTGGAGATTTCCTATAGCTTTGTTAATCAGGTCCATGAGGATGCACTCCATAGCTTTACATAGCAGACTCGATAGGCTAATGGGCCGATAATTCCCAGAGTCTGTAGTCACTCCCCTTTATGGAGAGGGATGACTGTCGCAGTGCTCCATTCAGTAGGGACAAAGCCTGAGGTGAGGCTGTGATTGAACAGGGCACACAGATATAGTGCCAGTTTGCTTTGTAGTTCATGTAGAACACAGCCAGGGATATTATCAGGTCCCATGGAAGCTGTATTCTTGGCCTTGGGCAATACAGCTTTAACCTGTGCTGCAGTAATGCTGGGTGCCTGGCATTCTTCTGGTATAGTGATTGGTCCTTTGTGGTTGGGGAAGAGGTAAAGTTGGCACTGAATTTGTCTGCCAGTATGTTGGCAATATCTGTCGGCTCAGTATAGGAGGTACCATTGTGCAGTAACTCAGAGCCCATCTGGGTATTGCCGTGGAGGTTCTTGATATAACTATAGAAGGCTTTGTGATTGTTTATAGTGTCTACCGCAATTCTGCCTTCATAGCTGGTTTTGGAGGATTTGATGAGGGCTCTCAACTTTTTGTTGAGGCTAATAAGAGAGTTTTTTCAGTCTTGAGACTTCACCTTTTTCTGCAACAGTTTCTTCCTTCTGTTGTAAAGCTTATTAATAGCAGGGGACCATGATATTGGCTTCCTTTTCTGGAGGGGAGTGTCTTGGTTCAATTGGGTATGGCTAGTTCCATGCATTTATGTGCATGTTCGTACAGTGCAGTGTTGTATGATTCAGTAGTCATGCAGCTATTTTCTATTGGCATGGGTGCCGTGAAGTTAGCCACCTCTGTCTTTAGGAGCCCAAAGTCAGCTTTGGAGAGGTTTTTCAAGGTAGTTACCTTTAGGTGCATTTCTATGGTGATTAGTTTATGTTCGGATCTAACCAGAGAGGGACTGACTATTGATGTGGTCACTGGAACTGATGAATTACAGGAAGTGTTGGGCCAGTGTATTGGTGCTTGAGTAGTTTTCCCAGTTGATGGAGTAGTTGAAGTCTTCTAGTATGAGAGTGTTGGGTTGGACCTTGATAGATTCCAGTGTGCTTAGGAATGTGGAATGTGAGTCTAGATACATGGTTGAGGACCTATAGGTTCATAGGTTCATACTAGGCTATCTGCCCTGGGGCAATTATAAGCCTAGCCCGATTCTGTATTGATTTGAGTATACTGTGCCCTTTTGGTTTAGTTTACTGTGCCTCTGTCTAATAGTGACGATCCCCATCCACCTATCGAGATTCTTCTTGAAGAGATTCAGTGAGGGGCTCTGCCTCACATGAACTGAAATTCTATTCCAGGCAGAAGAGCCTCTGGGTTATGAACCTGTCCCTCCAGCAAGTTCTATTTATTTCTGTGCTGAGGTTCAAGTCCTTTAGATTTACTGAGGTGGAGCATGTCCATTAATTCTGGATTTGACATAGCTTTGTATGTCAGGCATAGATCGCCTGGAAGTAGGCGGTATGCAACTGAGTAGAGCTGGAGTTTTAGCAGCATATGGCATCTGTCTGAGACCCTTGATCCTCTTGGTGAGATACTTTTGGGGTCTTTCTAATTGCTGCAGGTGTTACATCCCAAAAGAGGCATTGTATTCTATGATGGGCCTGATGAGGGATGAATAATCTCTTGATCTAGATGTGAAAACCTTTGTGATGAGGTGGGCTATGTAGAAGGTCTTTCTAACCACTTTGGCAATGTGGTTTTATCAACTTGGGTCCCCAGGTCCCTAATAACTTTCTCAATGACTATACATTTTTGGCATTTAGCTTTAAACCATGGCGCTGGCACCAGTTATCTGTCTCTGTGAGACCTTTTTGAAGGATGTTTGTGTCAGCTGGAGAGTTTGCCTGTACCTCGGAAAAGTATATACCGAACAAGAGTGGTCCCAGGACAGAACCCTGTGGGACACCATCTGACATGGCTCCAGCAACTCTCACTCTGTGGGTTCTGTCTTTGAGCCAGTTTACCCATCTTGTGACATAGGGGTTTATATTTAAGCTGGATAGCTTATCTATGATGCCTGAGTGGGGTATTGTGTCAAATGCCTTTGCAAGGTCCAGATAGGCTGTGTGGACTACCTTCCCTTCATCTATGGCTTTGGTGACTGTTTCGAAGAAGTCAACCAGGTTCAAAAGGCAGGATCTGCCCTTGACAAAGCCGAACTGGGTAGGATCTAGTGTCTGTAGGTCCCCAATGTCTTTGTTTATGAGCTCCATGATGATCCTCTCCATAGCCTTGCAGACTAAGCTAGTCAGGCCGACCACTGACCTGGATCTCCGTCTTATCAAATGTTAGTTGTACCTGAAGTATCTCGGATGTGTTGTGCTGGGCTACTAGTCTGGAGGTGTGTGTATCATTTATGAATATGAAGACACCACTGCCTTTGGAGCTTCTGTCCATTTTTCGGGGCCGAAAGGTGTGGAATGAGTTATAGCCTGGTAGCGCATGGTTGCTTTCTGCAACTTTAAACCAGGTCTCCGTTACAGCACAAATGTCGATGTTTTCCATTTGAAGAGTGCTTTGAGCGAGTGCATCTTGACATTTAGACTTCTAGAGTTGAGCAGCATGACTCTCAGATTGCATTTATTTATAGCTGTTACAGTGGTAATTTGGTCTTTGGAACACAGCCTAAAAAGGCACTATAGGGGTGACAAGAGCCTTATCCAGTACCCGGAAACCCAGGGGTGACAGATGCAGGCCATCTTTGGCAAACCATCAAGGTCTGTCAATCATGTCATCCCAAGCAGACAGAACAATAGTATTTTCTGATCCAATTGTTTTTCAATTCATCTCTTAAACATCACTGTCTAATCCTCTTGCTTTTCGTTAACTGTTGTGGCTGGGTTTGGAGAGCTCAAAGTTCTATTAAATGGGCCACGTGTCCCAGGTGAAAATTTCCTGGCAAATGAGTAAAATGTTCACTAGTGAGTACCCTCAGTCTATTTTTAAGGCTATCCCAGCTACTGGGGATTGTATGTGTCAGCTTGTTTAAGAGCCTCCTCAGTGTGTCTACTGTCCGGCTGTTCAAGCTGGGATTGTCTAGAGTAGACATCAAGAACCACTAATGTTTGGGTATGCAGAGTCCTCACTCCTTCTTTAGGTACAATTTAATTAAGGTATGATCTGATATGTGTATTAGACAGGTTTCTGGACTGTAAAGCAAATATTTGTCATCCTTATTAATAGTAAATCTATCAAGTCTTGCCCATTGCTTATGTCCTGGAGAACAGAACATGTAACCCCTGTAGTTTCCATTTTTATATCATGTCATCCTACTTGCATCATCCAGTTTCTCAACAATTTACTTTGTAAGGATGTTTCAAGTATATGTGGACCTCCTGGAACATCTTGGGCTGTCAAAATTAAAATCCAATCCCCGTCGTGAGAACAATACCTGACTTCATTGGATGTTATGTTTGCAGGTAAATACAGAAAAATCAGAGTCACCATATGTTGATCTAGCTTACCCTTAAGTGCAGCAAACTGACCCCTCTGTTCTCACTGTTGGGACTGAATTAAGAATGGTAAGGAGCATGCATAAGTGGTACTATTCCCCTTCTTCTACTATTGCCAACTACAGAGTGTCTTGAGCATTTAAATGTCCAACATTTAAGTGCTCAAGACAATCTGTAGTTGGGAACAGGAGTGTAGCTCTCTCCGAGAAAGGACATTTGTAAATATGTTGTTTAAGTATATTTGTACAGTTGCAAAGTTTATACAATTTGTGTTTACAGTTCTGCTGCATGTTCTAAGTTTACCAAGCATATGGTTGATAACTGTTAACCAAATAAGACATTGTGATATAAAACATCTTAAGTTATATGCAACTGCAGGATGCTATGATGCCACTGATTTAAAACCAAACACCCCAACTGCTATACTCCTGCCTGGCTTCTATGCAGTGTAATCGAGCCCCATGCTCAGTGGTGTCGACAGTTAACAGTTGAATCATGTCCAAATGGGTGTTTAGGGCTTGTGAAAATCTTTTGAATTATATAATTTTCTGATACTAGGTTTTCTAGTTTATTTCCATTAAGTCCTTGTTCAAACAGATGCCTTGAGAAGCAGTTAGTGGATTATTCATGCTGTCAGGCTCAAGGTGTTCATATCTGGGTGTATGATGGAACCCCTGTTTGTGTTGAAAGAGCCACTGGTTGAGGAAGCAGCAATGTTTTTCCCTGTTCAGACTGTGCAGGATAGGGGACCAAAGTTGCATAGGTCAAAAAGGTGTAATTAGGATCATCCTTGGCCCTTTCTCCCTGATTTTTAGAAGTAACTTGTGGATGAGGACTATGTAAGAGAATGCATAAAGAAACAGACCTGTCTATGGAAAGGAGACAGGATCAGCCCTTAGTCATTTCTTTTAGATTTGTGTGTCTTTTTCTGAAAAATGTGTTCTTATCTTCTTTGAGATTGGGGGCCATGGGGTGTGCTCCGCAAGCCAAATCTGATGAACCTGTAGTCAGAATCTTGTTTGGGTGAGACAGCCTGAAGGATACCTCTATGTCCTGATTGCAATCAAAGAGGCACCATTGAAATTTCCTTTTTAGATAGGTGAGGAGTGGAATTTCTTGACTGAGGGACTTGTTTGTGCCAATTCCAAACATTTTTCAAGCACCACTGAATTTTCCTCATGTGTAGCCTGGCTAGAGGAATCATTATGACACATGAGGTCATGTTTCTCAGGAGTCTGAGAATTGAATGTGCTGGAATAGAAATAAGGGGAAGAAGATACTGGAAGCAGTTGTTAAGGAAAGATATTTTTGTGGAAGGAAAGCACTTTTCAGGTCTGTGTCAGCAAGGCCCTTCAAAAAGAAGAAAATGGCCATAGTGTGTTGTAGGCCAGAAAGAAGCTCCTCCACAGTCATCTTGGATCAGGCAATCATCTAGATAATCTGCCAAAATCATTTGGAAACAAGCACAAATGAAACACAAGTAAATACAGACAAGTGCTTGTACGTAACTTCACAATAAGCTCCACAAACAGTCCATAGTGAAATCAAGAAACAGCAATTTATTGACAAAGTTTAGCGCTTTCATCCCTCCTTCTATGCTCTGGGACATCATCAGAACTTATGGAAAGGAAGTGAGGTCATCATTAAATACATTCCCTTGTTAGCAAATCAATCAATTAACACTAACATATACTTAAAACAATACATTCACAACGTAATTGTGAATAAAATATAAATTAAATACATGCATCAAATAAAATAAAAAAAATAAATGTTATAACAATTAAAAATTGTAAACTTTGTTTATAAAATCAACAAAATATATAGATATATATACTTCATGTTTAGTTGTAGTTTATTATAGCTTTAAAGCTTTTCTTTTCAATACTGGTAATAATGAAAAATGTTCATTTAAACCAGGAACATTCGTAGCATTTAGTCTAATGATCCAGGACAACTCCCTTAAATCAACATTGAGCTCCCACCACCCGCCTCTCAGGCTTTTTAGAACCACCTCCAAGATTCCAAACTTAAAATAGTGAAAATCCTGACGTGAGTGTGTGCTTATAAAGAGCATTGTTAGCATTACCCCTTAAAATAGCATATAAATGCTCATAAATCCTAGATTTTAAAGCTCTTTCCGTTTTTCCTACATAGTAATTCCTACATGTCTGACAGACGGCAAAATATACAATATCTCTGGTGTTGCAATTGCCTTTCTGCAGTTTTACTGGTCGAGTCCTGCCTTCTACTTGTACAGTATCATTTTCTAAAATGTATGGGCACTGTTTGCACGTTCCACATCTAGATGTACCTTTCATTACCATGGGTCGTTGTGGGATATTATGCTCAACACTGATATAAGGGAATTGTCCTGGATCATCCTGGTTTAAATGAACATTTTTCATTATTACCAGCATTGAAAAGAAAAGCTTTAAAGCTATAAAAAACTACAACTAAACATGAAGTGTATATATATATGTATATATATATATATATATATATATATATATATATATATATATATATATATTGGTTTTATAAACAAAGTTTACAATTTTTAATTGTTATAACATTTATTTTTTTATTTTATTTGATGCATGTATTTAATTGATATTTTATTCACAATTACATTGTGAATGTATTGTTTTAAGTATATGTTAGTGCTAATTGATTTACTAACAAGGGAATGTATTTAATGGTGACCTCACTTCCTTTCCACAAGTTCTGATGATGTCCCAGAGCATAGAAGGAGGGATGAAAGCATTTAAGGGGTAATATTAACAATGCTCTTTATAAGCATACACTCACATCAGGATTTTCACTATTTTAAGTTTGGAATCTTGGAGGTGGTTCCAAAAAGCCTAAGAGGGGGGTGGTGGGAGTTCAACGTTGATTTAAGGGAATTGTCCTGGATCATTAGACTAAATGCTACAAATGTTCCTGGTTTAAATGAACATTTTTCATTATTACCAGTACTGAAAAGAAAAGCTTTAAAGCTATAAAAAAACTACAACTAAACATGAAGTATGTATATATATATATATATATATATATATATATATATATATATATATATATATATATATATATATAAATATAACTGTTGGTTTTATAAACAAAGCTTACAATTTTTCATTGTTATAACATTTATTTTTTTATTTTATTTGATGCATGTATTTAATTGATATTTTATTCACAATTGTGTTGTGAATGTATTGTTTTAAGTATATGTTAGTGTTAATTGATTGATTTACTAACACAGGAATGTATTTAATGGTGACCTCACTTCCTTTCCACAAGTTCTGATGATATCCCAGAGCATAGAAGGAGGGATGAAAGCATTAAACTTTGTCAATAAATTGCTGTTTCTTGATTTCACTACGGACTGTTTGTGGAGCTTATCGTGAAGTTACATACAAGCACTTGTCTGTATTTAGTCATCTAGATAATGGTAGATCTGAATGACCTTGGTCCTACACTGAGCTATTACTGAATCGTGGCATTTGGTAAATACTTTGAACATAGTAGGTAAGCCAAAGGGCAGAGCAGAGCAGAGATCTGGTAAGGATTTTCAACTGCTTTGAAGCACAGATGCTTCCTGTGAGATCCTGCAACGGGGCTGTAGAACTAAGCATCCTTTAGATAGAAGGTCACCATGTAAGATTTCTGAGCAAGTACAGGTTGGTGCTTTTACAAGGTAAGCATTTTGAATTTTGGGACCAGATGAAATCTGTTTAATTTTGACAAATCTAGAATGGGCCACCACATTTCCACTTTTCTTGGTATAAGAAATCTAAATGAGCCTCCACATTTCCTCTTTTCTTGGCATAAGAAAAGGTTTTGAGTAATACCGCTGCTCCTTCTCCTGGGTGGGTACCTCTTCGATGGAGATCTGCTGTAAAAGAAGACCTACTTGGTTCAGATCTTCTTTTAGTTGATCTGGTGTAGTTGTAGGAATGCCAGCAGGCTTTGGGGGAGGAAAAATAGAGTCTGTAGACTGTTTTGATGATGCTTAGTCTTGGGTAATATTGATTCATTTGTTGTGAAAGAAAAAAAAACCTCTCCTCCTGGCTTTGAAGGAATACAGGGTTTGGAGAGAGGGAAAGGAGGGGGTGGTAGGGGTGAAACTTGAGGAGCAGGGGACAAGAAGGGGACAGACTGAGTCATGGTTGCTCCCTGCTGGGACCATGTAGCCAGGGTCCACTAGGCTTGGAAGTAGATTCTGGATACCATCGTTTATGTTGCTTTGGAAGTATTTAGCCTTCTCCTCCAGTTTTTTATTTATTTTTTTTTGAGAACAGCCTCCACTTTGGGCCCAAGCAAAAAGTCTTCAGAAGGGCATCTAGAATCTCATACTTAACATGGTCTGGAAGGGGTTGTTCCCTTAACCAGACATGTCTATGAAAAACAGACCCTGAGGCAGCTGCCCTGCTTGATGCTTCTAGTACCTCATAGCTATAATGTAAACAATGTTTCATTACTTGAGAAATAGAGTTGCAGATGTCTAGCAGTTTTTTGGAGAGAGCTATATCTTCCATCATCTCCAGTTTATGTTTCATATGGTTCAGCAGAGTTCCTGGTACTTAACCATATGGAACTGGCAACTAGGAGTTCTCATATGTTTACTATCAAAATCTCGACATTGAAAAAAAATATGCATTTAACATCGATAGTCAATGCTGAGTTCCTGCATATTAAGTAGGGGAAAATGTAAAATCTGATGAATGAATTCAGCAGATTTGACATTTTCTTCGAATATCAAATGTGATGTCCATATAGCTGCAAAAGTAAGTTGAAGGCCTACACTGGAATTTATGTTTTAGCAGGGGGGCAAGCCCAACTGCAAACTATGTATTCCAACTCTTGAGATCGCACTACAGTGAGGAAAGGGATATATTTCCCAATCAGCACTGTATCACAATCTCTATTCATAACATCGAGCACATATCAGCGAATGCACAGTACCATTCGCTGATATGGACTCTCGTTCAATTAACGTTCGGAAACACAGGAATCGGCCAACTGCTGTTTGGCATTTCTGTGTTCACTGAACCTTAATTCGCATTTCTGATAGTAAACCATTCTCACAGCCAAAGTGGCAAAAGTATAAACTTTTTTTGCCAAAGTGATCCAGAGCTCTCTCCTCTTTATCATTAGCCAATAGATTCCTGGAAGTGCTGCCTTTAGCTCCCTTAGGACCTTGAGCTACCACTTCAGGAACCAAAGCACGATTGCTAAGAAGGTGTTTGTCAGAATCCAGGACCCTGTACAACCAGACTGGCTTCTTAGGAGCAGGTGACTGGGAGTCAGGCTGCATGGATGAGTCTGAAATGACATCATTCACAACTTTCAATACTGGAAGAATGGACAAAGTTTTACATTCAGGGACCTTAAGAAATTATCTGACCTTCTTTTTAGACTGAGGGTAATCCTGAGCTCCTCAATGGAAATACTCCCTCATTTTATGGAATATTTCCCTAAAGGTGATATCTGCAGGTGATGAAACTGATGCTAAAATGTCCTCTGAATCAGACTCAGAATATGAGCCTGTGGACAACTGGTCTACATAAACCAAAACATCATTATCGGAATCATAAGAATCTAAGGATTCCTTGAGGGTAGGATTCCCCTTTCTTTTCCAAGAAACAGATTCTGCAGAGGCAGGAAGTCTGGTAGGCCTATGCTGCCTGGAAGCCACAAAAATAAGTAAATCCTTAGCCAGTCTAAGAAGATCCTGGTCTTTAGGTCTGTGTTTGATTGGAAGTCTGAAGGCCTTAGCAGAGGAATGAAAGAATGTTTTTAGATTTGGCCTTACTTAGGCTTAGTCCTGGGAGTGGTGTCTGAGGTCTTGGGACCAGGCCATGGACAGGCAGCTGTAGCCTGCGCATGGTTAACTGATGAACCTTTAAGGGTTCCTGGGATTCTGTCCTCCCTAACGGAAGCTGCACATGACAGAAGCCGTGGCCTGCAGAGTGGTTATGGACTCAACTGACAACCCCTGTCCTTTGACTTGTGTGAATATAGAGGGGGTGGTGAAAGCATATCACGCTCTGAAGGGCACTCAGCAATGGCCTCTGACACTTTCTCGATCATTGGAAGGGACTGTAAAACTGTCTCCTGTCCAACAATCACAGGTCCAGACAGACTAGCTGAAGGTGAAACTGTGTCAATACTCTGAAGTTTTGGACACTTCCCCTAAGTTTTTAAGAGGCGTCAAGCGAAGGGCTGGCAGACACCACAATTCAAAGTGAATGTCCCAATGTGGAAGCTGTTTTACACAATCAAGACAAATATTACTTCTGGAACTCATCTAAGTACATACAATAAAAAGAGAAAAAGAAGTTTTCTCCAATATGGCACTTAGTTATGGGAAGCACTCTAGTCTTCGGACTGACTGATGCAATCTACGATGAGAATGTTTTGGGCTCTGACAGCAAGAAAGAGCTGTATGATGGCACTGGATGATAACCCTCAGTCCCAGATGTCCTAATGTCATGTGCAGGGCATCCACCAGGCCACAAGAAGAGAGTTAAATCATAGGTATTTGGGCCGGCCTAGTGTTATCACAGCAAAGAATACCCTTTATGATTACTACTGCAACAGAGAAGCATGCTGAACATCAATAGACACTAGAAAGATGTCAATGTGATCAGATGTGCTTTTGAATAGATGCACTAGATCCATCAAGAATGAGGGAAAAATGAGAATCTGGATGGAAAATGGAGGGCAGGCTGTCAAAGTGGATGGACTATCATTAATAAAGATCCAGCATTATGGTAAATATATAACTTCTGTATCTCATATTATCCATTCTGTATGTTCTATTGGGACAGATTCCGCAGTAACCAAATTTTCTATGTGGAATCATGACAGGATGCCCTTGAGAATGACAGTCCTGAAAAAGGCTCTAGATCTGGAGATTATATCCAATTTATAATGCTTACCAAAGATGTGCAACATAGTCCAACTTACTGCTGAGCAAATACCATCAACTAAAGAGTTCCTGAATAAGGCTGAAGAAGGTGCAATCGATCTTGTGAAGTGAGCCTTTGGTTTTTCTGCCACAGATTTAATGCTGAATTGATAAAGAAAAATTACACAATCTGTAAACCATCTGGACAAAGTTACATCGAGTACCTTTTGCCACAGCTTAGAGGAAGCATAAGAGATAAACAGCTGGCTGTTATTTCTGATTGCTTCAGTCTTGTGTAAACAGAAGCATAACTATCTGTGAACATCTAAAGTGTGAAGCAAATACTTCTCTTTGTTAGCAGGATTATGAAAAAGACAGGAAGAAGAGTTGCTTGGTTAAGAGAAAACTTTCCGGCTACTTTGTGCACAAATAACAGGTTCACTCTGAATGACACCCTTTCGTTGTGAAAGACAAAATATGGAGGGTCAGAGGACAGGACATTTAACTCAGAAATCCTTCTTGGAAGAAGTGACAGCAAGCAGAAATAAGGTCTTTCTGGAAAGAAATGTCAAGTCAGCAGTAGAAGCAGGCTCAAAAAGGAAGACAGGCCCAAACCACTAGATCAATACCAAGAACTCATGGGGGTAGGATTTTTAATGGGAGGTCAAAGAAGAAAGGTACCTTTGAAAAAGACTTTACAGACCTTCTGAGGTGACAAGGAAGAAGAAGAAGAAGAATGAAACTCTTGATGAAAGTTGGAAATGGAAGCCAGATGAACCCTGATGGTAGAATAACTGGATCTGTAATTAAAAAGAAAGAAGACAAAGTGTAAAATTGAGGGGACTGGAGTAGAAGCCCCTAGTGAAAACTTTTTCCATTTGTTTTCATACAGTTTGCATGTACATTTTTCTTCTGCATGACTGTAAGAATTTGGACTACTCTGTTGGGATAGGCTGGATCTAGTTATAAGAACTGGAGAAACCATGCAGTTTATTTATTTTAGTTAAGTTAGTTATCTAAGTAAATAAGCTGGTCCATATACTCTTTTCAGTCATTCAAAACACATATGTAAGTACAGTAATAACAATGAAGAGCTAAGAGAAAACAATAAAGAGATGTACAGTCTAAATACGATTTCTAATACATATCAAAAAAGAAGTATGCAGGTGTACAGCAATAAAGTATGGTTTGTACATTCTTTAAGCATTTGTTAATCAGCACATTGGAAAGAGAAGAAATTGTTTGGTAAAAGTAATATACATAACATTTGGAATATAGAAAATAGTATAAACAGACTGTACAACACAGATAATGGCATGATCCAACAGTTAATAAATATTTGCAAGTGTACAGAAAAACATAAAGGCAACTGTAGTGTCAGCAGTGGAAATAAATGGGTGTCATTAGTCTGATACATCAATAATCAGGGAGGAATGATTTGTCTCAAGATGCAGACAGGCCATGAGGGTGTGAAGGTGCCTTAAAACTAGCAATCAGCTGCAATTATCAGTCATTATATACAAAACATGAGCATGTATTAATTTTCTTAAAATATCATTTCATTTGAGGAAATGGATTTCCTGGTAATGCTTGTCAGAAAGGTAAGAAAGGGGATCTGTTTGGTGATCTAGAAGCCACGGCTGCTTCTTGAGGCTTGCCCATAGCAACAGGAACCAAACCTGCCTGGGCCAGAAGGGGCTATAAGGCTTACTGGTTTTGCACAGAGAAGCTTTCTGAAGGAATTTCATTCTTATGGGAAAAGGTGGAAAGGCATAGAATGTTTGAGTGTCCACTGGCAGACCAAAGCATCCATAGGTGACTGTCCCTGTGGAGGGATGTGACCAAATATTTGCTATGATTTGTATTTGTAGGTGATGCAAACACACTGCAGCAAGGCTGGTCACAGCAGTAAAATATCTTTTCAGCTACTGATGGATTGAGGGACCACTTATGAGGCATCACAATTGATCTGCAAAGCCTGTTTGTTAAAGTTTTGATCATCTCAGAATGCAGACTACTAGTAGAAAGCGCTACAAAGACATTGTCCACTGCCACACCCTACAGACTTCTCTGCACTCAGGGAAAGATCTGGTTCCTTCCTGTTTGGTGATGTACCACAGTACTAAAATGTCTGACTGGATAAAATCAGGGCCTGTGGAAGGCTGTCTGAGAAGGCCTTCAATGCTAGGATGTAGACCATCATCTTCAGGACATTTATGTGATAATTTTGTACTTCACCTATTACACCTAAACATATGGTTTGTTACCCATTAAATATTATTATTAGTTATCGTAACTTTATATTCATGCACCCTAAGTATAGGGAATGGAATTTTATTGTTTTTCCTATAATGTATACTCAGGGTATGCTTTTGTCATCTACTTCTGAATGAACTAATTTAGCTATAGATAATGATCTAAAGTACTGGTATCAGTTGATATCTGATAATAAAGTTAAAATCTAGATTTCTTAAAACAAGAATTTGATCTAAGAGAAACTTGCTGGTTAGAGGTTCAGACCTTTAGACAACATCTCATTAATAAAATAGATTTAATGTCTATAACTGTTAAAGAATCTATTCCAACACTGATTGATTACTTGATATTAAATTTACAACATAAAGTTTCTGATAAAGGTAAACTTTCATACATACATAAAGTTATCAGACAAGAAACTTTTACAATGTAGATTCATACTGGAATTATTTCACTTCTATTAATGGGGACCCACCAAATCAACAAGATAAACAATATATATTGGAATCTGCTTATAGAACTACGTCTTCCATTGTCTGGAGACTTTATACATGGATTTTACATAGATCTTTTTATACACCTTTGATGATGAATAAAATAAATAATAAAGATAATCTATGTAAGAGATGTAATGTAGAAATTAATGCTGACTGGGCTCATATGTTTTATGACTGTATAAAATTGAAAGATACTGGAAGTCAATTAATGAATTTTTGCAGGCTCTTTTTACAGATAATTTCATTATTTCTAAATCTCTTATATTATTCAACACACCTGTACCTCAAAGTGTTAAAAGGTTAAGCTTCCCTTGTTATGGTCTATTCTAGCAGTGGCTAGGAAAATAATAACTAGAAATTGGATTTCAGATACACCTCCTTCGTTCAATGAATTTAAAAATGTTATGAATATAGTGTGCCATATGGAAATAAACACAATTAGGACTAGAACAAATAGAAAAACATCTTATTTTATTGTATGGGATAATTTACAAAATTTGTTAAAAAAATTTTAATTTCAATAGCATGGTATTTTAGTTTAATTAATTGATCTGATTGTAGTGGATGTCTTTGTAAATACTTTAGTTGTTTTGTTGAATATTATAATAATACCTATTTTTAATTACTTGTATAAAATTGTTATGATATTTCTCTTATATGTTAAAACAATAAACCTGTTTTGAAAAAAAGGACATTTATGTGAAGACTGCCCTCTTGACTGGTCCATATACTCTAGACCACTCTTCAAAACATATCCCCAACCCCAGAGAGGAGGTGCCCATTGTCACTATGGCCATGGGAAGGGGAATGGCAAAGGGTTTCCTGCTAAGACTGTGGAGGGCTCCAACTACCACATAAAATATGTTTTGCAAACACAGAAGAGGTGGAATGGAGTATTCAAAAAGTTCACTAACTGAGATGACTGCATGCTTAGAATCCACTGAGGAACTCTCTTAAGTAATCTTGCATGAGGTACAGAAGCTGCCATGAGGCCAAGGACTTTTAGAATGCTTGATGACTGTGGATAAGGATTGGTCAGGAAGATTGGAACTGCAGCTGTTAACGAAAAAAAACTTTCTTCTGGTAGTTTGACATTACATGATGCTGTATTTGAATGACTTCCTATGAAGACCAGGGTTTGTGAAAGCTCTGGGAAAGATTTATCATGTTTACCGATATGCCTATGGACAAAATGAAGTAAATGGTCTTTGGTTGACAGAAGGGACTCACATATTGTGGCAGCCAAGAGACAATCATCCAGATACAGGAATATAAGAATGATTTTGAGCCAAGGATTGGCTGAGATTACCACCATGCATTTGGTGTACATCTGGGAAGAGGGCTGTGGTGAGACACGGCTTGGAAATTATAGTGACTGGCTCCTAGCCAGAACTTAAGATACCTTCTGGGCTTCTTTTTGATATTTATGTGGAGAAAGGCTTAGCAAAAGTGTATGGCTGGCTCTGTGACCATCTACTGTGCATTCTTTACATACCAGATTTGGCCACTTAAACTTAGAATGGACCTGAGGTTCTTTGACTTCTTTGGAACTAAAAAGAATCAGGAATAGACTCCAGATCCTTTCTGGCTGGTGGGATCTCCTCGATGATCCTTTTTTTGGTGGAGGTTTGCAATATCCTTCACCACTGTCCTTTTTTTGGTTGGGTGGTACATCTATAAGGGGCACAATGACATTTTTGAAGTAAATGAGAATCAAATGGGTGCTCAGTGGGGAGTGCTCAAGGGTAGAGCCAAAGCTGTCAGAGTATCTCCTGTCTGGGTAGAAGGACAGGCTATGAGCCTCTCAATGAACTTGAAGACTGACACAGAATATGGCAGCACCAGACTTTATAGAGTCCATACAGTGTTTTGTTCCAATGGATGTGGATGTCAGTTGTACCAAGGACAAAGGCAATAATGCTGACAGTCAACATCATGACTGGAGCAACACCTTAAGCACTTTTGACTCCAATGTAGAAAATGGTACCTAACAAATTCTTGCTGAAAATGGCACTGGAGACCTGGCAACGAGGGGTCAGAGACAAGACTCCATCAACTATGAAGTAATCGGAGCTGAGTGAGTTGGATGCTCTGGTGTCAGCACCAATGGATCTGATTCTGCAGATGCCAATGTAGGAAGATCCAGAAAAAAAACAATGTTTCTGAAAAAAACGGTACTGAATTTTGTACTAGGGAGGAGCTTCTCGAAGGGGGAGTTGTAAGACCAAACTAATCTGCCCTATATACTAAGGGGGATAGGACGAAATCCATATCAAAACGAGCCTTTACAAACATTCTCATCATTCATTCTCAGTCAAAATCAGTGGTGCTCTGGACTAACCTAGAAGATTTCAAAGATGATATAAACAAAGGGTGGGAGGGAAGGAACATAGAAAGTGCCCTCTCAGAAGAGTGGTTGCTGGCCATCCTTCTGGAGGAGCAATCTTATATAACAACTGATGTGAAGTTGTTCAATCTCACCGTTTATTCTTCAACACGGCCGTTTAGCAAAACTCAAAGTTTACCAGTAGCTCGAGACCCAGCCCCTTATCCCATGATGTACTGCTGGAATTACTCCGGATCTAGTTTGCCGCGTCACTGATCTCTTGGTTTCCAGCTCTGCTCGAAACTTTATTCAATGAATTAGCAAGTTTTTCCAAAAATTTTCTTATATATTCATATTTAGACTTTTGCTTAGTATTTCCCTTACCCATATATTACTATCTCTTTTGTTGTTTATTTTTCGTGGCCGTTCTTTACTAGTGTTGGCTTTAGCCTTTAGTAGTGTAGTATTAGCAGCTAAATTTAGAGTTAGTTTTCTGTATATACATTATATATATATATATATATATATATATATATATATATATATATATATATGAATGTATATAGTGTGGCCTCTTGGGCATTGTTTGATATTGTGTGTGCTTTTTCTAAAATAGTTGTTTACAGTTGTGAAAGATTTTGCTGTTGATTAAAATTATGTCGGAGGATAAAAACAAACATCCAAAGTCTGGTTTCAAAAAATGTCCAGACTGCAGACAGAAGATGTCTGTCACAGACAGGTATGTTCAATGTGTCTATTGTCTGGGTGAGGTGCACCTTCAGGAGTCCTGCAGTATCTGCCACTCCTTTTCCACTAGGGTGCTTGCCTGGGAGGAAGAGAAAGTTCATGGATCAGGGTCTTCTTAAGCACGCTTTTGTGGAAGCTTTGACTGACCAGGATGGAGCCAGCAAGTCATCAAAGTCCTCTAAATCCTCCTCAGACTCCAAGTCAAAAAAGTCTAAGAAAGTGAAACTTGCTATATCTTCGGCTCCACAGCCTTCGGAGCCAACAGTCTTTTCCTTTAGGACCTGTGACACTGCCTTCGAACCGGTCTCCGAAACTCCTTCTTCTCCATTACTCCACTCGGCACCATTGGTGCATTACTCCAGGTCCTCTGTTAGCCTTTCGGATTCGGACATGGACCGACTGGTACAGAAGCTCTTAAAGATACCAGGCCTAGCTAAATTGCTGTCGGAACCGAAGACCACTACCCCGGAATTGACTGCTCCTCCTCTGAGCCATACCGGTTTTTCGGAGCCGGAGGAGGCCGACCTGATGGTTGTAGAACCCTCGGAGCCGACACCTGTTCCAGTGTCATCAGCTCCATCTACTCAGACGTCCTCGGCACCGACTGGGGACTCTAGGAGCCAACACTTTCCGGATGGGTCTAAGGAGGATAGTCACACTGACCCTGTCAGTGCCGACTCTTTCTCTCGGGGCCTCGGTGCAGATGAGCTCGGCTCCTACCTTGGGCTGGGAGCCCACTGCATCGGCGCAGGAGGGGATCACAGTTCCTTCAGGTCCATCGACTCCTTCTCATTGGAGCCAAGATGCCTTCGAAGCCATGAGGCGAGTATTGTCTCCTAAGACTTCCTCATCGCCAGGTCTGGCCTCTTCTTCCCCTAAAGTGCCTGTGTCTGCTTCTGCTTCTATCGGCCACCCCAAGCGTAGAGACCCAGAGCCTCAGGTAACCCCACTGGGCGCCCCCTGCTCTTCTGAGACTTCCCCAGAGGCTCCCACTGAGGAAGTCCCCAGAAAGTGAGTGTTCAAGAGGAGGCACTTGGACTCCCACAGGAGTCATTGACATCTGACACTGACTTGGATGAGTCAGAAGGGTACCCTCAATCTCCCTCTGAGGACATCTCCTTGGCAGAGATCCTTAGGTAGAGGGGTGATTGGCAGTCCAAAACCCCTACTGAGGATGAGTTGGTTCTCCTGAAGGCTTTTGGGTCTCAACCTTCCACCTCCTGGGTGTCTCCACCCTATGATGAGCTTATGCAATTGGTCTCTCGTAGGGCATGGGAGTCACCGGAGTCCATGGAACCTGTCCCTCAGAGGCCGAATAAGTTTATCTCTGCCCCAGCGGATAAAACCTTCTTGTCTAAGGGAGTCGCTGTTGATGCCATGGTGGTGGTGTCAGCCACCAAGAAGGAATTGTCTGAGACTTCTGCATCTTATCCATCCTCCTAACAGAGATTCTAGGATAATGGATAGATATGGGAAACGCATGTTCAGTTCAGTGACTTTCACTCTTCGATCACTGAACTATCTGACCCATTTCACAAGACTGAAAGATTTCCTTAAGGAGTTGGGAGATACTCTTCAGGGTGCTGTTGCTGCAGGTGTCTCTGACAAAGTTTCTGCCCAGCTTGCTACCCTTAATTCCACTGTGAATTTGTCCATGCGTGTCATATCATATGCAGCAGATGGTTCGAGTAGGGCTGCAGGTTCAGGGATTGCTCTTTGTAGGCATGCCTGGATGCACCTCTGTTCCTTTGCAGAGCCCTTCAAGTCTTCATTCTTAAATACCCTGTTTGATGGCTCATCCTTGTTTGGACCTAAGGTAAAGGAAACATTGATCAGGTGTGAACAGGAGGGAAAGACTTTGTCTGCCATTGGAGTCCACTTTTTCACCCCTACTCGGCCTTACCCCAAAGGCCAAAAGGGAGGAAAGATGTGGTTCCGAAAAGCCCAAGAAGCTTTTCAGGACACACGTGGAGAACCCCACTCCAGGGGCAGAGGAGGAGGAGGTAATAATGGAAGATGCCACCCTTGTGGCAGAGGGGAACCACAACACCATAGAGACAGAGATAATTTCTCTGGTCAGCCCTACCAGAGCTCCTGAGAGGAGGCTGGCCATCCTTCTGGAGGAGTAATCTTATATAACAACTGATGTGAAGTTGTTCAATCTCGCCGTTCATTTTTCATTGATGTGTTCGGAGCCGACAGCCGTTTAGCAAAACTCAAAGTTTACCAGTAGCTCGAGACCCAGCCCCTTATCCCATGATGTACTGCTGGAATTACTCCAGATCTAGTTTGCCGCGGCACTGATCTCTTGGTTTCCAGCTCTTCTCGAGACTTTATTCAATGAATTAGCAAGTTTTTCTAAAAATTTTCTTATATATTCATATTTATAGACTTTTGCTTAGTATTTCCCTTACCCATATATTACTATCTCTTTTGGCCTTGTTTACTTTTCGTGGCCGTTCTTTACTAGTGTTGGCTTTGGCCTTTAGTAGTGTAGTATTAGCAGCTAAATTTACAGTTAGTTTTCTGTATATACATAATATATATATATATATATATACATATAGATATATATATATATATTATATATATATATATATATATATATATATATATATATATATATATATACATTTATAGTGTGGTCTCTTGGGCATTGTTTGATATTGTGTGTGCTTTTTCTAAAATAGCTGTTTATAGTTGTTTACAGTTGTGAAAGATTTTGCTGTTGATTAAAATTATGTCGGAGGATAAAGACAGACATCCAAAGTCTGGTTTCAAAAAATGTCCAGACTGCAGACAGAAGATGTCTGTCACAGACATATATGTTCAATGTGTCTATTGTCTGGGTGAAGTGCACCTTCAGGAGTCCTACAGTATCTGCCACTCCTTTTCCACTAGGGTGCTTGCTGAGAGGAAGAGAAAGCTCATGGATCGGGGTCTTCTTAAGCATACTTTTGTGGAAGCTTTGACTGACCAGGATGGAGCCAGCAAGTCATCAAAGTCCTCTAAATCCTCCTCGGACTCCAAGTCAAAAAAGTCTAAGAAAGTGAAACTTGCTGTGACTTCGGCTCCACAGCCTTTGGAGCCAACAGTCTTTTCCTTTAGGACCCATGACACTGCCTTCGAACTGGTCTCCGAAACTCCTTCTTCTCCATTACTCCAGTCGGCACCATTGGTGCATTACTCCAGGTCCTATGTTAGCCTTTCGGATTCGGACATGGACCGACTGGTACAGAAGCTCTTAAAGACACCAGGCCTAGCTAAATTGCTGTCGGAACCGAAGACCACTACCCCGGAATTGACCGCTCCTCCTCCGAGCAATACCGGTTTTTCGGAGCCAGAGGAGGCCGACCTGATGGTTGTAGAACCCTTGGAGCCGACACCTGTTCCAGTGTCATCAGCTCCATCTACTCGGACATCCTCGGAACCAACTGGGGACTCTAGGGGCCAACACTCTCTGGTCGGGTCTAAGGAGGATAGTCACACTGACCTGTTGGTGCCAACTCTTCCTCTCGGGGCCTCGGTGCGGATGAGCTCGGCTCCTACCTCGGGCTGGGAGCCCACTGCATCGGCGCAGGAGGGGATCACAGTTCCTTCGAGTCCATCGACTCCTTCTCATTGGAGCCATGATGCCTTCGAAGCCATGAGGCGAGTATTGTCTCCTAAGACTTCCTCATCGCCAGGTCTGGCCTCTTCTTCCCCTAAAGTGCCTGTGTCTGCTTCTGCTTCCATTGGCCACTCCAAGCTTAGAGACCCAGAGCCTCAGGTAGCCCCACTGGGCACCCCCTGCTCTTCTGAGACTTCCCCAGAGGCTTCCACTGAGGAAGTCCCCAGAAAGTGAGTGTGCAAGAGGAGGCACTTGGACTCCCCACAGGAGTCATTGACATCTGACACTGACTTGGATGAGTCAGACGGGTCCCCTCGATCCCCCTCTGAGGACATCTCCTTGGCAGAGATCCTTGAGATCCTTAGGTAGAGGGGTGATTGGCAGTCCAAAACCCCTACTGAGGATGAGTTGGTTCTCCTGAAGGCTTTTGGGTCTCAACCTTCCACCTCCTGGGTGTCTCCACCCTATGATGAGCTTATGCAATTGGTCTCTCGTAGGGCATGGGAGTCACCGGAGTCCATGGAACCTGTCCCACGGAGGCCGAATAAGTTTATCTCTGCCCCAGCAGATAAAACCTTCTTGTCTAAGGGAGCCCCTGTTGATGCCATGGTGGTGGTGTCAGCCACCAAGAAGGAATTGTCTGAGACTTCCACATCTTTCCATCCTCCTAACAGAGATTCTAGGATAATGGATAGATATGGGAAACGCATGCTCAGTTCAGTGACTTTCACTCTTCGATCACTGAACTATCTGACCCATTTCACCAGACTGCAAAGAGATTTCCTTAAGGAGTTGGGAGATACTCTTCAGGGTACTGTTGCTGCAGGCATCTCTGACAAAGTTTCTGCCCAGCTTGCTACCCTTAATTCCATTATGAATTTGTCCATGCGTGTCATATCATATGCAGCAGATGGTTCGAGTAGGGCTGCAGGTTCAGGGATTGCTCTTTGTAGGCATGCCTGGATGCATCTCTGTTCCTTTGCAGAACCCTTCAAGTCTTCATTCTTAAATACCCTGTTTGATGGCTCATCCTTGTTTGGGCCTAAGGTAAAGGAAACATTGATCAGGTGTGAACAGGAGGGAAAGACTTTGTCTGCCATCGGAGTCCATTTTTCCACCCCTACTCGGCCTTACCCCAAAGGCCAAAAGGGAGGAAAGATGTGGTTCCGAAAAGCCCAAGGAGCCTTTCAGGACACGTGGAGAACCCCACTCCAGGGGCAGAGAAGGAGGTAATAATGGAAGATGCCACCCTTGTGGCAGAGGGGATCCACAACACCATGGAGACAGAGATCATTTCTCTGGTCAGCCCTACCAGCGCTCCTGAGAGGAGGCCTGTCCTGCTCTGGAGGCAGTCGGGGGTCGCTTATCTTTGTACCCAGAAGCCTGGCTAGACATAACAAATGACAGCTGGGTACAAAGCATCATTCCAAAGGGTATTTCATACAATTCTGCTCTCCTCCCCTTTCCGTCAAGAGAATCCCGGATGTTCCACTCAGTTACAGGGAACAAGCAACTATAGAGGTCCACAAGTTGCTAGAAAAAAAGAGTCATCCAGCCAGTCCCAGCAGACCAAACAGGATTCGGAACTTACTCAAGATTCTTTTTGGTTCCAAAGAAAACAGGGGACTGAAGACCCATTTTGGACCTCAGCAGACTCAATCAATTTGTGAAGAAAGAGAAGTTCTGAATGGTCACACTTCAGTCCATACTTCCCTTTTTAGGGAAAGATAACTGGATGTGCTCAGTCGATCTCAAGGATGCGTACTACCACATAAAAATGGCCAGACCATCCAGGGATCACCTGCGTTTCCGGCTGGGAGCCAATCACTATTAGTTTTGAGCCCTGCCCTTTGGTCTCACTACAACCCCCAGAGTGTTTACCAAATGTATGGCAGTGGTCACGGCTCATCTGAGGCGTTTAGGATTCCAGGTTTTTCCGTACCTGGATGATTGGCTCCTTACCTCCACCACCAGGCATCAACTGATTCAGGCAACAGAATCTACTCTGACACTCTGCAACCACTTAGGCATTACGGTCAACTTCAAAAAGTCTGCCTTGTCGCCATCGCAGCATATCGTTTTTATAGGCGCAGAGTTAGATTCAACCACCACTCTACGTCTTCCAGTCAAAAGGGTCTCACTCGTTTGGCAGCACATCTCTTCACTGGTATCAAAGAACAGAGCTCCAGCCACAGTGGTCCTGAAAGTACTAGGTTTGATGGCGGCAGCAATCTTAGCCATTCTATTAGCAAGGATGCATATGCGGATTCTTAAATGGCTTCTGTTCACCCAATGGTCTTACCAGGAATTGCCAATGAACCATATGATTCTGATTACAAATTCTTGCAAGAGGGATCTTCAGTGGTGGTTGATGACTCTTCATGTCACAATAGGATGCCCCTTTGTACTCCCACCCCCAGTAGCCACTGTGACTACGGACGCTTCCCTGATAGGGTGGGGGGGCATTTTCAGGAAAAGACTGCCCAAGGCACATGGACGGATCAAGAGTCACATCTGCATGTCAATGTTCTGGAGATGAGAGCAGTACTTCTGGCATTGCAGTACTTTCAGGACTCTCTTCCTCTAGAGACAATTGCAATACAAACAGACAACATGTCAGTGGTCTGGTACTTGAACAAACAGGGTGGAACCAAATCTTACACCCTTTGCCAAGAAGCCCTCAGAGTATGGCAGTGGGCTGTGTCCTCCCAGCACTTTCTGTTAGCAATGCACATCTCAGGGAGATCCAACGTGATAGCGGACAAGCTGAGCAGGGCAATTTTGTTGCCCCATGAGTGGTCTCTCAAACAAGAGATTGCGGACAGGATTTTCCACAAATGGGGTCAGCCTTGCTGTGATCTTTTTGCCAGTCACATCAACACCAAATGCAGAAGCTACTTTGCCCTGATACCTCCTCTGGGAGATCCCCCGAGGGATGCACCCGTCCACGATTGGCCCCCGGGTCTTCTCTATGCATTTCCCCCAATTCCGTTGATACGCAGATTTTTACAGAAAGCAAAGTCACTAGGATGAACTGTCATTCTTATAGCCTCTCATTGGCCTCAGCAGATTTGGTTCCCATTTCTTTACCATCATCTTTTGGAGGATCCATGGATCTTGGACCCAGTTCCAGACCTTCTGACACACCCATCAGGGGACCTCCACCCTTCCTTGCAGTCACTGAAGCTAACTGCTTGGCTGCTCCAGTTCCCAGCATAGCCAGGCTTCATAATCATTCTTATGATACAAGTCAAATCTTATTTGCTTCCCATAAAGTCTTTTGGTTTTCTCATACCATGATGGGAATGGACCCCATTCCTAAGTTAAAGTATGACTAACGTTCATGAAATTAGTATTGTTTCAGCTTTTGTTGTTAGCCAGAAGTACTCTTCTCAGCACCCGCTGTGTGCCCAGAACGGACTTCTTCTGCAGTACGAAGTTATACATATCGGTAACATATCTAAGTATGACTGCAACTTCGTTTTAATAAGACCCATTGGTTCTTCTACTATTGGAACTGTCTGGATATCCTTCTTCCACATTGCCCTCATTTCTGACTGTAAATCCTAGTTGTGTCTCTCATACTTAAAACACTTTTGTCTTCTTTTCATGGACTACTATATCCGGTTTACTTGCATCTATTTTTTGAACTGCTAGTGATGGGTGATCCCATGAGATATAAATTTCATCATTTTCTATAATTTGTGGCTCATGTTTCCAATGTTTCTCAGTTACTTAAATATCATAATGTTTGCATAATTCCTGATGCAACAGTCTTGCCACATTATTATGCTTTCAGTATACAGTCCTCCTGCTATTAGTATATCCCACACCCAGCAACAAGGTGTGTGACTGTTTCCAATTCTGTTTTACAAAGCCTGCATTTGTCTGTTTCTCCCACATGTTCAACAGACTTTGAAAACCACTGTGTATGTAGTCCACTATCCTGGACTGCCAATATTAACATTTTATTGTTTGGTTTAAAGTCACCTCTTTTTAACCATTTCTGGATTCGATCCTGATAAACATGAGGTTGTTCCAAGAGTTTCTATACTTGCAAAAAGAAGTTAAGTACCCACCATAATGTTCCATCTGAATTGTTGCTCTTCATTTGTCTTCAGCATGTGGGTATAGGCACCGACATCGGTGCTGAGCCAGCCATATCCAAGCTACGGTGCCGAAACTGAACTCCTCCCCTACACATAATGCCCCTGTCTCCCTCACTACCCCAGATTGAGTTTGCCTGAAAGCCAAGCCTGGGGCCAAGGATGAACTAGAGCACCTCTGGGAAGTCCTCCTTTGGGAGGAGTCAGGGCAAAGAACTTACTGCACTTGGCATTGGAATAAGAGGCAAAGAGATTGCAGCAAGGTTGACCCCATTTCTGAAAGATCATGTCTGCTACCGACTGTTTCAGAGACCATTCACGAGGAAACAGTATGGTCCTGCTGAGTTTGTCCGCCAAGATGTTGTAACTCCCCGTAATGTGCATTGCGACAAGAAAGTGGTAGGAGGAAATTGCCCATTCCCACAATCTCATGGCCTCTCGACACAGGGGATATGATTCTGGTTCCTCCCTACTTGTTGATATACCAGACCACTGACATGTTGTCTGTCTGTATCACGATCATTCCTCAGGGGAGAAATGAATGAAGTGCTTGCAACGCCAAAACCACAGCCCTCATCTCCAGAACGCTGATGTGCAAACAGTTCTCTAGAGTTGACCACATCCCTTGAACAGTCCATCCCAGCCAGTCCCCCCCCCCACCTGAGCCAGGAGGCATCCATGGTGACTATGGCTACAGGAGTGAAAGCCAAGAAAGGGCGACCTCCTGTCAAGTTCTGGGAATCTAACCACCACAGGAGGGATGATTTGCAGGTTTTGGACAGGTGAATGGGATGGGACAGAGGTTTGTCCAGAAGAGACCATTGTACTGCTAGGTTCTACTGAAGGGTATGAATGTGCATCTTGCCAGGGGATAGAATAACGATGGTTGCTGCCATGGACTCTAGAGCTTGAAGAATCTGAGCTGCTGAGGTAAGAGAAGCTTCAAGAATAATGTGAACATGGAGCTGAAGACAGTAAATACTGTCGCTAGTGAGGAAGACCTTGCACAGAGAAGTGTTTAGCCATGCTCTGATAAATTCCACAGAACGGAAAGGTTGCAACCTGGATTTTGGAAAGTGTATTGTGATGTCCAAGGTTGAGGCTGATTGGAGAAACTGGTTCCTGGCTAGAAAAAGCTGATGCCTGGTGGGTGCAGCTAGGAGGCAGTCGTCCGGGTAGGGAAAATCATGTATTCCCTGCAGCTGAGATGTTACACTTGAATTGGATTATGGAGGAACTCTGCTTCACATGGATGAGGTGCCTATTCCAGAGAAGGGGTAGTCTTTGGGAGACATACATGTCTCTCCAGCAGGTTCTATTTATATCACAGGCAAGGTTTAAATCTTTAGAATGGGTATCTGTTTGTTTTGCAGATATGCAAGAGGTCCATAAGAGTGGGGTCTGACAATGCCTTGTATGCCAAACATAGATCTCCCCTCAACAGACTGTAGGAGACAGAATACACGGATAGGGCCTTGAGGTGGTCTGCATAGGACATGTTGCTTATGCCCTGTATTCTTTTAGTAAGACATCTGTGGACATTCCAGTTGTTGGATATGCCTGGTTAGGTACATACCAAAGGGGGCATTGAATTCAATGAAAGGTGTGATGAATGCTGAATACAGTAGAACAATGACTTCCTTGGACCTAGATGCCATAACTTTGTTTATAAATTGCACAACATTGAAGGATTTCCTCACTACTGTACACACTCGATGGTCAAAGGATAAATTACTGTCTAAGTGTGTCTCCAAGTCCCTGACTACAGGCTCAGCTCTTGGGGATGTGTTGTCAATATGATACTTACCAGGAGTGGATGACTTCCCAAAAGATGCCATTATGCATTTCTTGGCATTTAGTTTTAGCCCATGGCTGTGACAGCAGTTCTTTGTCTGTGTTAACCCCTTGAGGAGAATATCTGTGTCAGTGGAGAATTCAATGACAACCCTTATTTGTAATCATCTGTAAAGTTAATCAGGCAGAGGCCACTGACATTGGCCTTGACTTCGGTGGAAGTAAATGCCAAAAAGAAGTGGTCCTAGAACCGATCCCTGAGGGGCTCTGCTTGTGCACAGCCTCTTTGTAGAGGTGGACTCCCCAGTTCTAACTTCCTAGGTCCTTTTCACCATCATGTCACAATGGTTGATAAGAAATCCTTACATTTAGCACAACTAAGGAATATGATCAAGTTCTAAAGAAGTAACCTCTCCTTTATACCCAGCATTCATCAGATCCCCATTGGGATGCATTTGATTAAACATATCAAACAATAAGAAAGACCTCAAATGTTCCTAACCAAAATGATCACTAGGCTAAAGTCCCTGAAATACCAAGAGAGGCATAAAGCTCTATCCCTTTAATCAGTAGCTCTTTAGTAGAGATTTCTGTCTCACTTACTGCACCATTAGGGGTCCAGTTACCTGGACTACCTGTATCTCCACAAGTCTAACATCTCCACCAATGCTAAAATCAGTGGGTGCAATCTTCACCAACAGACAAAACATGGTACAGGGATAGGTTTATAACCCAGGATCTCCAAAACCTCTGGAATAAACTTCCCCTGCATGCTGCATGCTAAACAGTGCAAATAACTATCATTCTTTAAACATAATTTAGATGACAGGGTGAGTAGCATTTACTCTGGGATTGACTGGCATGGTGCTTCTTGTGAAAGGAGGTACATCAGGAGGGAAGTTATTGGCAAGGCATGACTGGTCATGTGACTTGGTGTCTTTGGTCTGACAACAGGAGGTACTGTCAGCCATGCCAGGAGAAGTGGTCAGTGAATGTATAACATATGCCAACACAGCTAGCTGGAATTTTGTAAATAATTATATGTCACTTGTTTTTCAGACTGATTTATACAGGCACTTGTGTTTAAAAATGTATTTGAAAAGCTGCTTGTCTTAAAATGTATCAACAGTGCTTCCTGCTGGAAAGCAACGAAATGTACTTCCATTATTGTAACTGAATTAAATGTATATGTTTCAACAGAGGATACTGGCAGATCAGAGGTTAATCACAATTCAGCTGCAGCAAACTTTAAAATATATCTGAAATTAAATTATTTCATGGGTTAAGCTATAAAGATGTTATCCTACAATTTTCAAGGGAGCCAGAGACACAATGCCTGTGCTAGAGAATAGGTTGCAGCTCCTGTAGGAAAAGTGAAATTTTTGGGGGTTTAGGGCTTCAAGCAGCTGCCCCACATCTGAGCAAAGCTCTGTGTGTATGGTAACATGTAGGTACTAAAATCCTGTCAGCTTCTAGTGTTGGTGAGTGTGGGAAACAGAGTCAGATGACCAGATGTGATGTCATTGTGTAATCAACTGTGAAATAATATTTAGATATTAGTAGGAAATTGCTCTCAGCATTCTGCATTCTGTCTTGGAACTGACAGCAAGGACCACTCACCCAACTTATCTTGCCTTGCTCTATTCAGTAAGTCACTTAACTAGGGAACGTTAATTATTTTACATTAGTCAGGAACACATAGTGAGATTAGAAATTGTTTTTATATAACTGTATGAAACTTTCCATCAGTGTTATTTTTAATATTCACTGTGACTGAAACACTGGTGTTCACAGTAAATAGATGTGTAGTGTTTTCTTGTTCTTTTTATTATTTACTATTAAACAAATTTAAACTTTTAATTGTCGCTGGTCCTTTTTAGAAAATATCTAAGCTTTGAGAGTATTTGCATATATTTTGCATATATTTATTTGATGATAACTCTGGCTAGTCCTAAAAGCCTGGATGTTTGGTCAACATTACCATTTGTACTTATATTAATTTCACTCCATATAATTGGGTACCCTTGCAAGAGCCTTGGGTAGCTGTCTTTGTAGTGCTTGGTGGCAGTGATAACTGCCTTATAATCTGGGCAAAAGGGGGCATAGCTAGTAAACCTGTGCCAGCCTTTCCTGGGTTTGTGTGGGTGTGTGCAAACCAAATTTCAAAGTGTGTGTGTGTGTGTGTGTGTGTGTGTGTGTGTGTGTGTGTTTGTTGGCTACTTGAAGGGGACACGAAGCACTGATTTCACAGAGAGAATGGTGGAAGACTTGGCTTGGGCACTCAGCTGAGGACTTAACTCTGCATCTGTACCAGTGGAGAGTCTTACTTGTGACCCAGAGAAAAACAGACAAAGACACCCAGACCCTGGGCTGAGTGTATGCCCTGTGTGCTCTTAACAGAAATTGTGCTTGATGGAGAGAGGTCTGCATCTGGAAATACTGAGTGTATCAATTTGTATTCCAAGTGAACTTCCTTCTCCAGTGTCAATGGTCAGGATTCAGGCTCCTTGATTACAGATCCAGTGTGGGGACATAACAATTGGAATGACTATGAATCTGTGAATCTAATAAGCAACTTAGCTGCTCCTATGGCATTACTGTTATCACAGAAACAGAATTTGTTTGAAATTAATAGTATATAAAACTGCAGGTAATGCACAAATAAATCAAGACTACAAATGATTATTATGTATAATGAATATGTCAAACATACAAAACAGAAAAATACTGCAGATGAATAGGTGAAGTTAGAATAGATACTGCCATATTTAAAAGTGATATTGCATACTGCAAACATTCAAAAATATTATAACTTCTTGATAATGTTTACAATACAAATGCATTTATTTAGATCTGTGACAGGGGTAGAGCATTGAAGCAAAAGGGCCTACATCAAGCTCAACCCAGAAGTAATAAAGATAAATATTGAACTCAGCAAGAAATTATATGTTCAGTAAACAAACCCGTTACACAAACAGTTGCATAACACAAGACAGAGATTCAATGTACATATGACAGATAAAAGGAAAAACAATAAACTTGCAAAGGTAAGATGAATGACCTTCATGATTTAAGCTTGTTGGTACATTATTTCTTTTGTTTGCTGTGATCATCAAGACTCCCTCTCACATTCATTTGTAGTCCAGTTTTTTCCCTAGAGGTGGCAGCCCTATAGCCCTGTTTGTTACCCTAGGGGCAAGGGTTGAGTACAAGGAGAAGTCCTACCATCTGCAGGTGATCAGAGATTTGCATTTTAGGATAAATGTTTTTCGTGGATGCATGCCCATTAAGGCCCAAAGGGTTTCCATGCAATGGGTGTCTAAGAGACTGTCTCTTAGTTTCTGCAGAAGTCATGTACTCCTTGAAATTTAGCATTACTGCTGATCCCTGGTCTCCTTCCTGTAAAAGTGTCTCCTAATCCTCCTCCAAGATAATGGCTTGCAAGTTCTGCCTAGACACTCAAACGCTCAAGCCACTAACCAAACAAGGGATGATTGGTCGTATTCTTCTATAGAACTGAGCTAGCTAGATAATGCTAAGATTTTGAAGGAAAATAGCAAAGTTACAATTTTGTTAAGTAACACTATCAGGGGATTACGTCAGTTATGTAGTGATGTTAACCTTCAATTCTTTCTAGAGACAAGCTAAAAGAAAATGTTTGGTCTCTGGTAGGCTGTTTATTGGAATGAGGTTACTGGACAGGTTAGGTTTCCTATGAACATGTTTACATGAGGATGGACTTTTCCTATAAAAGAGAGGTACTGCTTGGTGCCATGAGTCTTGTGATTACCTTGGAATGTTACCTTTACCAAATAAAGTTATAACCAGATGAGCAGTACTAATGTCAAACAACAGATCACATTCTACAGGAACATTCAAAGCCTATGATTTAAAATCTTATGGTAAGTTTTCTGACCTCACCCAAACATATCCACTACTTAACAGTCTTTGCTGTTTTACAAATTGTATTTAAAGTGTTAGAGGACCATTTAAATGTGTATGACCCTATTTAGCCGTATTTTTAATAAAGTTGCACTTCGGTTTTTTTATTATAATCTGATATCTTATATTATAACAAATGTGTTTACGAAATGAATATTGATATAATTTCAGCACATGTTAAACAATCACTGGTTCTGACTGATAAGGTTCCAGCTAGGTAAACCTTCTTCGCAAATCTGTCCAGCAACCTAACTTCCTTCCCAAAAGGAACGTACCAAATGAAACACAGCCCTGCGACCTAATGTATGCCAGTTACAAAAAAAAAAAAGATATGGAATTAAACTGTAAAATAAATTTTAGAGTCATTTCTGCATTATATCTGTGAAGTAATTCAGTAGATCTATAGGCATCTGATGACTGAATGTCTGGATGAAACTGTTATCATACCCATGACGATGTAAGGGTTTTCTCATTGAAGGAGTCCCGCACATGTACCTTCTTTTTTTTTTTCTGCGAGAAAATATTTCAGAGGTTAGCAATTTCACAATTTGTCCTATATTATTCACTGTTTCTTTAAAAGTTCTGGGAAAGCAAGCCAGATTACCAATAGTCTTCACGATCTGACTAAATAAAATGAGAGGAATAATTTTGAGCTGTCAAAAGGGCTCTTCTTTTTCTAGTTCCTGGATCCAGAGACCTTTGTCAATACATTAAATAGTTACTGGTTCTGAACTCTGAAATGAAACATGCAATGGACTTAAAAGAGGCTGTTGTTTGTTGATGTTTAGTTGAGTCTGACTCTTCATAACCTCAGGGACTTTAGCACAGCAGGCCTGTCGCTACTGCTTCTTTAAGTTATTGAAAATTCATGCTCATTATCCCAGTTATAGTGTCTATTCTGTATTAGTCTCCACTGACCCTTCTTCTTTTGCTTTCTATCTTTCTCAGCTTTCTCCAGTGAATCCTACATTTGCATTATGTGACCAAAGCACTAGAGCTTCAAGTTGAATATTCAACCCTTCAATGAATAGTGTGAGTTTACTTCCTTAAATATGAAGTGATTTGATGTTCCTAAATCCATGGAATTCCCTAAAGTTTTCTACAATACCACAGCCCAAAAGCATTGATTTTCTAGTGCACAGCCCTACATATATTCTAACTCTCATATATTCCAATGGGAAAGCCACAGCTTTGATTGTACAGACCTTTGTGGACAATGTGATGTCAAAACTCTAAAACTGTATCGGTTTGCCACAGTTTTAATGTCCTGGCTGCAATCACCATGTGCAATCTCCATATGCATGCAGAGATCTTTGAACCCAGGAAAATATAATCAGTCACTCCCTCCACTTCTTCAGCATGTATTTGCAAAAACCAGATAAAGCTAATCTGCATAACTTTTTTTGATGCTCATCAGCAAGCCAGCTGTTGCACGTTCGACTTTCACCTTCATCGACAGGCTTTTTTGACTCTTTCTTACTTTCAGCTATTAGGCTACATATGCAAAGAAACTTGTACTGGAGGTTATGATGACCAAACAGAAGTAAAGGTAGTAGTAAATAACACCTATTAGAGGTTCAAAGTAGGAAACAAGTCAAGAATGACAGCTGTAAGTATAAGATAGTAACAACAGCTATTACAAGAAGCTTAACTAAATTAACCTAAAAGTGACATCTGCCGGGTAACAATACTGTGAACAGAATGGTTCAGTGAGACAGCTACAGAGCAGTAACAAAAACAGAAAAGCTAGCAGTGCATTGTGGCTCTCAGCATAGCTAAGGGCGACTAAGAGTAATAGGACTGCATACAGCAACAAGACAATAGCAATGACTTCAACATCAACAGCTGTGGCTCCTTAAACAGCTGTGGACAACTGTGTCCTAGGAGGCTGAGTGTAGTTACATCAGTGACATGGTTGTTCTACAACAATGGTTGTGTACAAACTAGATGACAGTTTATCCCACAGTGTCATGCTGCATGCCATTCAACACCACTCACCATCTCTAAAATGGTGTTTGTAGCAGCAGTTTCTGCTTGCATCACTGACCTGCACATTAACTTATTATTGCTGCATGTTATACACAGCTCAGGGACAGAGATGGAGTTATGGCGGCACCTCAGATATTGCCTGAAATGGGGTGTCTTGCATAGCCTAGATAGAATTCATAGTTAGAAGGACTATCACAAAACACCTTCAAGGCTGGAGGTTTGGATTGTCTCTTCACAGGCTCCTCATATGTGGGGTGTGTGTGAGTCCTCCAATGTTAGTCTTGCTGACAATGCCATTGTGTGATTAGACTGTGCCACATGCATGTGGCCACCAACCGACACAAAGTGACCTGCTGATAACAGGCATGTGCAATCCTGTTGTGCTGGATTCTCCACGAGTAGCACCCGTGAAAGAATAAAAAGAAAATACCTGTAGCAGCACTAAAATAAATTTCTAAGCCCTTCCTGGATGTGTTGATGTAAAGATATAAATACCTTGTTGTGAAGAATGTTGAAGAGTTACAGGTACTTGGAGGAAAGACATGTCTAGTCACTTGCTGAATAAGTCTTGCCTCACACGTAGTGCAATGCACACCATACAACATGATGATGTAAAAGCTAATGCAAACCTGGTGCATCCCTAGAGACACTTGTGCAGCAGTCATCAGTCCGGTTACCACATCCAGTCCATCTCCGGGTTTGAGGGTCTACTCCCCATTACCAGTCTGGGGACAGCAATAACTCTTTGACCTCCATGAGTAACTCCTGTGTTAGTGATTCACCTACTTTGGTGGACATGCTTTTAACAATGTCCTGCACCTGGTTCTTGACATGCAATATCATGCAGAATACCCTTCACTGAACCTTATGTGCACTCCTGTTATGGCCATCTACAGTAGCATTAATGTACTTACTGTACCATTTCTTGCTATAGTTACTCAAGATAAACCTTGTTCATATTACCTTCAGCTAGGATGTGTACAACTGAGGCTGGCATCATATATCTGAGAAAGACAGTCTAACAATAATGGCATCAGAACTCTGTAGAGATCCAAACCCTAAGAATCCTCCTAGACAAGAAAACATACCCACTTACTCTTGTACATTTTTATACTACTGGGCCTCTGGGCAGAGATAAGAATTTGGACTACTCTAGAGGGGAATATGGGCTTCCTGAGCATTAGTAAGACTGGATAAAATCATACAGTTAATTGAGGTGAGTGGGGATCTGAATGAAGACTGCTGTACGTGTTAGACAATAGGGACCTGAAGGGACACAGAAAGAGTGACTTCTTCAAGAGATGAGACTTTAGAAAGGTAAGCCAATCCTGGGAAGGCCAAAATGGGGCTATAAGAATGACTTTGGATTTATTCTGCTTGGCTCTCTCAAAATTTAGAATAAGGGAAATGGGATTAAACGTTAAAGGAGTCATAGTCTTTTTTTGGGACTTGAGTATTCTCCTTGGCTCCCTCAGACAAGGGACCGATGAAGAAAAGATGCTGCACTTGGCACTGATCACGGAAACAATAAGGTGTCAGGAAGGCTTCCCCTGTGAAAGAATAGCTGTTTGTCACACATAGACTGAAGGAGCACTTGTGAGAAGCAAGTAAGCAATGATTAAGACTGTCTGCTGGAAATGTGGCTTCCCCTGAAATGTGATTGGCAGTCCAGAAACGGTTTGTTGGTACTTCCAATCCCCACACCATTAGTACTTCTGGAAAGATAAGGTAGGCATAAGCTCCCACTTCTTGCCACTGACATGCTGCCAATCTGGATGGATACTGTATATTTATGCCAGGTGCCCTGAAAGGCTTGAAGTTTGAAGATGATTGCCCTGATCGTCTGATCACTAGCAGGCACTCTGGCCTCCAAATATGGTTATAAATCTCAGGAAGTGTGTCCTTAATAATTTGTAACACCACAAGACAAAAATATCTGGGGTTACAGCTACTACAAAGCAGGACTTAAAATAGACCCACCATTTTATGTAGAGAATTGATTACCATTGCTTGGAATGCAGTCTGCATGCAATAAAAAGTTTTAACTGAAGGTACACAGAATGTGTAAGCTGGTACCACCGAGCATTCAGGTTCCACTGAAGAATTTGCAAAAAATATCCTGCAATGGGAAACCAACATATTTTGCTGCCATCAATCCCATCGTTCTTAAACAAAGATGCATTGTTACAAACTAAGAATTTATGAGACTGGGTTTCTGTAATGGAAGGCATATGGACTCTGCATTCCAATGTGTATAGGGTACAGCATATAAGCATTTTAGAATGCTACAACAGATTCTGCAGTGTCACTGTAACCACCAAACACTACAATAAGTTAAGCAGAGATGACTGAGCAGATATCAACCTGTTCAGTAAGGAATCAGGCAGTAGACACTCCCCTAAGTAGGAAAACAGTTTCACTTCTTGCAGCTTCTTATTTGCTGCAGCTATGAATGGATAATTTGTGAGTAACCAGCGAGATGAGGTGAGACCGTGTGGCAGAATCCTGAACTGCTAATGACTGGATTCTAACTGGAAATTTGGAAGTCTACAGGATTCTTTAACACTACAGCTATAGATGTAGGTGTCTGAGAGGTTCAAAGAGAATATGCAGTCTCCTACTGACGGACAGAGAAGAACATAATGCATTGTGACCATCCAAAAGATTTCTTTTGGGATAAATTTCTTTGAGCCACTCAGATCCAACACAAACCTCACATTCTTTTACTTTACTGTCACCAAAAAGAACCTGTAATAATAATTAAATAATCTCTGGTCTGGTCTGGCAAGACCTCTTTGATGGTTCTTTTCTGGAAGAAATTTTAAAACCTCTTACTAAACTTTTCTGCTAGGCTGTGACGTTTGGCAAGGAAAGAAAAGAGGGCTGGGGATGGGAAAGGAAGAGGATAGTGTAACCTCTGGATATTTCTGTTCTTTTCCACCTATCTTACATGATGACTTTTACATGACAGCAATTCATATCTGCAAATGGAGGAAAAGGAAAACCTGACTGCCTCCAGAGTGGGACAGTTGATTAATGTCTCAGGTGTTCTGCTGCCTTCCCCCAGACAGAGGACCAGGGTTCCCCTGTTGTTTCTGACTACTCCTGTCTCTGGGTTGATGACCATTCTGAAGTGATCTTAGTACCTTTAGCTACTTCCAGACTTATTATTCTGCTGTGATAAGCTAGGTCAAAACCTGAGTTGATGTGGGGCTCCGTTGCATCCTTCAAAAGGTATGTTGTAGAGTCTAAAATTTTACACCAATAGCCAAAAGGGTCCTTCTTATACTTCAAGTTCATTAGGTAAGCTTTATGCTCTAAAATGTGTTACAAAAAAGAGCACACTCATAAAATGGAACATTTCAAGGGTCACCTCAATATCTGACATTTTATAACTGGAACCAGGTGAGACAACATAAGGCAATGCTCGTTTCTGCAGCCTGGGCTGAACCCTCAGCTGAGTTGTCAGCTAATCTTAACTTGAGGTAACAAACATATGATACAAATGACATCTGCAACTACAACCTCTGTTTTAAATATATGTCCAGCACCCGATGTAGCTCATCTGCTAGTTTTGGCTGGAATCTAACCATGTGCGACATATATTTTATAGCCCTCAAAAGAAAGTAGATGATTTCCAAATGCACTTCCCAAATCTGCCTATGGTCCTTGACTCTTTAGCTGGGGGGGGGGGGGGGCAGGAGGGTTAGGGCTTTTGTAAAGGCAGCCAAAGCCAAAATGGAACCAGGTTTGGTAGTCTATGAGGCTCTTCTCGGGTCTCCTTGAAATATATGTCATCACATTAGGGCAGTCACATGCACTTTTAATCGCCAGTCTTACCATTTTATCAATTAAGTGGGACCATCCAGGAAAATGGCTGTGGGCCCAGACATTCTTATGTGGAATGAATGTGGGGTCTATGGCCATCTTTTTCTGTGCATTATTATTTCTACAATTTTCTCAAACTTGGGATCCTTGGGGTATTTGTGTCCTCTTCATCTCCAATTAATAGGATGGCACACTATATAGAAGGCTGCTTGTTTCCTCTTACATGCATGTTTCCTACGAGGCCTTGAGGTGACAGGTGCAGAATAATGAGAAAGCTCAAACAAGCATAACAGGTCCTAGAATAATGAGAAATCTAGAATATGTCCAAATACATGGGGGGACACCAGATCTCCTGTCATACTGTCTGACAAGGTAGATGGGTACAAGTCAATGCAAAAAAAACATACTCATACTGTGCTGAGGTTGACATCATGACAGCAGCAGGTACCAATGGTGGAATGTTCTAGACTATCTGCATTGATGACATTGACATCATCACACATGCAGAGATTAAGGTCAAAGGTATGACCCCAAATGCATAAACCAAAGTCCTGCAAGGCTGGCATCTACACTAACAGGCTTGGTTCCGAGCCCAACCCTGGAGAGCTGATATCCAATACTAGGAATGACAAACCCTTACGAAGCTGACATCGTAACTAATAAGACTAGTGTCAAGCATAACCTTAAGGCCTCAACCAATGACATCACGGCCAAAGGTCCTATCAATTGCTGTAATACTGATATGAAAATTGCTGACACTAGTGGCAAGGTCGACGAGATTTTGAAGGCTGTATTCTCAAAGTCAAGGCTAGCATTGATAATGACAATTCTGCTGAAGATGATCTTAACACAAAGGGAGCGTTGTATTCAATGATGAGTCTATTCAGTGCAGAGTACAAGTAAGTGAGGACTTCTTTTGGTCTACAGGAGATACCTTTTGTGAACATTGCAAAGTAAAATGATTTCCTAACCACTATTGCAATGTGATGATCAAACATGAGGGAGCTATCCATCCAAGTACTTGGGTCTCTCATTATCTTTTCATTTTGAAATAATACATTATCTATTCTATAAGTTGTAGCTACGGGTTGCCTACTGAATGCTATAATTTTTCACTTTTTAAGGTAGAGTTTGAGATCATTTTTGTATACATGCTAATGACAAGTGAAAGCTCCTGTTGGTGTTCATGCATGTCAGAGGAAGACCTGAAGATGATTCTCAGCTTACAATCATCCACAAACATTGTTAGCCATAGATCCTTGTTTGCAACATTGAGATCTGGGAAGTAGATACTAAAGAGAAGAAGTCCCAGCACAGATCACTGAGAAACTCCTCTGATCAACTTCATGCTCTCAAAGGATGCACCCCTTACTCCTACTCAGTGAGTCCTGTCCTTAATCCATTTGCCTAGCCACCTAACCACATACAGGTCAATTTGGAGCTCTTTCAGCTTGTATAATATAATATTTGTATTAATAAGGTACTGAATGTCTTACTGAGGTCAAGGTACACTTTATGAGCAGCTTGTCCACAGTCTACAGCTGGAATAACCCTGTCAAAGAAGCCAATTTACTGGGAGTCGAGTCAAGTCTGATAAGATTTTTGATATCAAAATTAATATGGCACATTCTATAGCTTTGCATATAAGACTCGATAGACTGACAGGTCTGTAATTCCTGGGGACAGTGGTGAGGCCACCCTTACAGAATGGCATTAAAACAGCTGTTCACCACACGGATTAAGCTAGTTGCTAGGCTCAGGTTAAAAAGGCTGGGGGTTGAATCTGCCAGTGTTTGTTTAGTTCTATTAATGAGGTAACTAGGCATGTTGTCATGCCCCATAGACTATTGTGTTCTAAGTTTTGGAGGATACTTTCAGTACATGGTCTTTTGTGATGGTTAGCAGCTTGAGTTCACCTGGGAAAAATTAATTTGGAATAGATGTCTTTAGTGTGAAGTAGGCATTAATTTTATTTGCCAGTATGTTAATGAAATCCACTGAATCAGAACAAGTAGTACCATTATGAATAAGCTCAGCTCTAAGCAATGTTATTTCATATTTTCCTGAAATAAGTTAAGAAGGATTTGCAGCCGTCTTTGGCTTCTGCAGCTAGTCTAACTTTGTGGAATGCCTTTGTTTTTCTGATGTTCTTTTTTAGTTTCCTATCTAGCTGTTTGATGTTCTCTTTAATTTGGGGGTCTTTTGTTTTGCTACATAAATTAAGTATTTTTCTATTTATTATACATTTTATTAGCGTTGTCGCCTCACAGCAAGAGGTTCTCCCATTCGATTCTCGGCTGGAGTGCCTTCTGTGTGGAGTCTGCATGTCCTCCCCGCGGTCGAGTGACATTTAAAGACATGCAGGTAGGTGCGTGTGTGAATGGGTGTGCCTTCTTTGAAGGTTAGGTGTCGGGCTGCCAACTCAGCACCGTAAAAATTTACTGCCAATCATTAGCGGACCAGAGTTCCGCTGTGGCAACCCCTAACTGGGAAAAGCCGAAAGACATTACTTTTTACTATTAATGCCTGTGGACCACTATGTTGGCTTGCTTTTAAACTTCTCTACTTGCTTAAATTTAGTTGGGTCTGCCAAGTTAAAATATTTTGCGAGGTGGAAGGACAACCTGTCTGTATAACTCTAAACTCTGCAATACCAACATTTTTGGTGATATCATTATACTCAAATCTGAAGAGTTCATCTTGGAACCATATATGATTTGTACACCTGAAGTCCTTGAATTCTGCGATGTTTGCTTTTGACAGTTTGGGGACTTGACCGTTGAGGGATAGCTTGTGAATGGTACACACAGATGTAAACTTTGCTGGAACCAGGTCAGGTATATTCTTTCCTCTAGTGGGTTCCATAAAAATTTGGTCTGGGGAGTTCTTGTTTATATAATCTAAGAATTTTAGTGCATATCTTATACTGAACAGTATAGCAACTGAAACTAAACCTAATAATACTTTAAGAATTAAAAGCCAAATAATCATGCAGAGTAACTGGTACAGTTTAACAGCTAGAAAAAAGGTTAGATATGGAAACACTTTAAGGCCTAGGTAGTGGGACTGTGGAAGACAAACTATGAACAAAAATACACAAAATTGACTGCGCTGACCAGAACTGAAAAAGAGAAGTCAAGTGGCATTAAAATGAAACCCAATAAAAGAGGGACAAACCAATGAGGAATATATAACTAAAAAAGGTAATGACTTAGTGAAAAGAGCCTGGAGCAGTTTCTCAGATCTGACTAACATGAATGCATGACAAAAGAGACCTAGAGAGGAAGATCTATTTTGGCAACACTGTGAGAAAAAAGGGGAAGGTTTAATAGCCTGGGAAAGTTTCAGATGCCAAGTTGCCTGATACTTAATGGCATCAGTCTTGCTGTGGCAAGGACAGACCTGCTTGTACCAGATTGGTAGTGATAGAAGAAGATTACAGAAAAGTGTATATGGAAGTGGAAGGGAAGCAAGGGAAGGGGAAAATGAATATAATAAGATGACTTAAAACGACAAAGTAATGCTGATAAATTGCCTCCCTAATAAATCTAACCAGACAATAAAAAGGAAGATAAAAGATATATTAATGGTCTTATCTGACAGCAGTTCAGAGAAGGGTACAACTGCCAGAATCAATAAAAATCTCAAACGTAGTGATACTACCTAAACAGAGAAATAATAACAACAAGTTTGATAGCTAAATGGTAAACACCATGAAGAACACAGACTTCGAACTAATGTCCAGAACTTTAGCAAAGTGAACACAAGTGCTGTCACACATAAAAACTGAGGAAAGTAGAGTTGTGTAAAATCTTACCAGAACAGGAGATGACTTTCTTAACTGTTGCAGTATTCTTTATAAAAGGGATCCCCTGCCAAGGGCAGCCCAATGTCTGGCCAGTATTCCAAAGCCTTTTAGTTGTAAAGGGTACACCGCCATATGTCACACGTATGCTCCCACGCACTGCTGGATGTGTCATCCTTAGAAATGAAAAAGCCCCAGTAGGAACAACAGTCTAAGGATAAAAATAGGTAACAAACACATCCAGAAGGAAAAAGGACCAGGGAGAGGAGGGAGTGAACGAACACTGCAATAGTGAAGAGAAGGACTTACTGTTATTATACGATTTTACACAGCTATACTATGCCTTTCCATATCACTGTTGCAGTACTCTTTACAATAGGGAGAATGCAAAAGCTTAGGAAGAAGATTGGGAGGAAGAAAAGCCAGCACAGCCCTCTGGGAAATCATGGAGAATGGCCCTGGCAAAGCCAGCTCTGACCCTACAAATCACATCCAACTTATAGTGCTTAATAAAGGTAGGACAAAAGTCCAGGTTGCTGCCTCAAGAATAAAATTAGTATCCAAACCTTTGAAAAAAGCACCAAAAGAAGCCACATCTTTAGTGGGATGAGCCTTAAAAGAAAAAGGAAGGTTCTTCCTATGAAAAAAATAGCAAAAAGAAATGGATATAGCTTTCCAAGAAGAAACAGTTTGCGTGGAAACTGTCACACCTAAAGACCTAGGATGAAAAGAAACAAAAAGCTAATCAGATTTATGAAAAGCTTTATGGTTATCTAAATAATACCTGTGTTGTCTATGCAAGTCCAAGGTGTGCAAAACCTCACTAGCAGACTGCAGAGAAGGGAAAAAAGTGGGCAAATACATTGATTAAGAGACAACTCATTAACCATCTTGGACATAAAAGAAGGATTAAAAGAAGAAACACCCTGTCCTTATGGAAAACTAAAAAAGGAGGAACAGCCATAACAGCTGGCAGCTCAGACATCTGTGTGGCAGAAGTAAGGGCCAAAAGAAGAACAGTCTTCCATGAACAACGCATTAAGGAAACTGAAGCAGCAGGCTCAAAAGGAGCCTGAGTCAATTTTTCTAAAACAAGGTAAAGGTCCCAGAAAGGAGAAGCAGGCTTCCTGAGAGGCCTAATGTGAAGGACGCCTTTAGGAAACTGTTTGGCATCAAATCTAGAAAGGGGGAGTCAAAGGCAGGCAAACAGAGATAGCTGATAAGTGGGCCTCAACAGAAGTATAGACCAATCCACCATTGAGCAATTCACAGAAATAAGAGAGAACCAAGGAAACATCCACAGTAAGTGGATGCAGGTTACAAGAAAGATGCAAAACAGAAAACCTCTTCCATTTGGATAAGTAAGATTACCTATTAGTGGGTTTCCTGGCCTTCTGCAGGACCTGAAGCACATCCTCAGAAAAAAAGGTGTCTGTAAGGGATGAAAACCCTGTCACCTACAATGTCAGTTGAAGTGTAGACAAGTGGGGATGGATGAGAGATCCCCTGTCTTGTGTAAGTAGGTCCAACCTGTGAGGTAACTTGTGATGACTGCCCATGGCAAGATGAACAAAAAGAGGGAACCAATGCTGTCTGGACCAGAAGGGAATCACCAGCAAGATTTGGGGAGTATCCTGTTTTATCTTGAACAGGACTTTCGGAATGACAGGAAGGGGATGGAAAGCATAAAGAAACATACCCTTCCAAGAAACACAGAGGGCGTCCACCTTCCAAGCCAGAGGGCATTAGAGTGGCGCAAAATAGAGGAAGTTGTCCATTCAGAGGGGAGGCAAATAGATCTACTTGAGAAGTACCCTACTGGTGGACAATGACCAGAAACACATCCCTATGAAGCATCAACTCATGGGATAGTCTTATGGACCTAATCAGAGAATCTGCCACTATATTCTGATTTGAGGGGAATGCAAACTGCCTGAAGGGGGGTCACCTGATACTGGATAGCTAGCTCACAAATCTGCAGGGCTAACCTGTGTAGGAGATACCTTGTCCTCCCTTCCTTGTTGACATGCCACATCACTGTGGTATTGTCTGTGAGAATCTTGAGAGGCCCTGGAAAAAAAAAAGAGAATGAAAAGCCTGAAGAGCCAGCAGAAGAGCTCTCATCTGTTTGATATTGATGTTGCCTTTCTTTTGTCAAACAGACCAAAGGCCCTGTGCCTTCAGAAGGCCAAAGGAGGTCCCCATCCCCATCTGTGAAAAGTTCCTGAAAGGGGATTGGAAGTTGAAAAGGAAGCCCAGGATTGAGGGATAACTGATGAATCTACCACTGAAGTTCCAACCTGAGTCATTGAAGTAGAGGGACTAGAAAATCTAAAGGATGAGAATGTTGAAACCAAACTGACTTTAGAAACCACTGAAGCTTTCACAGGTGGAGATTGGCTAGAGGTAGCATAGGAATTGGGGAAGACGCATAACCCATAGCCCCCAGAAATTCTCTGGCTGTTACTGAAGCCAGAGGAAGAAGGGAATGAAAGAAAGCAATGAGAGTTAAGGCCTTGGGAGGTGGCAGGTATGTCAACAATGGAACAGTCCGGATACTGTAACACAGAAAAACATGATCCTGAGAAGGAGTCAGGCATGACTTCTGGAAATTTACTGCAAACTCAGGGCTTTGCAAGACAGAAATGGTAAGGTGGAGATGCTGAAGTAAGATCTTTTGAGAGGAGGCATGAATAAACAGGTTGTCCAGATATGGAAAGACTTGTATCCCCCTTAGCCTGCAAAAGGCAATCACAGGATCGAGGCATTTGCTGAAGACCCTTGGAGCAGCAGAGAGGCCAAAGGGCAAAGCAGAGAAGCAACAAAGAAAGATAAAATCTTCTTGAAAAGGGGATAAATATGAATGCGTAGATAAGCATCCCTGACATCCTTGAAAACTAGAAAAGCCTGAAGAAGTAGCAAAGAAAACAAGGTTGGAAGGGATAACATGCAGAAGGAAGGGACCTTCAAAAATGTGTTTAGCTGAGAAAGATCCTGTATGGGTCTCCAGGCACCTTCTTTCCTGGGGACTAAGAACATGGAGTAACAAACCCCTCCCCTTGTGAGGAGTCGGAACTTCTTGAATTGTTCCTTAAGCCAAAAGGCCCAAAAGCACCTCTGGAAAAAAGGGCTACTGTTCCTGAGGAAGCTAAAGAAAGCCCAAAAAGTGGGGAAGAGATTTCCAAACCATGTTAATAACCCTGGTGAATTATGGAAAGAACCCAGGAGTCTTGGATGATTTTTACCCAAATAGGAAGGGACAGAGAAAGAGGAATGTGACTGAGAAGAACAGGATAGTCAGACATCACTTGATTTGTCAGGAAAAGGAGGCTTCCGGGTAGAAGGAGTTTGGATAGCCTTAGCAGAGAGATCCCTTCTACCAACCTCTTTACCTTTGGGGGGGGAGGGTGAGACTTTCTATGGACAAAGGCAGGTTTATTAGGATAATTACTCTGAAACGTGGACACAGGGGAAATAAATATATATATATATATATATATATATAATCAATGCTATATAATCAATAAACCTAGAAGCGAAGATAATACACCATAGAAGTGTAGCAATCAGATTGTAGGAGTAGGAAAGCGGAACTAGGGAGGTACCAAGAGCCTGGACTGAGTTAGCACTCGACTCAGAACATGGCTTACTCGGTGAGTACAAAAACTGTACTATGTTCATCGTGCATACAGCTACAGCTGCAGTCATCTGAATGCCCAAAATCCAGCATGCTGTGGTAGGGTGGTAGGTGGTGTTGGGAGGAGGGTATAGCCCTGCAAGACTGCAACTAGCAGTGGCAAAGCCTGCTCTAGTTTTGTATATAATACTGGTGGTAATTTTGGTGAAGGTATGCACAGAACTCCAAGTGGCTGCCTGAAAAATATCTGGTATAGGTCCTCCTGGGAAGAGGCTAAGAGGAGGTAGCTGTGGTGGAGTGGATGGGATCTGATCTGTAGGTAGAGGTACAGCATTGAGATGAAAAACAAAACCGTACCGTATATGTTCATGCCATTGAAATGAAATTGTCTGGCCTGAAATTGCTCCTACAGCATAGGACACAGACACAAAGACAGGTTTGTTCTGATTTAAAGAAAGGCTTAGTTCTGTCAAATTCTAGGTAGCTGTCCTATGGATGTCTAAGGAAAATAATCCCCTTTCCCCTTAGGATGAGGTAAGAGGTATGTAAGAGTAAGTGCTTTGCTTGGCGAAAACTACCCTGGATAGGCACTTAGGCAGGGATGGCGGGTTGGTTAAGTAGACCCCTGTGGAGTGAAGATGAGAGCGGGCTGCACAGCCATGAGGCTTGTAGTTCGAGACCCTCTGAGCTGAGAGTAGCCAGATGAAACGTTTTCAGGACAATGTGTTTCAGGACAAAGGTTGCAAGCTGGTTGTTTCCAGGACATGTGTTGTTCTTCTGTGTAATGAAGATCCCAGGCTGGTGGTTGAGAGGTTGGTATTGGTTGGTTCTTTATTCCTCTGAGGAAGAAGCTCCCTCTGGGTGAGGGGTGGAGAATTAAATGAGAGAATGAGGGTGGACTGTATGGCTGAGGCATAGATTTGATGGGAGGAAAAGGAAAATGATGTCAAATGGCTCAGTAGATACTGTAAATTTGATGGAGAAATTCAGTTTATAGGATCCTGGCCCTTTTTCTCATTTCCAAAGCCCAAAAACCAAAACCATTTTCAGTAGGAAAGCTTTTCTAGAGGATGGCCTCCGCAAACCATTCCTGCACAATGGTTCAGCTTTTCTAGGGTCTGTTAGGGTCTGTTGTGGTGCCCAAGATTGAGTGTTTTCAGCTGGTTGTGAAGAGTTGTTGACTATGAAGAGAGTGTGGAGAGTGTTGATTAGAGAGAGGGTCCAGAGGAGGTAGTGTCATCAGAATCAGGGAGGCTCCTCCAGCTTTGTCTTGCACAGTCTCAGTATTGGCCAAGGATGGAGTCCTCAACTTCATTGCTGGTCTGTCTACTTGGGCAGTAGGGAGGCACACAGAAAGCGTCTGATCCTTGCTGCCTGGGAACTTTTAGAAAGTCACTCTCGAGAACTTTGGATGCAAATGTGTCCTTGAGAAGCTTTGGATCAATTGATATCCTTTGGCAAAAGGAGAGATCTGATAGAATTGGGTCTTCGCCGCTTGGATTATCTTTGTAAACAGTCTTGGATAGCCTTTTCCTAGCTGAGATTATCTCTGTCATATTTCTGCGATGTCAGTTTGGAGCTTAGATTTCCAAACCGTAGCGGGCCTACTGTGGGGTACAATGTGTTTTTCCCTTGCCATGTATGAGCCACACATGGGTGTGACATGGTCTGTTCTGCTTTGTGTTCCTAATGTGTTGTTTATTGTTGTTGTTACCCACATTGTTGTTAATTGCCCTGGATTTAGGTATTGGATGTGGTTGCTGGAATTCCTAATTGCATTTAATTGCTGCCCTCTTTCCAGGAATTGATGTGAAAAGTGCTTTTCCTTTTGGGACTGATTGCCCTTCCCTGACCTGTGATGTAGGTCTATTCCTTTGTTGGCGTGGTCTGATTGAAAGTCTGTGATGACTTGATTAATGTTAGGGCTGTGTTTGTCAGACCTCTGTAGTGTTGGCATGCTTTGAATTTTCCAAAGAATGGTTTTGCACATGGTATTAGTGGCAATATTGTTTCCAACTATTCCTTTGTTGAATTAGTAATTTTGACAGTTACCATTACTTTTTCCTCATATGAGTTAGCTATGTACAATTTTATGCAAATTGAAGCAAAGATGCCATGAAGCCCAGAGCCTGGGATTTTTGCAAGGCATCTGGTGGTAGTTAGCCAGTTGGAATTGTTTTTGTGGTTTTTAGTGATATTAGTTTTTTGTTTAAGATAGGCCAATTGGGTGTTTGTGTGTGTTTTGGCGCAGGAAAATTATTTGGGGCCATTTTTGTTAGCCTAGTATCTTTGGATTTCTCTTTTCCCAGTGTTCATTACATGTTTACATAAGTATGTCTTGTTCCAAGTATGTCAGTGAGCTTTGCTTGGATCAGGCAGTCGTCAATCTGCCTTCTGAAAGCAGTGAGTAGGATCCCTCTGCAGTGCAGAATTTGATTACACAGGCATTTTAAGTAGATACTCCTACAAGGGGTAATGTGCTAAATTGATTGAACAGGCAATTGATAGTGGATTGAACCTGCAAGAAATCGAGAAAATCTGATACGTCTTTGCCAATATTGTCTGCTTGTATCATGCAATGAGGTCAATATTACCAGCTGCGTTCCTTGCCTGAGTGAGCTGCATGAATACAACCTGCACAGCATCTTGAATTTTTGAAGATTGTTTGGATGTCAAATGGGATGGATAAGTCAAAAGTAGGAATTGTGAGTGGAATTCCCTTGAATTCAGGAATAACCTGGAATTGTCTCCTTGAGGACCTTGTTGGTGAATATGAACCTCTGAGCCTTGAATCATTGTCATTGCCTCTGAAATTAATTTTTAGTTGAGCCAGTTCGGCACCTCTTGTATTTTTATAATGTCCTTTGAGCTCTGTATTAATTGTTTCTGGAAATCCTGTTTTTCTGTTTATAATTTCAGGATCCATTTGTCTTTTGTGAAAATATGCCAATTTTTTGAAAATAATCATTAATGCACCTTTGCTGCCTGCCACCTGAGCTGTCTTTGGGTTTGTCTTGGGGCTGTATTTTTGTGCACTGTCTGCTGTCTTTGCACTGTCTTAAGTTGTACCTGTCCCTATCTATATGATCTGTGCCTCTATATGATCCTTGAGGCCACCTCACCCTTGCCAATTCTTTGTATCTTCCTCTTTGCTGCTTATCTTTGGCTTTGAAAGACCAGTTCTGCTAAAAGAATCTGCTACAAAGCGTGTCATTTAAACTGTAGAAAAGCATTAGTTTGAAATTTTTTCGTTTTTTTTCCGTATCTTTAGTAGTTTAGTCCCAAATAATACATCCTTTAAGTAGGAGCATTGCCAAGTTTTGTGAGTAGATGAATGATCAATGTTTGTTAGGCAGCCAGGGCAAGTGAGGATGCCTGGCACTGTAACAGCTCTACTTAGCACCTCTACAGCAGAGAATCAAACATCCATACGACTGTAGGTGTGTTTACCCTTTCTGTCTAATGATCCTGCCTGCTCCTGCAACTCCTTCAAATCAACAGGTTCAGGTCTTGAATTTTGATTCTTTACATGTGATAACTGGCTGTGATATAAGAAAGATTATGGTTTTTCCATTTCAGGCCCTCATGGCTAGTGGTGGCGAGGTATATACCTTTTTCCCATTCTTCTAAGGATCTCTCTCTTCTCGGAAGGTAATGGATTCTTAGCAGTAGATATGATATTCTGCCTTGACAAAGAAATGGGGTTTGAGTCCCAGCATTATGGTTTTGTAAAGAAATTTGGTGTGAGTTAGACTCTATGGTACCTATTAGCAAGGCACAGGCTTGGCGGCAGGCAGTGAATCCAGTTGAGGATCATCATAGTGGAACATCACAGGAGATGTCAAGGAGGTGGAATTGCTCGTCAGTGGTCTGTTCTACAAGGAGTGAAAAAAAGAACCCTTTGGAATCTGAAAAGAAGGAAACTGAAGAAGAAGGAAGAAAGAAACCTGTCAAGGAGGTGGAGAAGAGTGGTCCACGGTGGCAGCACTCACCAAGGCCAGAGGCTGACACTCACAGTGTGCGGGGGCAGCAGCGGCGCCGATGGGCGAGAGGTCTCGCGGTCAAGGGAACGTCGGTGGTCAGGGGAAGGGTAAGCACCCGTGCTGAGAACCCGTAACGTTCTCGCAAGTGGAGGCGTGGTGGTGTGGTGTGAGTGGTGTCGGATCGCGTGTCGGACCCCTGGCGTGTAGGTCTTTGCATGATTGGTCGGCGGTAAAGCGGTACTTTAAATCTTTAAGCGAACAAAAGTACCACGCTGCTTCCAAAAAAGTTTATCGTCGTTTATTGAAAGTGGCACAAAGCACAGAAAAGTGGCACAAATGTAAGGGGTCTGGGTGTGGTCTGGGTCTAAATGGAATATACCAGTGCCCATGTTGCTTCCCACACGGTATTTTTATTAAAATTGCTGACATCTGACCTCGGGTCTTTGGCAGAAAAGTTCCTAGCTAGCGAAGAAAGAAAGAGACTTCATTTCCAAATTTTCGTAATTTCAGGAGACAAGCACTTGCGAACTGCTTCTGCTCCAGACTGCTTGTGGGCAAAAAGACTGGAAAAATGGGCGTTGGCTGTGTTATATACCCTGTCGCCCTGGCGTCCAGGAAAGGAAAAGCGACAACAACGGGCGGTGACTTTTTGGAATTCGGCGACCCGAGGACCATACAATGACAGAGAACCCATCTGTAATGACTGCAGCTGTATGCACGATGAACATCAACATGCTTTAACTCCTGTAAGGCCTTGCACCTTTCTTGCAGGAACTTAAACAACTCCGCAGCAACAGCACCAAACAAATGCTTATTATCCAGAGGAGCATCCATCATCAGTTTAGCCTTGATATAACCAGGAAAAGGCTGAAGTCTGATTCAGGAATACCTCTTAAAAACAGATCCAAAAGCAGAAGCCCGAGATGAAGCATCAGCTGCATCATAGCTGCATTTAATGGAATGGTGAGCTTCTTGGGAGGATGTCTCAAGCAAAGCAAGAACAGAGGCCTTCCCCACATTATCAGAGAGATCACAAATAGCCTAACAGCCTTGACAGAGAATAGCCAAAATGTACCTAGTCATGTGTGTCTGACAGTTAACAGCCCCAAAGGCTAGGGTAGCAGAAAGTACAGTTCTATACACTTACCATAAATGTAGATGTTCGAGTGTATTCACTATTGCAGTCATCACATTTGGGTTATCCCTGCCAGGGTAGACCTCAGCCGGCCCGAATACCAGAGACTTAGAATTTCTGCGTTGGTTGCTGTCGTTCCAGGACTGACGTCAGGTCGCCAGTAGCATAAAGTAAGGCAGCTGACTCCATTACATCAGTTTTTCTTGCCCTAACCTGTCAGGATCCCCCAAGTGGGAGCCATGTTCTGGTGGAATAAACCCCACTAGTGGAAAATAAATACCAATAAGTCCCTTGTAAGGAAAGAGAAGAAAGGGGGATGGAGGGAGGGAAACCAGGACTGCAACATTGAATACACTCGAACATCTACATTTATGGTAAGTGTACACAACTGTACTATGTTCTTCATGTTTCACTGTTGCAGTCACCACATTTGGGTTGATTCCCAAAGCTGTGGAAAAGGGTGGAGCCAGTAAAGGAAAATAGGGTCCGGCTAGGATGGCCTGCAAGATTGCAGAGGAAAACCCTGCCCTGGATTTGAAGAAGAGAGGCAGGTGGTAATGCTTGGTAAAAGTGTGAAGAGATGTCCAAGTGGCAGCCTCCAGGATGTCCCTGGTAGGGACTGCTCTGAGGAAAGCCACAGCAGTGGAGGATGCTCTGGTGGAGTGTGCTTGACCCCCTTGGGAGGAGGCTTTCCATGTTGCATATAGAAGAAATGAATGCAGTGTGCTATCCATTTGGAGATGGTTTGTTTGGAGATAGCTTTGCCTTCTGCCCCTGTAGTAAAGCTAACCAGCAGTTGATCCAACTTCCTGAAGGATTTAGTCCTGTCCAGATAGAATCTGACCTGTCTGTGCACATCTGGAGAGTGCAGAATCCTTTTCCCCTTGTTCTTGGGATTAGGGAAAAAGGTGAGCAAATGAACAGATTGTTTGAGAGCCACACTGGACACCAACTTGGGCATGAAGGATGGATTAGTTCTGAGGGATACCCTGTCAGCAAGGAAGATGATTAAGGGCTCCACAGCCATCAGTGCTTGCAGCTCAGAGACTCTTCTAGCTGAAGTGATGGCCAGAAGGAATGCTATTTTCCATACGGAAATTTTAGCTCTGCAGAAGAAGCTGGTCCGAAGGGGGGCAGGGTGAACTTTTCCAATAGTAAGTTAAGGTCCCAAGCTGGAGTTGGTGCCCTTCTAGGTGGCCTCATGTTGCTAGACCCCCTTAGGAACTGTTTGACCAAAGGGTGTGAGAAAAGGGGCTGCTCAGTGGGAAAATGAGCAGAAATAACAGAGACATGAATTTTTATACAGGCGAAAGAGATGCTACTGTGTAGTAAGTCAGCTAAATACTCCAGGATGAGAGGGAGGGAGGGCTGTGCTGTACTGCCTCCCTTAGCCTGGATCCAGGTACAGAACCTTTTCCATTTGTCAGCATAAGACTTTCTGGTGCTAGGGCGTCTGGCTTCACAGATAACATCTAGAACCTGTTTACTGAGGCTGGCAGATTGGTTCAGAGTTAGGGAATAAGCCAAGCTGCCAAACTGAGTGTTTGCAATTGGGAATGCATGAATTCCCCTTCCCTCTGGGTCAGGAGGTTTGGAATCTGAAGAAGGTGCCATGGGGGCAGTGGAGAAAGGCAGCGCAGCAAGGGGTACCAGTGCAGCCAGGGCAAGTCTGGAGCTATCAGAATGGTCTTTGGTTTTTCCTCCTTTTTTTGAGCAGTACCCTAGGTATGCGAGGTAGTGGAAGAAAAGCACAGACCGATAGACTGACCCAGGGGAAGGACAGGGCATCCATTTTCCAAGCCATTCAGTGATGCTCCCTGGTGCAGACTTTGGTGAGCAGATGGTTGGTGTGGGAGGCAAAGCGGTCAACCGCCGGGGTGCCCCATTTCTGAGTTATTAAGGGTGAAGGTTCTTCTGTAGAGCTGCCACTCGTGTGGATCCAGAAGATTTCTGCTTAATTGGTCTGCCAGAGAGATGAGAGAGCCTGGCAGGAATTGTGCTAACAGGTGTAGTTGCATGGCAGAGGCTGGGTGCCAAAAGGTCATGGCCAGCCTGCATAGAGGGTAGGATTGAGTCCCTCCCTGTTTATTGATGTACCACATTACAGTGGTGTTGTCTGTTTTGACCAAGAGAGCCCCTGGAGAAAGAAGGGGTTTGAAAGCTGTTAATGCATGCTGCACAGCCATCATCTCTTTTTGACTGATGTGCAGAGGGATTTGCTGTGGGCTTCATTGGCCGTATATGCACCTGCCGTCCAGGTGTACCCCTCCAAGCATAGTCTGATGCGTCTGTGGTGAGGGTCTGGGCAGAGGGGGGGTGAGAAAGGCAGTACCTTGTTGTGGGAGCATGCTGTAGCCCACCAAAGGAAATCTTTTCTGATGCAGGCAATTATAGGTAGAACAGTTTCCAGGTCGAGAGTGTTGACAGCAAAGATTTTTTAGGTACCATTGAAGTTTCCTCATATGCAGTCTGGCATATGAAATGAGTAGTATGCAAGATGCCATGAACCCCAGAGCTTGCAGGAATTTCCTTGCAGATAGCTGGGGCTTGGTGGCTAGCTGAGAGAAGAAGGCTGTCAGGAAAATTTGTTTCTCTGGTGTAAGGTATGCCATCTGGGATGCTGTGTCCAGGCTTGCTCCCAGGAAGATAATCCTTTGGGTGGGCACCTGTTTGGACTTCTTTTTGTTGATTGTGTATCCTAGGGAGGTTGGAAGGGTCTTGATAAATGCCAGGTGCTTGAGCAGCTTTTTCTGGCTGTCAGCCTGAATCAGGCAGTCATCTAAGTATGGGTAAATCTGAATATTTCTTTGTCTGCAAAAGGCAATGGCCGGAGCCAGACATTTTGTGAAAACTCTGGGAGCAGTGGATAAGCCAAAGGGAAGCACAGAGAACTGAAAGTGCTGAGATCCTGCCCTGAAACGGAGGTATTTCCTGCATGATTTCCTGATAGGAATGTGGAGGTAGGCCTCTTTTAGATCTAGGGTGGCTAGCCAAGCATCCTTGGAAGGCATGGGTAGCAGATGCTGGAGGGTGAGCATTTTGAATTTTAGAATTACCAGGAAGGTGTTTTGAATGGATAGATTGAGGATAGGGCTCCAGGTGCCTTTTTTTCTGGGCACCAGGATAAGTCTGGAATAGAAACCTTGGCCTATCTGTTCTGCGGGAACGTGCCCTACTGCCCTCAAAGAGAGGGGGGAAAGATTTACTTTTGAGCCTCTGCCCACTGGTTTGGTGGTAGATCTGGGAACACTTTTGGGGTTGGAAGGGTGTGGAAGGAAAATTTGCATCCCTGAGACACTATATTCAGAACCCAGTGGTGGTCAGTATTGGTGGCCCAGGTGCTTGTGTGAAAGGAGAGTTTTCCTCCTGGGGGTAAGTGAAGGTGGGCAGAGGGAGGGGGTGGGGGAGGTGAGTCATTGTGAGTTCTTACCATAAGGGGGTGGCTTAGAACTCCCTGGTTTTGAAGTGGAGGTAGTCCACTGCTTAGATCTCTGCATTCCCTGTGGCTGCAGTCTGGGGGGGTCTGGTTCCACAGGGTCTAGGCTGGACTGGTTTACTGGAAGCAGGAAAGGACCAGTGTTTAGTGCGACAATGCCTGCTGAACCTAGGTGGCTGTAAGAAGCTTCTAGGGCATCAAAACCACAGTGTGAGGTGTGTTTAGTTACTTGACTTGCAGAATGCATTAACTCTTGTAATTCTTTAGATTCTGCCCAAGTAGGAATGAAAGACATCTTTTGTTTAAGGAGTTTTAGGGTATATTGCTGAAATTTCAGCATATGGAACTGACAATTTAGTGCCCTGATACCAAGAGTAGATGAGGTGTTATACTTTTTTACCCAGTCTGTTCAGTGCTCGGGAATCCCTATCGGAGGGTGTGGGATTTTAGCAGAGGTTGCTTTAATTCCTTTAGGTCTTTGAGAAATTACCTTAGAGTCAGCAGTAGGATTCTTAAAGAGAAATTTGTGTGAGTCAGGGACTCTATAGTACCTGTCTGGTTTTCTGGGTGCAGGAGGGAGTGTCAGGACTCAAGCTGGATTCCAGGAAAAGGTACAGTTGTGTACCTACCATAAATGTAGATGTTCGAGTGTATTCACTGTTGCAGTCATTACACTTGGGTTATCCTGCTGGCAGGCAACCCGCAGTCGGCTCAAGTTCCAAAGTCTTGGTCCGGCATCGGTTGCAGTCGCATCTTCCATGACGGCAGTGCGCCAGGGGTATAAAAGTTGCAACCGACGCCATTTTCTTCAGTTTTTCTTGCCCAAGATGTCAAGTGCCCCCAGATAGGAAGGCTGGAAAGATAAAAATATGCCAAAAAACATGCATATATTACTATAAACATTTCCTTCATCTACAAGCAAATACACCACATAGGTTGTATAGAGTTGAGAAGTATAGAAAAGTCCCAGCAATGAAAAGGGGGATGGTGGGTGGGTAACCTGGACTGCAACAGTGAATACACTCGAACATCTACATTTATGGTAGGTACACAACTGTACTATGTTCATCGTGTTTCACTGTTGCAGTCATTACACTTGGGTAGAATCCCAAAGCTGAGGTTGGGTGGCTGGGACTAAATTGGATTTGGAGAGGCTACGAGGCCCTGCAGAACTGCAGTGGCAAAGCCTGCTCTGGATTTAGAGTAGAGAGGTACGTAGTAGTGCTTGTTGAAAGTGTGCACTGAGCTCCAGGTTGCAGCTTCTAAAATGTCTCTGGTTGGTACTCCACTGAGAAAAGCTGCTGAAGTGGCTGCAGCTCTGGTAGAGTCAGGCCTAATGCCCTTAGGCACTGATTTGCCATGCTGTGCATAACAGAAGTGGATGCAGTGGCCTATCCATTTTGAAATTGTCTGCTTTGTAGTACGCTTTCCTTGTGATCTTGCAGTATAGGCTACAAACAGTTGCTCAGTTTTTCTGAAAGCTTTTGTTTTGTCCAGGTAAAATTGTAGCTGTCTGTGTATATCCAAAGAGTGCAGAAGTTTCTCCCCTTTATTCTGGGGATTTGGGTAGAAAGTAGGTAAATGAATGGTTTGGTTCAAGGCCACGTTGGATACCACCTTTGGCATGAATGTTGGGTTTGTCCTAAGTGAGACCCTGTCCTGATGAAAAATGATGAAAGGTTCCACAGCCATTAATGTCTGTAGCTCTGAGACTCTTCTCGCTGAAGTTATTGCTAGGAGCAGAGCAGTTTTCCACGATAGGAATTTTAGATCAGCTGTGCTGGCTGGTTCAAAAGGAGGCAGCGTGAGTTTTTCTAAAACAAAATTGAGATCCCAAGTTGGTACTGGTGCTCTCCTTGGGGGTCTTATATTTTTTGCCCCTCTGAGGTACTGTCGTAGTAGAGGATGTGAAAAAATAGGAGGTTCCGTATTGTAATGAGCTGAAATGGCAGAGGCATGGATTTTAATTGATGAGAAAGATAGGCCTTTGTCCAGCATCTCAGTTAGGTATTGTAAAATCTGAGGTATATTAGGGACAAGTGGTTCAAGCCCTTGTGCCTGGTTCCAAGCACAGAATCTCTTCCATTTTTCTGAATAAGATTTCCTAGTGCTGGGCCTCCTGGCTTCTAAAATAACATCCATAACAGCTTTAGAGAGAGGTGCAGTCTGAGTTGCCACATTATCTGCCATGCTGCCAGATTTAAGGTTCTGAGTTGACTGTGCAGAATCTGATTGTTTTGTTGTCACAGAAGATGAGGAATTTGAGGTAGAGGCCAAGCTGGGGCTTGAGACAAGCTCTTTAGGATTGGGTACCAGTGCTGGTGTGGCCAGTCTGAGGCAATCAGGATAATTTTTGGCCTTTCTTGTCTGACTTTTAGGAGTACCTTGGTAAGGAGAGGCATCGGAGGGAAGGCATAGGCTGTCAGGCCTTTCCAGCCGAATGATAGAGCATCCACTTTCCATGCTTGAGAGTGATAAGTTCAGAATTTCTGTATTTGGTAATTGTGAGGGGAGGCAAAAAGATGCATGTCTGGGCGTCCCCATTTCCTCGTTATCATGCTGAACACCTATGGATTTAGTTTCCATTAGTAAGGATCCATGAGATTTCTGCTTAGTTTGTCTGCCAGTGTATTTTTTGTTCCTGGCAGGAATTGTGCCTGCAGATGTACTTGATAAGTCAGTGCTGTGTTCCACAAAGTCATGGCTTGCCTGCATAGGGGATATGAATGTGTGCCCCCTTGCTTGTTTATGTACCACATAACTGTGGTATTGTCCGTCTTTATTAATAGTTGTCCTGGATGTATAGTAGGTCCTTGAAAGCTGTCTGGGCATTCTGTAAAGCTAGCATCTTTTTTTGATTGATGTGAAGATGCATTTGTTCTTTGGGCCATGTGCCATGAATACATTTTCCTGCCATATGTGCCCCCCAGGCATAATCCGATGCATCCGTTGTTATTGTCTGCCTGGCTGTGGGTAAAGTGAAAGGCTGTCCCTTGTTGTGGTGAAAGGCCTGGGCCCACCATCAAAACTCCTGTTGTAAGCAGGGAATTAAAGTTATGGTTGTCTCCAGGCTGTGACAATGCTGAGTCCAAACACTTTTTAGATACCACTGTAGTTTCCTCATATGCAGTTTTGCATATGGAATTAGTAGAATGCAGGATGCCATGAAGCCCAGGGCCTGCAGAATTTTTCTTGCAGGGAGCTGGGTTTTTGCTCCTATCATTTGAAAGTAATGATTCAGTTGCCTTTGTTTGTCTGGCGTGAGATAAGCCATTTGGGTAGTTGTATTTAAGCTTGCACCCAGGAATATTATCTCTTGAGAGGGCACTAGTTTTGATTTCTTTTCGTTTACTGTGTACCCTAGGCAAATTATCAATCTTTTTACAAACGCCAGATGCTTTAGAAGAATATCCTTTTTCTCTGCATGAATAAGGCAGTTGTCCAAGTAGGGATATATTTGAATTCCTTTTTGTCTGCAAAATGCAATTACTGGTGCCAGGCATTTTGTGAGGACCCTGGGCGCAGTAGATAAGCCAAAGGGCAGTGCAGAGAATGAATTGGTAATGCATTGAACCTGCTATGAATCTGAGGTATCTTCTGCAAGATTGTCTGATTGGGACATGCAGGTATGCCTCCTTGAGGTCCAAAGTAACTAGCCAAGCCTTCTTGCCCAGCATGGGCAGAAGTTGATGCAGTGTTAACATTTTGAATTTTGGAACATCCAGGAAAGTGTTTAGGATTAACAGGTCCAGTATTGGTCTCCAGGCTTTGTCCTTTCTGGGTACTAAGAAAAGTCTTGAGTAAAATCCTTGTCCCTGTTCTTGCTGTGGAACTTTTTGAATAGCACCCATGTACATAAGAGGAGCAATCTGTTTTTGTGCCTCTGCCCATTGGTTTTGTGGCAGGTCTGGCATACCTTTTGGTTTTGGAAGTGTGTGGAAGTGGAATCTGTAACCCTGATAAACAATATTCAGCACCCATTGGTCCTGGGTGATCATATCCCAATTTTTTGAGAAAAGTGCTAGCTTCCCCCCTAGCCGTGCTGTCAAAAGGTAAGTGCTTGGCATTTGCAGAGGGAAGTCATTGAGACTGTTAACTATAAAGTTTTGATTTGTCTTCCCCTCCCTTGGGGGCTGAAGCACCCCATTGTTTAGGTCATTAGGAGCCTTGGGGCTGAGATCTGCTTCTTGGGCATCTGTATCTGCCTCTTTGTGGCCTGTCTGACACTGGAAAGGACCAATTTTTTGAAGGCCAGTTTCTGCTAAATCTAGGTGGTTGAACCTGTAAGAAATCTTTCACTGTCTGCATTGACTTTGCTTTATCCTCCATTTTATTTAACACCTCTTCTGCCTTAACACCAAACAAAGTATCATGCTGTAATGGAGCATCCAATAATTTCAGTTTAACATGGTCAGGTAAACTTTGTTCTTTCAACCGAGCATGCCTACAAATAACAGAGCCTGAATCAAAACCACATTGCAGAGTATGCTTTCCCACTTGTTCAACTGCGTGCAATAAATTCTGCATTTCCTTACTGTCAGGACCTTCTGTATTTGAAACCATTTTCTGTTTTAACAATGACATGAGGTACTGTTGGTATTTAAGCACGTGAAACTGACAGTTTAAAGCTTTTACAGCAAAAGTAGCAGAAGTGTAAACTTTTTTCCCCCATCTGTCCAGAGCTCTTGAATCCCTACCTGAGGGGACAGGATTTTTAGCAGTGGAAGCCTTAACCCCTTTTGGACCCTGAGAAATTGTTTCTGGGTCTGCAGCAAGATTTTTGTTAAGAAATTTGTGAGAGTCAGGGACTCTGTAGTACCTGTCTGGCTTGACTGGAGCAGGGGGTAAAGAATCAGGAGACAGACTGGATTCAGAAAAAACATCATCAACAATATCAAGCACAGGGGGGTAGCTAGGGGCCTGTGCTGTGGCAATAAAAGGAAGTCTCTGAGCCTTTTCTTGGATTCTGAATAATCCTGGCTCTCCCAATGGAAATGCTCCCACATGGTATGCAGGGTTTCCCCAAAAGAATAATCCTCAGGCGGATCTGCATCAGAGTCCTCATAGGGAGGGAGAGAATATCCCTGATCAGAAGAGGAGTCAGAGGAAATAGAAACCTGGTCAGAGGAATGATAAACAGTGTCTTGCGTAGGCCTTTTGTCAGGAGGGGGATGGGAACCCCTGATTAAAGTAATAAGGTCTTCGGCCATTTTAAGCATCTGTTTCTTTGGCATGGATGACTGTTCAGGAGAATGCTGTACTTGTTTCCTTGTCTTTAATGGTGTTTTTGACTTAGCCTTTGCTGCTGTAGTGGGCTTAATTGCAAACTGTGAAGGTCTGAAAACACCCTCAGAAGCCGATGCCTGCTCAGCGGCTCCAGACCCATCTGAGGGTATAGTTTACGTAGGCCCAATACCTTGAGTTTCCAGAGGCCTCGGTGTCTCCACGTGGCTGTCAGTTATGGCCTGTGGCTCTGAGGTAGCGGGTGTCAGGGGCTGCGAAAGCACCTCACTGAGAACCGGCGACTGGCCTAGAAGAGGCTTCATCGTCGGTTTTGCACCTCGGATGCCTGTCCTTTTCTTTGTCTTTGCGTTTTTTATAGATTCCGGTCGTCGGTTGTTCCGATGGCATTATGTAATTAAACATTCAGCCAAAATAATGTAAAGCAAAATCAAACCGACGTTTAATAGTGCGTTTATTAAATCTAGCACAAAACTGACAACTAGTGACGTTGTGGTCAGGGCCTAGGCAAGGAATACAGTAAGAGTGAAAGTCCTTATGAGGTATTTGCTTCCCACAAGAAATACAATTATTAACTTTTACTGACATCAGTCTGGAGCAAGAAAAAGTTTCCCCAATGGGATACTTAGCTTTATTGAAGACTTCGGTTCTGAAACTTGATTTTGAAAATCTCAGGAGTTGGCCGCCGGCACTTGCGAACTGCTTTTGCTTTGGGCACCGCGCGGCAAGAAAGACAGAAGAAAATGGCGTCGGTTGCAACTTTTATACCCCTGGCGCACTGACATCAGGGAAGATGCGACAGCAATCGACACCGGACCAAGACTTTGGAACTCGGGATGACTGCGGGTCGCCTGCCAGCAGGATAACCCAAGTGTAATGACTGCAACAGTGAAACTCGATGAACATCATCCTCCACAACATCCAGGACTGGGGGGATGGCCAAGGGTCTGTGTCTTGGAAGATCTAGGAATTTCCTGAGTCTCTTTTTAGACTGAGAGTAGTCTTGACTACCTACTTGAGGGAGAGGCTGAAGGAATTGAATCCTCCATATCAGTATCCTCATAAGTAGAGAGGGGTTGCATGTCTCCATATTCAGATGCATCAGATTAATCAGACTCTTGTTCAGACAGAACTACAGGGGATAGATATCTTTTCCTTTTGGAGGGGATAGCTTGGCTTCCCCTGCTCAGCATGATAAGGTCTTCTGCCATTTTAAGCATTTGAGACTGTGGCAAGGCAGCAGGTGCTTGAGAGTGGGTTGTCGGTTTCTTGGGTATGGTTCGTACCCTGGGCCTTAGAAACTCGGTCATTTTTGAAAGAATGGTAGTGGCGAAAGAAGACGTCGGTTTGTGTCAAGAATCGGTAGTGCAAAGGTCTTCCTCGGAAGCTGGTGCCTGCTCAGCAGCTCCAGACCCATCCAAGGTAGAGACGAACGCAGGATAATTAGTCGAAGAAGAGTTTTGCGGCATACCGGACTCCGAAATTGTCTTGGTAGCGGCCTGCAAATCCACAGAATCGGGCATCAGTGGCTGCGAAAGTGCCTCACTGAGGACCTGAGAACTGACGACTAGCTTAATGGAAGCACTGTCGGTAGGTTTGGATCTGTGCGGTCTGTCTCTGTCTTTATTTTTACATTTTTTCGGGAGATCTGCTGTCGGATGGCTTAAAGTCATATCGGAGTTTGAGGACTGTAAGCAAAAATGTCTGGCTACAATAAGGGCCCGATGATGGACAGTTCTGGTGTTAGACAAAGCACAGAAGCGACAATGGGAGACATCATGGTTTGGGCCTAAACAAGTGATGCAGTAAGAATGGAAATCTCAGTGTGGTATTTGCTTTCCACAGCCAAGATGATTACTAACTTTTTCTGACACCACTTAGTGAAAGAAAAAAGGATCCCCAATGGGGTACTTAGCTTTAGAAGACTTCAACTTCAATTCGGTAGACGAAAACTCAGGTTTTGGCCGACCAGCACATGTGCGAACTGCTTCTGCTTCCGGCTCCACAGCAAGAAAGACTGATGTAATGGCATCGGCTGCCTTACTTTATACTACTGACGACCTGACTTCAGTCCTGGAGCGACAACAACAGACGCAGAAATACTAAGTCTCTGCTATTCGGGACGGTCGAGGGCTACCCTGGCAGGGATAACCCAAATGTGAAGACTACAACAGTGAAACACAAAGAACATCCGATACACCTTCTTACCCAGCCTCTCTATGGTTCTGCTATCCTTATCAGATGACAGCAATTGAGTAGAGGGTAACAATTTGGAAGGCTTATCAGAAGCCACTGACACCACAGAAGGATTAGCAGAAGGACACTTACATAGAAACTTGCAGTCCTCAGGCACTTTATAAAACCTACCAGGTTTTTTGGGAGCAGGGGGATTGAGAAGCAGTAAGCATCCAGCAAGGCAGAATAAAGTGGAGGAACAGCAGAGCACCTAGAAGACTCCATTTGCAAAAGCTCATAGTACCTCTTCTGAACATCGGACACTTGAGCACAGTCCCTTTTGAAAGATTCCATTAATCTGTAAACAGTATCACCAAATGAAATCTCATCAAAAGGATAGTCAGGAGTGACACACTCTTCTTCCTTGGAATCATAGTCCAATGACAAAGGAATCTGAGAGAAGTACGTCAGGGACTCTTCATCAGGATCAGCAGCATCCTCCTCAGAAGAATCCTGTTCCCTAGACCTCATAAGCAGGGCAGAAGACCAGGGGGCAGGAACAGATACACACAGTGGAGGCTTGAGAGCCATAAGGGCATTAAACAAGCCACGAGTGAAGTTCTGCCATTCACTCTGGGAATCCTTGGGAGCATTCGAAATATGTTTACTTTCCTGCATTTTTCTGAGTAGGAAGTCAGCCTTGAAAAATTTTGGTGGCTTTGACCCCTGACAGCATTCAATAATGGTAGTCATGACCTTTTCCCTAACTGAAATTTGAGGAACACCTCTAGGCCCTTCAGTAATACCCCGACGCAGTTCCTACTGTACATCCGAAGAGGATGTCTGCAAACCCTCCATGAATGTGCATTGCGTCGAGTCCATGACGGCCTCCAAAGCAGTCATGGCAAAGGAATCTGAGAAAGAAATTGGACGCTCCTCCGGACTTTCAACAGCCTCTGGAGAGATGTCCAGTGGAGGTGGTACAGCTGAAGAATTTCAAGCTTTCTTGGCATTTTTCTTCATAGATGGCTGGCCCAAAGGATGGGGAGATCCTTCCATGATATCTTTAGCCAACCGTTTAAGTTTTTGATTCTCATGACAAATACCTAGAGAAGAAAGCTGACTCCTCAACATCTTAGGGACAAAGGACTGACAAATCTCGCAAAACGTATGGTCATGAGAAGCACGTAAACAGAACAAACACTGCTTGTACCGATCTTTATGGGGAATCAACCTCCCACACTGGCATTTCCCCTTTCTGGAGGACATGAAACCCAACATCCAGATTACAAGGCAAATGTATGGTAAATAAAATCAACAACCCCAACAGAGCACTTATGTGAAAGAGGCAGAATCAGCAGATGAACGGGCGTTCAGACTGACGATTGAAGATGGTGTTCGGATTGGGGGCAAAAAAGTTCTGAGGATGGTACATCCGGATGTCATCTTTATGCCCTATACCATGCATGGGGAGCATACGTGTGACATACGGTGTACCCTTTACAACTAAAAGGCTTTGGTATACTGGCCGGACATCAGGTTGCCCTTGGCAGGGGATCCCTATTGGTAAGAATACTGCAACAGTGATATGGAAGGACAAAGTACAGTTTTGTACCTACCATAAATGTAAATGTTCGAGTGCTCATACAGCTGCAGTCATTACAGATGGGTTATCCTGTTGTCAGGCGGGTCCTCGGTCAGCCGAATTCCAAAGTCTAGGTCTGGCGTCAGTTGTCGTCGCTTCTTCCCTGACGTCAGTGTGGCAGGGGTATAAAAGAAGCAGCCGACGCCATTTTCTTCAGTTTTTCTTGCCCCAGATGTCAGGTGTCCCCAGAAGGAAGGCAAAACATTATATTATGCAAACATGCAATGTAGATAAATCAAAAACAGTAGTTGAAAGCAAATACACCATAAAAGAATACCCCACATAGGTTGTATGATAAAGGTGTTTGTCATGAGGCCTGTCCTAAGAGGGGATGGAGGGAGGGTAACCTGGACTGCAGCTGTATGAGCACTCGAACATCTACATTTATGGTAGGTACAAACCTGTACTATGTTCATCGTGCATACAGCTGCAGTCATTACAGATGGGAAGAATCCCAAAGCTAAGTAAGGGTGGTAGGTACTAAGTGGAACTAGGAGGGGCTAGGATGCCCTGCAGGACTGCTGTGGCAAAGCCCGCTCTAGATTTAGAGTATAGGGGAAGGTGGTAGTGCTTGGAGAAAGTGTGCACTGAACCCCAAGTAGCTGCTTCCAAAATGTCCTTGGTAGGGACCCCCTGAGGAAAGCTGTAGAGGTAGCTGTAGCCCTGGTGGAGTGGGATCCGATGTATACAGGCACAGATTTCCCATGAAATGAATAACAAAAGTGTATGCAGTGGGCTATCCATTTTGAAATTGTCTGTTTGGAAATAGCCTTTCCTTGAGCACCTGTAGTATAGGACACAAAGAGCTGCTCAGATTTCCTGAATGACTTTGTTCTGTCCAAGTAATAACAAAGTTATCTGTGAATGTCCAAGGAATGTAGTAGTCTTTCTCCTTTGTTCTGTGGATTTGGATAAAAGGTAGGCAAATGAATAGTCTGATTCAAAGCTACACTGGATACGACCTTTGGCATGAAGGTAGGGTTGGTTCTTAAGGAAACTCTGTCCTGATGGAAAATGATGAATGGTTGCACAGCCATGAGGGCCTGTAGCTCTGAAACCCTGCGTGCTGAGGTAATAGCCAGAAGGAAGGCTGTTTTCCACGACAAATATTGTAGCTCTGCAGAAGAAGCCGGTTCAAAGAGAGGTAGGGTCAGCTTTTCCAATACGAAGTTGAGGTCCCAAGCTGGGACTGGTGGTTTCCGTGGGGGTTTTATATTTTTTGCCCCTCTGAGGAACTGCCTTAATAGAGGATGTGAGAATAAAGGAGGGTCTGTATTGTATTGTGCAGAAATGGCTGAAGCGTGGATCTTGATGGAGGAGAAGGAAAGACCACTGTTTAACATTTCAGCTAGGTACTGCAAAATTTGAGGTATATTTATTACCCAAGGATTCTGGCCCTTTTCTTGATTCCAGGAACAAAAAAGTTTCCATTTGGCGGAGTAGGTTTTTCTAGTAGAGGGTCTTCTGGCCTCCAAGATGACATCCTGATCCTCCTTGGAGAGGAGAGTCTGTTGGGAAATTAAGGTATTCCTCCATGCAGCTAGATTTAAGGTTTTGAGCTGGCTGTGAAGGGTTTTGTAGTTGTGCTGGGACAGCAGAAGAGGAACTAGAGGTAGGATCCATAGTGGTGAGTGTGACAGGCTCTTTAGGAGAGGATACCAGTGCTGTTGTGGCCAGTCTGGAGCAATGAGAATCATTTGTGGCCTCTCTGCTCTGGCTTTTAATAGAACTTTGGTCCATAGAGGAAGAGGCGGGAAGGCATAGACTGTCAATGTTGTCCAATTGAAGGAGAGTGCGTCCACTTTCCAGGCCTGTGTATGATAGGTCCTTGAACAAAATTTTTTCAACTGGTAATTTCTGTGGGTAGCAAATAGATCTATGTCTGGCTTTCCCCATGCCTGAGTTATCTTTGAGAAGACTTGAGGATGCAACTTCCATTCGTGTTGGTCTGTCATGTTTCTGCTTAAGTTGTCTGCCAGTGTGTTTTCCTTCCCTGGCAGGAATTGTGCCTGTAGTTGAATTTGTAATTCCAGAGCTGTGTTCCACAGGGTCATGGCTTGCCTGCACAGGGGGTATGAATGAGTTCCCCCCTGTTTGTTTATGTACCACATGACTGTGGTGTTGTCTGTTCTTATCAATAGCTGGCCTGGATGCAGTAGGTCCTTGAAGGTCATATCAATAGCTGGCCTGGATGCAATAGGTCCTTGAAGGTCATAAGAGCATTTTGCATGGCTAGCATCTCCTTTTGGTTGATGTGTAGGTGCTTTTCTTTTTGGGACCATTTTCCCTGAATGCACTGATCTGCCATGTGTGCTCCCCAGGCGTAGTGTGAGGCGTCCATTGTGATGATTTGAGTTGCTTGAGGTAAACAGAAAGGGAGACCTGTGTTTCTTTGGCATGCTTGAGCCCACCACAAAAATTCCTTTTGAAGGCATGGAATGAGTGGTATAATTGTTTCCAAGCTGTGGCTGTGTTGAGACCATAAGTTTTTTAGGTATCATTGTAGTTTCCTCATATGTAGCTTTGCACATGGTATCAGTAGGATGCAAGATACCATGAATCCCAGAGCCTGCAGGACTTTCCTTGCAGTTAGTCTGGTTAAAGTTGCCATTTTGTTGAAGTATTGAGACAGTTGCCCTTGTTTGTCTGGCGTGAGGTAGGCCATCTGTGTGGTTGTATTTAAGCTGGCACCCAAGAAAATTATTTGTTGAGAAGGTATTGGTTTTTATTTCTTTTTGTTCACTGTGTATCCCAGGTAGTTTAACAGTTTTATTACAAATGCCAGATGCTGCAATAGAATGTCCTTGCTGTCCGCTTGGATCAGGCAGTCGTCCAGATATGGGTAGATTTGTATTCCTTGTTGTCTGCAGAAGGCAATTACTGATGCCAGGCATTTCGTAAACACTCTGGGTGCAGTAGATAAGCCAAAGGGCAATGCAGAGAATTGGTAATGGGTTGAGCCTGCAAGAAATCTGAGGTATCTTCTGCAATCTTGTCTGATAGGGACATGCAGGTATGCCTCCTTGAGGTCCAACGTTACCAGCCAAGACTCCTTGCCCAACATGGGAAGAAGCTGCTGTAAAGTGAGCATCTTGAACTTTGGTACCTGTAGATATGTGTTTAGGATGGCTAGGTCTAAGATGGGTCTCCAATCTTTGTCCTTCCTTGGTACCAGAAATAGTCTGGAATAAAAGCCTTGACCTTGTTCTTTTGCAGGTACCTCTTGAATTGCTTTCATATCCATGAGAGCGGAAATTTGTCTTTGTGCCTCTGCCCATTGATTTTGTGGCAGGTTTGGCAAGCCTCTCATTTTTGGAAGGATGTGAAAGTGGAACCTGTAGCCTCTGTCTATAATGTCCAGAATCCATTTGTCTTTTGTAACAATGTGCCAGTTTTTTGAAAATAATGCCAGTTTTCCGCCCAAAGGTGCTGCCATTAAAGCTTTGTTTGGTAGGCATAGGGGGAAGTCATTGTGTCTGTTTTCTAAATGACTGTGGTCTATCTTCTCCACCCCTTGGGGTTGCTGCTTGCCAATGTCTAGCTCTGTAAGATCCTTGAGGTTGTCCTCTACCCCTTGGGCGTCTGTATCTGCCCCTTTGAGGTCTGTCCGTGGCTGGAAAGGACCAATTTTTTGAAGGCCAGTTTCTCCTGAAGTGTGAAGGTTGCACCTGCAAGAAATCTTTAACTGTTTGCATAGATTTCACTTTTTCCTCCATTTTCTTTAGTACCTCCTCAGCTTTAACACTGAACAATACATCTTTTTGAAGTGGTGCATCTAATAACTTTGCTTTGACATGATCTGGTAAGGTTTGCTCTTTCAGCCAAGCATGTCTACGTATGACAGACCCTGTGACAACAGCTCTACATGAGGCCTCTAAAGCATCAACACCACACTGCAAGGTATGTTTACCCACTTGCTCTGCTCCATGCAACAAATCCTGCAACTCTTTCAAATCTGGCTGCTCTGTTTGTGTCATTTTGCTTTTCAGCTGGGATAACAAAAACTGTTGGTACTTTAACATATGAAATTGACAGTTTAATGTCCTCATGGTTAAAACGGCTGATGTATACACCTTTCCCCCCCACCTTTCTAATGCTCTGGAATCTCTCTCTGAAGGTAAAGAGTTTTTAGCAGTAGAGGCCTTTATCCCCTTGGGACCCTGTGAAATAGTTTCTGGGTCAGCAGTATGGCTTTTATAAAGGAACTGGTGGGAATCAGGAACCCGGTAATACCTGTCTGGTTTAACAGGGGCTGGAGGTAAAGAATCTGGATTAAGACTGGATTCTGCGTACACATCATCCAAAATATCTAAAACAGGAGGGATAGCCAGGGGCCTATGCTGGGGGAGCAGTAGAAATTCCCTGAGCCTTTTATTGGAATCTGAGTAATCTTGGCCTTCCCAGTGGAAGTGCTCCCTCAATGTATGCAGGGTTTCCCCAAAAGAGTAGTCCTCAGGGGGGAGACTGAGGGAATAGACTCCTCAGCATCAGAGTCTTCCAAAGGGGAATAGGCATAATCCTGGTCCTCAGAATGGTCTGAGGTAATAGAAGCCTGGTCTGAAGAAGGGTAGTCTTCCTCCAATCTGGGTCTTTTGTCAGGGGGGGGTTGAGAACCCCTGATGAGTGTTATCAAATCCTCAGCCATTTTAAGCATCTGTTTTTTAGGCATGGGGCCTTGAGAGGAGGTCTGAGGGCCCTGCTTTTTAGTTTTGATGGTAGCTTTAGACTTAGTGAAGGCTTTAATAGAGAAGGTGGTAGGCCTGAAGACGCCTTCAGAAATGGCAGGCCTCACTAATTTTTCGGTTTCCCCGCCAAGAGTGGCATCGGTATCTGCGGTGGGAATGGAGACCGAGGAGCCTGCGACCTCGGGTACTGGAGACACCAGTAAAATAGTTTCATCGGTAGTCAGGGACTGGGTAGGCACCTCGCTGAGAACCAGAGAACCTGTAGTCGGCCTAAGCGTGGTCTCAGTACTCGATGCGGGCCTTGGATGTCGGTCCTTGTCTTTGCGTCTTTTCCCTAAAACTGGCGTCGGGGTATCCGACGACATGATATAATTAAATTTTTTGCCAAAATAATGAAGGGCGAACTCCGCCCGGCGCTTAATAGTGCGCTTGTTGAACCTAGCACAAAAACGGCAGGCCGAGACGTCGTGGTCTGGCCCTAAGCAAGGTATACAGAAAGAATGAAAATCCTTATGCGGTATTTGCTTCCCACAAGAAATGCAATTATTAACTTTGTCTGACATCGGTCTGAGGCAAGAAAAGTTTCCCCAACGGGGTACTTAGCTAAGAAGACTTCGGCTGAAATACTGTTCGTAAATCTCAGGAGCTGGCCGACCGGCACTTGCAAACTGCTTCTGCTTCGGGCACCGCGCAGCAAGAAAGACTGAAGAAAATGGCGTTGGCTGCCTCTTTTATACCCTTGCCGCACTGACGTCAGGGAAGAAGCGACGACAACCGACGCCGGACCTAGACTTTGGAATTCGGCCGACTGAGGACCCGCCTGACGGCAGGATAACCCTTCTGTAATGACTGCAGCTGTATGCACGATGAACATCAAATAGGTTCTTTGAAGGGTAGGAAGTCAACAAACAACTTCTGACAATTCTGCATCTTTATAGATAGGACAAAAAGAAGTGCTAGCTACAATACAGGAAGAGTTTAACATGACATCAGGAAACACTTTAATTTAGGTAAACTGGACAATCCTCTTTCAAGTATGAATGAAGACAGACTTGAGGTGTGGTACAAGAAATGGACTAAGGCAATATGACCCTAAAATAAAAGTAGTATTTAAAGGGAGAATGACAACAAAAGTCAACGCTAATATAACTAAAGGGCAAGGATTCATAAAACCCTTACAACTGTTAGTAACGGTAGTGAAAGTCTTGTCATGGAATTGAGAAAGGTTCTGGCGGGCAGAAAACAGAAAACAAAATGTAGATGACTGCATTTTACTGGCTGAGGATGTGGACCAGTTGATGAAGGCAATGATGAAGAAATCTGAGACATTTAAAGTATGGAATCAAGCATAAATAATAACAATAATGATAATAAAATTTGGTTAAGGAAGAATAAGGACAGGAAACACAGAAAGAATGGAAGGACAGAGAGAACAAGAAGGAATCAGTTCTGTTTAACCTGGAGGTTAAACAGCAGATAAAAAAAATAAAGGTGAGAAATTTGGAAAAAAAAATACAGGAGTAGAGGATTTAATAGCTATAGTGTCCTTGCAATGCACACAAGATGCTGTATTACCAAACAATGAAAATTACCTTTTCACTTATTCTGTATTCCTTTCAAAATTTCACAAAATACAAGATTTACCTCTAGCTTCTTAATGATCTCTTCTTTATCAACACGTATGTTCTTCATCCTCCTTGGTATCACAACACTAGGTTCTACAAGCAAACCCAAGTAAAGAAAAATTAGACTCCTCAATTTAACCTTTATAGCATATAGACCCCATCTCATAAATATGAAAATCTTGTTAAAAAAGTAATGCACAAAGTTAAAATGTCAACTCAAATCCTCATCATGAGAACAAATAAAAAATGGATTAATGAGAAAATATGCAGACTTTCATAAGACACACTTTGGCAAAACATGTTTGTTAATTTATAGTTGATACTGTGCTTCCACAAATCCCATTTTAACAGGAGACAGACACAGACTCCGACTGAGAGGTATGCATCAGTAATGTTTTAGTTCCTCCTTTTACTATAGCAGGGACACCCAGTGCAAGACATAACTAACACAGAAAGGTTCTGTTTGATTCCCATTTCTCTTGACAACACATGCGCAGGTTAATGGCTCATAAGCAGGAAAACCATGGGCTTTGATCTTTCACTGCACTGACAACCTGGCTTAATATTCAACACGAACTACAGTGTGGACTGTTCTACTGTTCAAGTACTATTCGGCAGACAGAAATATAATATCCAATTTGTTTCTGCCACACACTGCTATCTGAGATGGGTAAAATTAAAATATTTTAACAGGTTCTATCATGACAGAGAAGAGAGAATATGTTCTAAAACTCAACTCACGGCAAGAAAGATGGCTGGAGGAGGGATGCTCTAGTGCTGTAAGGACATACATCCCTCTTAATCGGTGCAGGTTGATTTTTTTATTTGTTTGCAGCAAGTTACTCAACTGTTACGGTGTGTGTGCATGTGTGTTTGTGTGTGTAAGCGTAAGCTAGCACATACATCTGTACTTTTAATAAATTTCATTCTTCTCTTTGATCACAGAATCTGTAGAAGGTAAGGGATGGAAGAACACACCTTTGGGCACATCATCTGATACTAAGGGGAAATTAGAATGTAAAAAAAAAATGATGGGAATATGTCTAGAGGCAGTGCCTCATGATAAACATACCTTACATGGCAGATACACACTTTGCAATCATACAACACACACTGACTGTGAAGTAGCAGCAACTACCAGAGGGATACAGAAAGTACAGTTGTGTACACTTACCATAAATGTACAGATGTTCGAGTGTATTCACTGTTGCAGTCCTAACCAATGGGTTATCCGGCTCCTGGTAGCCCTCGATTGGCCAGAATACCAAAGGTAAGTAAAAATGACATCGGCTGTCATCGGATGTAAAGGACTTCAGGGCGTCCGATACAAATGAAGGCAGCCGACGTCACTTACTCAGTCTTTCTTGCCATAACAGTCAGAAGCCCCCAGAAAACAAGGCTTAAACTAAATTTAGCCTGTACCTTAGGAAAAGAGAAAAAAGGGGGATGGAGGGAGCGAAAGCAGGACTGCAACAGTGAATACACTAGAACATCTACATTTATGGTAAGTGCACAGAATTGTACTATGTTCATCGTGTTTCACTGTTGCAGTCCTAACCAATGGGTTGATTATCAAAGCCCACAGAAAAGGGAGGAGGAGCCAACAGAATCAAGGATTGGAGATAATGCCCTGCAGAACAGCAGTGGCAAACCCTGCCCTGGCTTTTGAAAACAAAGGCAAATTATAATGCTTTGTGAAAGTGTGAACAGAAGACCATGTGGCAGCTTCCAAAATATCTTTAGTAGGGACACCCCTTAAAAAGGCTGCAGAAGTGGAAGCTGCTCTAGTTGAGTGGGTCCTAACCCCTTGAGGAGGAACCATTCCCATGAAAGGAATAACAAAAAGTAATACAATGAGCAATCCATTTAGAAATGGTTTGCTTAGAAATAACCTTGCCCTGGGCTCCAGGGGCAAAGCTGACCAATAGCTGAGCTGATTTCCGAAGGTCTTTAGTCCTGTCCAGGTAAAACCCGAGCTGTCTATGCACATCAAGAGAATGTAGGATCCTCTCACCTCTTATTTCGAGGATTAGGAAAGAAGGTAGGAAGGTGTATGGACTGATTAAGAGTCAGGCTAGAAACCACCTTAGGCATAAAGGAGGGGTTGGTTCTCAGACAGACCCTAGCTGCATGGAAAATAAGAAAAGGCTCCAAAGCCATCAAAGCCTGCAGCTCCGAAACCCTCCTTGCTGAATTTATAGCCAAGAGGAAGGCAGTCTTCCATGAGTGAAACTTTAAATCTGCAGTGGCAGCTGGCTCAACAGGAGGAAGAGTGAGTTTCTCTAGAACAAAATTAAGATCCCAGGATGGAGTAGGCGCCCTTCTGGGAGGTTTTAAGTTGCAAGCACCTCTGAGAAACATTTTGATCAGAGGATGAGAGAAAATGGATTGTTCAAAAGAACAATGAGCAGTAATGCCTGAAGCATGGATCTTGACAGAGAAAAAATAAAGACCACCGTGAAGCAAATCAGCCAGGTATTCCAGGATCAGGGGAAGGGTAGGCTGAGAAGAAGATTCCCCTCTAGCCTGCATACAAAGAGAGAATCTTTCCCATTTGCCAGCATAAGACTTTCTAGTGCTTGGCCTCCTGGCCTCCTTCAGCATGTCAACCATCTGCTGGGACAGGGAAGAAGAATAGGATGAAGTCATACAATGAGCCAAGCTGCCAAATGGAGAGACTGAAAATGAGGATGTAGAACGTTTCCCCCTTCCTGAACCAAAAGATCTGGCTTCAGAGGAAGATGCCAAAGAGGAAATTGGGAGAGACTGTGAAGCAGTGGATACCAATGCTGCCTGGGCCAGTCCGGAGCTATGAGAATAGTCCATGGTCATTCGTCCCTGATCTTCAATAATACTCTTGGAAGAAAAGGAAGAGGAGGGAAGGCATAAACTGACAGCATAAGGGAAGGACAGAGCATCCACTCTTCAGGCTCTGCTGTGATGCTGTCTGGTGCAAAAAAGAGGTAGAAGATGGTTGTCTGGAGAGGAGAAGAGATCCACTTGAGGAGTGCCCCAACGTTGAACGATGCTGTAAAATACTGCTCTGTTCAGCTGCCACTCATGATGATCCAGGGTATGTCTGCTCAACTGGTCTGCCAAAACATTGAGCCTTCCTGGAAGAAACTGAGCTAGGAGATGCAGGCCCAGGGATGCTGCTATGGACCAAATATTCATGCTCTGTCTGCACAGGAGATAAGAATGAGTCCCTCCCTGCTTGCTGATGTACCACATGACTGTGGTGTTGTCTGCCCTGACAAGAAGGGTCCCTGGAGAAAGAAGATGATTGAAAGTTAGTAAAGCCTGCTGGACTGCCATCCACTCCTTTAAATTTATGTGCAGGTGCATCTGCTGGGCATTCCAACTTCCCTGTATGCATCTGCCATCCAGGTGAGCTCCCCAGGCGTAGTCCAATGCATCTGTGGTAAGAACTTGAGTGGCCAGGGGTGGGCGAAAAGGCATGCCTTTGTTCTGTAGACAGGCTGTTGCCCACAAAAGAAACTCTGTTCGCAGACATGGAAGCAGAGGAATTAGCACATCCAGGTCCTGTGTGTGTTGACACCAAGTGTTCTTGAGGTACCATTGCAATTTCCTCAAATGCAGTTTTGCATATGGAATCACGAGAATGCAAGAGGCCATGAATCCCAGAGCTTGTAGGTATTTCCTTGCAGGAAGCTGGGACAGGCTTGCCAAATCCTTGAAATAAACTGAAAGAGTTGTCTGTTTCTCCTGGGTGAGATGTATCATCTGGGTGGTTGTGTTCAGACTCGCTCCCAGGAATGTAATCTCTTTGGATGGCACCATTTTTGATTTTTCCACGTTGAGAGTGTAACCCAGGGAAGAGAGAGGAGTCTTTACAAATTCTAGATCCTTTAGCAGCTGTTCCTGAGAATTTGCTTGAATTAGGCAGTCATCTAAGCATGGATAAATCTGAATTTTCTTTTGCCTGCAAAAAGCAATGACTAGAGCCAGGCACTTTGTGAAAACTCTGGGAGCAGTAGATAAGCCAAAGGGCAGTGCAGAGAATTGATAACGTTGCTTGCCCACCCTGAAATGAAGGTATTGTCTGTAACTTTCCCTGATAGGGATGCACAGATAAGCTACTTTGAGATCCAATGTTACCAGCCAGGAATCCTTTTCTAACATTGGCAGTAACTGATGCAAAGTTAGCATTTTGAACTTTAGATTTATCAAGAAAGTGTTCAGGATGGATAGATCCAGGATAGGACGCCAGGTGCCTTCTTTTTTGGAACTAAGAAAAGTCTGGAATAGAATCCCTGGCCTACCTGCTGAGCAGGAACTGATTCTACTGCTCCCAGATGTAACAGAGACAAAATTTGTTTTTCTACTTCTGCCCTTTGGTTTGGAGGAGCATCCGGGAATCCTTTGTGTACTGGAAAGGTGTGGAAAGAAAACTTGTGTCCTAGGGATACAGTTCTGAGTACCCATTTGTCGTCCGTGATGGTGGCCCAAACATCTGCAAACAGGGCCAACCTTCCCCATAAAGGACTCTCCAGACAGGCAAGAACAGGCAGAAGTTGGACAGAGTCATTGAGAATGTTTAGATTAAGATGCAGGTTTAGAACTTCCCGCCTTGGAAGAGGAAGCTTGCCAATGCTTAGACCTTTGAGGGGTAGCCCCCTGCCCCCTTGAAGATTTGTAGCCTCTAATCCGAGAATGGTTCTATCTGCTAGTATCAGGGAACGTCAAACTCTTTGATGGATAATGCCTGCTAAAGCGAGGAGGCTAAACTTGCAGAAAGTCTTTAACTGTCTGCATAAACTTGACCTTGTCTTCCATCTTCTTGGGCACTTCCTCTGCTTTGCTGCCAAAAAGACTGTCCTTATGCAAAGGTACATCTAAAAGCTTAGCCTTAACAGGCTCTGGTAGGGGCTGCTCCCTGAGCCAAGCGTGCCTTCTAATAACAGAGCCAGTAGCTGTAGCCCTACAGGAGGCTTCTAGAATGTCAAAACCACAATGTAAAGAATGCTTATTGACTAGACTGGCAGAATTCAGCAAATCCTGCATATCCTGACTCTTCACCAACTGAGGCACACTTGCAATCGTAGATTTAATAGCTTCCAAGGTGTGCTGCTGGTACTTCAGCATATGAAAAAGACAATTAGTAGACCTAATAGCAAGAGTGGCAGATGTATAAACCTTTTTACCCCACCTATCTAGGTTCCTGGATTCCCTGTCAGAAGGAACAGGATTTTTAGTAACAGTGGCCTTATCTCCTTTAGGGCCTTGAGAAATAACCTCTGGATCAGCCAACGGATTCCTGAAAAGAAACAAATGAGAATCAGGAACTCTATAGTACCTGTCAGGTTTCCTGGGAGCAGGAACCAAATTTGGAGTCAAGGAAAGAAATCAACACCTACATGGAAGGTCAACAACTTAGAACGCCTCTCGCTGTCACAACTTCTCCATGTTTAAGGTTTGTAGTAACTTTCTCAGGGGACTGGAAAAATAAATTACTACATCGTGAAACGCTTTGGCAATTGCTTATGGATACTATGAACTTTCCAGGACTAAATAATGTCATTTCAATTACCAGTGAGTTGAAACTTAGAGCATCATAACTTTAAATAATTGTATGCTATATGTTTTTCTAAGCTGTTGATGTCAAGTTCCTGGGTTTTGTTTGCATTTGTTTGTTCATCACGATGAAAGGAGCAATGCTGTATTCTGACTGGCAGAAACTTATGACTGGTTCTCTGTTTTACTTTATTAGCATTTTCCATCAGATTGGTGTTTATGCCATATGATTCCATTTGTTTGTTCCCCCTGTCAGAGGTTTACCATTGCATGAAAGCAGCAAGTCTGTATTCTGACTGGCAGGAAAGTACAGTTGTGTACTCTTACCATAAATGTAGATGTTCGAGTGTATTCACTGTTGCAGTCATCACATTTGGGTTATCTGCTTGCAGTAGCCCTCAGTCGGCCTGATTAACAAAGTCCTGGGTCCTGTGTCGGTTGCTGACCCTTCTTCCATGACGTCAGGGGTATAAAACATGCAGCCGACGCCATTACATCAGTTTTTCTTGACCCAGATGTCAGGTGCCCCCCTAATGGGAACTAATTAAATCTATAAATAAACAAGGATACACCTCCAACAAAAAAGCAAATACACCAAAAAGCTTTTGAGCATAGTAAAGGAGAGTAGAGGTATAGCCAAAAGAAGTAAGGGGGCTGGAGGGAGGGTAACCAGGACTGCAACAGTGAATACACTCGAACATCTACATTTATGGTAAGTGTACACAACTGTACTATGTTCTTCATGTTTCACTGTTGCAGTCATCACATTTGGGTAGATTCCCAAAGCTAAGGATGGGAGGAGGAATTTAGATAGCATTAGGACCAGCTATAAGGCCCTGCAAGACTGCAGTGGCAAAGCCAGCTCTGGATTTAGAGATAATTGGCAGATGGTAATGCTTGGTGAAAGTATGTACAGAACTCCAGGTAGCAGCTTCTAGGATGTCCCTGGTAGGGACGCCTCTGAGAAAGGCTGTAGAGGTAGATGCAGCCCTGGTTGAGTGGGGTCTGATCCCCATTGGGATAGGTTTCCATGGTGCTTGTAGCAGAAATGAATGCAATGGCCTATCCATTTGGAAATGGTTTGCTTTGAAATAGCCTTCCCCTCTGCCCCTGCAGCAAATGCCACCAGCAGTTGTTCAGATTTCCTTTGAGGTTTAGTCCTGTCCAAGTAGAATCTAAGTTGTCTATGCACATCTAAGGAGTGCAGTATCCATTCCCCTTTGTTCTGTGGATTAGGAAAGAAGGTTGGCAAATGAATGGACTGATTAAGGGCCACTCTGAATACCACCTTGGGCATGAAGGAGGGATTGGTCCTGAGGGACACCCTGCCCGCATGAAAGATGATGAAAGGCTCCACTGCCATAAGGGCCTGTAATTCAGATACCCTTCTTGCTGAAGTGATTGCTAAAAGGAAAGCTGTTTTCCAAGAAAGGAATTTTAAGTCTGCAGTAGCAGTTGGCTCGAAAGGAGGAAGAATGAGTTTCTCCAATACAAAATTAAGGTCCCAGGCTGGAGTTGGAGCTCTCCTGGGTGGTCGTAAATTTCTGGCCCCTCTGGGGAACTGCTTGAGCAGTGGATGAGTGAAGAGGGGAGGCTCTGTGTTATAATGAGCTGAAATAGCTGAGGCGTGAATTTTGATGGAGGAGAAAGACAGGCCCTTGTGAAGCATCTCAGTTAAGTATCGTAAAATCTGAGGTAAACTGGGTATTGCAATGTTCATCCCTTGAGACTGGTTCCAGGCACAGAATCGTTTCCATTTTTCAGCATAAGATTTTCTAGTACTAGGCCTCTTTGCCTCTAAAATTATATCCATCACTGGTTTACTGAGGGATGGTAAAGGGAGAGATTAGGTAATTAGCCAGGCTGCTAGGTTCAGTGTGTGAAGCCGAGGATGTAGAATCTGGTTCTCCTGCTGAGACAATAGGGTAGGAGTCTGAGGCAGGTGCCATGGGGCCAACAGTGACACACTGTGCAAGAGGGGCTACCAGTGTTGGCATGGCCAGTCTTGTGCAATCAAAATTGTCCTTGGTTTGTCTTGTTTGATCTTTAGTAGTACTTTGGTGAGCAGAGGCAGAGGAGGAAAGGCATAAACTGATTTGTTTTTTCCAGCTGAAGGACTGAGCATCCACTTTCCAAGCTTGTTTTTGGGGAGTCCTTGTGCAAAATTTGTCCTACTGATAGTTCTGGGAGGAAGCAAACAGGTCTATATCTGGGCTCTCCCATTTGCTTGTCAACATGTTGAAAATCCTTGGTTCCAGTTTCCACTCGTGTGGGTCCATCAGGTTTCTGCTTAGTTCGTCTGCCAGTGTGTTTAGTTTTCCTGGCAGGAATTGAGCTTGTAGATGCACTTGGTAGCTCAGGGCTGTGTTCCACAATGCCATGGCTAGTCTGCAGAGGGGGTAAGAATGTGTACCCCCTGCTTGTTTATGTACTACATAACAGTGGAGTTGTCCGTCTTTACTATTAATTGTCCTGGAAGAATGTGGTCCTTAAAGGCTGACAGAGCATTCTCTGCAGCTAACATTTCTTTTTGATTGACATGCAGGTGGTGCATTTGACTTGAGTTCCATTTGCCCTGAATGCACGTCCCTGTCAGGTGAGACCCCATGCATAGTCTGATGCGTCTGTTGTACGGGTTTGGGCGGCAGGGGGTAGTGTGAATGGTAGTCCCTTGTTTTGGTGGCAGACCTCCGCCCACCAAAGGAACTCTAGGAGTAGGCAAGGTATGATAGGAATCATTGCTTCTAGATCCTAAGAATGTTGACACCATCGGCTTTTTAGATACCACTGTAGTTTCCTCATATGCAGTCTTGTATATGGAATTAGAAGAATGCAGGAGGCCATGAACCCTAATGCTTGTAGTACTTGCCTTGCAGATAGCAGGGTTTTGGTGGCCACTTGTTTGAAGTAGGTTGTCAAATGAATTTGTTTCTCTGGCATGAGGAAAACCATCTGGGAAGTTGTATTCAAGCTTGCTCCCAGGAATATAATTTGTTGACAGGGTACCAGGTGTGATTTCTTTTCGTTTATGGTGCACCCCAGACAAGTTAGCACCCTTTGTACAAAGGCCAGATGATTCAAAAGTATGTCCTGGCTTTCTGCCCGAATTAGACAATCATCCAAGTATTGGTATATTTGAATATTTCTTTGTCTGCAAAATGCAATGACTGGAGCTAGGCACTTTGTGAATACCCTGGGCGCAGTAGATAAGCCAAAGAGCAGTGCAGAGAACCTGCTTTGAAGTGTAGGTATCTTCTGCAAGATTCCCAGATTGGGATGTGCAGGTATGCTTCCTTTAAATCTAGTGTTGCCAACCAGGTGTCTTTGCCTAGCCTAGGCAGCAACTGATGAAGAGTCAGCATCTTGAATTTTGGAATCACCAAAAAGGTGTTTAGAGTAGACAGGTCCAGGATAGGACGCCATGAATTGCCCTTTCTGGGTACCAGGAAAAGTCTTGAGTAGAAACCTTGTCCCTTTTCCTCTTCTGGTACCAACTGAATAGTCCCCATGCTTAAGAGAGAAAGTACTTGCTTTTGGGCCTCTGCCCGCTGATTTGGGGGTAGATCTGGCCACCCACTTGGTGTTAGTAACGTGTGGAAGTGAAATCTGTACACCTGGGACACTATATTTAAATACCATTTGTCCTGGGTAATGAGTTCCCAGTTCTTTGCATGAACAGCAATCTTTCCCCCCAAAGGGGCAGTCAGTTGAGAAGTGCTTGGAAGTTTTAAAAATAAGTCATTGAGACAGGTTACCATAGGGGGAGTTTTATTACTCCCAGATTTGGAAGTGGAGCCCCCCCACTGCTTAGTCCTGTGCATACCCTGGGACTGAAGCCTGGGAGCTCTGCTGGATCTGGGGTTGGACTGAGAAGATCCGGAAGAGGCAGGAAAGGACCAATTCTTGGAAGGTCAATGCCTACTAAACCTTGGAGGTTGTACTTGTAAAGAATCTTTAACAGTTTGCATAGATTTAGCTTTTTCCTCCATCTTTTTAAGAACTTCTTCTGCTTTGTTGCCAAAGAGGCGGTCCTGGTTTAAGGGAGCATCCAGTAATTTTGCTTTAACATGATCTGGCAAGGATTGCTCCTTAAGACAAGCATGCCTTCTAAGTACAGACCCAGTTACAGCAGCCCTGCAAGATGCCTCTAGTGAATCAAAACCACATTGCAAATTATGTTTTCCAACTTGTTCAGCTGAATGCAGTAAATCCTGTAAATCCTTATTTTCAACACAATCAGAAACCGACATCATTTTCTGTTTAAGCAATCCAATAATATGCTGCTGATACTTTAACATAAGAAACTGGCAGTTTAAGGCCCTAATGGCCAAAGTTGCAGAAGTGTATACCTTCTTACCCCATCTATCCAGCACCCTGGAGTCTCTATCAGAGGGGGTAGGATTTTTGGCATTCGTAGCTTTAATGCCCTTGGGTCCCTGTGAAATGGTCTCAGGATCCGCAGTAGAATTTTTAAAAAGGAACTTGAGAGTCAGGGACCCGGTAATATCTATCAGGTTTTCTAGGAGCAGGAGGTAAACAGTCAGGGGCCAAGCTAGATTCCAAAAAGGCATCATCAACAATGTCTAGTACAGGTGGTATGGCTAAAGGCCTGTGCTGGGGTAGGAGTAAGAAATCCTTAAGCCTCTTTTTAGAATCAGAGAAATCCTGACTTTCCCAATGAAAATGCCCCTGAGAGTATGCAAGGTTTCACAAAAAGAGAAATCCTCTGGGGGGAAGCAGAGGGAATAGATTCCTCAGCATCAGAATCCTCATAGGTAGATAAGGGTAAATCCTGGTCATCAGAGGAAAAGTACAGTTGTGTACACATCATAAATGTAGATATTCGAGTGTATTCACTGTTGCAGTCATTACATTTAAGTAATCCTGCTGGCAGGTTGCCCTCAGTCGGCCTGAATTCCAAAGTCTTGGGTCTTGCATAGACCGCTGTCGCCCCTTCCCTGACATCAGGTGTCAAGGGTATAAAAGAAGCAGCCGACGCCATTTTCTTCAGTTTTTCTTGGCCCAGATGTCAGGTGCCCCCTAAATGGGTAGCCACAATTTATATATATATATATATATATATATATATATATATATATATATATATATATATAAAAAATACATACACCAATATAAACTTTACCTTCATCTACAAGCAAATACACCACATAGGTTGTTGTATAAATCAGAGAAGGAAAGAAAAGTTCCAGCAGAAAAAAGGGGGATGGCTGGTGGGTAATCTGGACTGCAACAGTGAATACACTTGAACATCTACATTTATGGTAAGTGTACACAACTGTACTATGTTCTTCGTGTTTCACTGTTGCAGTCATTACATTTGGATAGAGTCCCAAAGCTATGGTTGGGAGGCTGGAGCTAAACAGCATTAGGAGCGGCTATGAGGCCCTGCAGAACTGCAGTTTCAAAGCCTGCCCTGGATTTAGAGCAGAGTGGCAGATGATAGTGCTTTGTAAAGGTGTGCACTGAACTCCAAGTAGCAGCCTCTAATATGTCTTTGGTTGGTACTCCCTTGAGAAAGGCTGCTGAAGTGGCTGCAGCTCTGGCTGAATGTGGCTTAATGCCCTTAGGCACGGGCTTGCCATGGTGTAAATAGCAGAAATGAATGCAGTGCCCTATCCACTTTGAGATAACCTTTCCTTGTGACCCTGCAGCATATGCCACTAGTAATTGCTCTGTCTTCCTGAAAACTTTGGTTCTGTCCAAGTAGAATCTAAGTTGTCTGTGTACGTCCAAAGAATGCAGAATTCTCTCCCCCTTGTTCTGTGGATTTGGATAAAAAGTTGGCAGATGAATAGTTTGGTTAAGAGCCACACTGGACACCACCTTAGGCATAAATGTTGGGTTTGTCCTCAGAGAGACTCTGTCTGAATAAAACATGATAAAAGGTTCCACAGCCATGAGTGCCTGTAGCTCTGAAACCCATCTTGCAGACGTTATTGCTAGGAACAGAGCTGTTTTCCAAGATAAAGACTTTATGTTAGCACAGTAGCAAGCTGGCTCAAAAGGAGGCAGGGTGAGTTTTTCCAAGACATAGTTGAGGTCCCATGCAGGCATTGGTGATCTCCTTGGAGGACTTAAGTTTTTGGCTCCTCTGAGGTACTGCTTTAATAAAGGATGAGAAAAGATTGGTGGCTCTGTATTGTAATGAGCCGAAATGGCAGAGGCATGAATTTTAATTGATGAAAAAGATAGGCCTTTGTCCAGCATCTCAGTTAAGTACTGCAAAATCTGAGGGAACAGCTGTATCAGTCCCTTGTGCCTGGTTCCAAGCACAGAATCTCTTCCATTTTCCAGCATAAGATTTTCTAGTACTAGGTCTTCTGGCTTCCAAAATGACATCCATCGTGTGTTTTGTATGCCTACATTATCCGCTATGCTGCCAGGTTTAAAAGGACCAGTACTGGTTGGACCAGTTTAGAGCAGGGCAATCATTATCATCTTTGGCTTCTCCTCCTGTGACCTTTACTTTTGGGAGGGAGGAGAGTGGGAGGAAGGCATATATATATATATTTTTTTTCCAGCTGAAAGATAGGGTCCACTTTCAATGCTTTGTCTGTGATAAGTCCTTCTGCAGAAATTTTTTAATTGGTATTTGTGAGGGAGGCAAATAGATCTATGTCCCGGCATCCCCTCCTTGTCCTGTGTGTTCCTCCTATGTGGGCCCCCAGGCATAAAAACTGAAGCATCATCCTGTTAGTATCTGCCTGGCTGGGGGTAATGTGAATGGCTGTCCCTTGTTCTGGTTACAAGCCTTCGCCCGCCATCGAAACTCCTGTTGCAGGCAAGGAATGAGAGTAATAATTGTTTCCAGGCTGTGGCAATGTTGAGTCCAAACACTTTTTAGGTACCATTGAAGTTTCCTCATATGCAGTCTTGCATATGGAATTAGTAGGATGCAGGATGCCATGAAGCCCAAAGCCTGCAGAATTTTTCTTGCAGATAACTGGGCCTTTGTTGCCAACATTTTGAAATAGGTATCCAGTTGCCTTTGTTTGTCTGGCGTGAGATAAGCCATCTGGGCAATTGTATTTAAGCTTGCACCCAGGAATATTATCTCTTGAGAGAGTACTAGTTTTTATTTCTTTTCATTGACTGTGTACCCTAGGCATGCTAGGTCTTTTCACAAACGCCAGATGCTGTAGAAGCATGTCCTTGTTCTCTGCTTGAATTAGACAGTCGTCCAAGTAAGGATATATTTGTACTCCTCTTTGTCTGCAGAATGCAATTACTGGTGCCAGGCACTTTGTAAAGACCCTGGGCACAGTAGATAAGCCAAAGGGCAGTACAGATAATTGATAATGCATTGAGCCAGCCTTGAATCTGAGGTATCTTCTGCATCATTGTCTTACTGGGACATGCAGGTATGCCTCTTTTAGGTCTAAAGTCACAAGCCAAGCATTCTTGCCCAGCATGGGCAGAAGCTGCTGCAAAGTCAACATTTTGAATTTTGGTATATCCAGGCATGTGTTCAAAATAGATAGGTCCAGTATTGGTCTCCAGGCCTTGTCCTTTCTGGGTACCAAGAACAGTCTTGAGTAAAATCCTTGTCCCTGCTCTTGCTCTGGTACTTGCTGAATGGCCCCCATGTCCATGAGGGATGAGACTTGTTTTTGTGCCTCTGCCCACTGATTTTTTGGAAGATCTGGCCAGCTGTTTGCCTTTGGCAGAGTATGGAAATGGAACTTGTAGCCTTGTGACACTATATTTAGAACCCACTGGTCCTGGGTTATAATGTGCCAATTTTATGAAATAAGTGCTAATTTTCCCCCCTAAGGGTGCTGCCAGGACATAAGTACTTGGTGCCGGCAGGGGGAAGTCATTGGGACTATTTCCTGTATGGTTGTGATTTGTCTAATCCAACTTTGGAGGTAGAAGCACCCCATTGCTTTGACCTGTATGAACCTTGTGCCTGGGATCTGCCTCTAGGGCATCTGGATCTGCCCTCTTGAGGTCTGTCTGACACAGGAAAGGACCAATTCTTTGTAGGCCAGTGTCTACTAAACCTAGGTGGCTGTACTTGTAAAAAACCTTTGACAGTTTGCATAGATTTAGCTTTGTCCTCCATTTTCTTTAACACCTCTTCTGCCTTAACACCAAACAAAGTATCATGCTGTAAAGATGCATCTAATAATTTTACTTTAACATGATCAGACAGATTTTGTTCCTTTAACCAAGCATACCTTCTAATTACTGAACCCATAACTGCGGCCATGCAGGAGGCCTCCAAAGAATCAAAACCACATTGCAAAGTATGCTTTCCAACTTGTTCAGCTGCATGCAATAAATCCTGCATTTCCTTGTTTTCTGCACATTCAGAGTTTAACAACATTTTCTGTTTAAGCAATGCCATGACATGTTGCTGATATTTGAGCACATGAAACTGACAGTTTAAGGCCCTTATAGCCAAGGTAGCAGATGTGTAAACCTTTTTTTCCCCATCTATCCAGTGCCCTAGAATCCCTGTCAGAGGGGGTAGGGTTTTTTGCAGCGGAAGCCTTAACCCTTTTGAGACCCTGTGAAATAGTTTCTGCGAAAGGGTTTTTAAAAAGGAATTTGTGAGAGTCAGGAACCCTGTAATATCTGTCAGGCTTAACAGGAGCTGGGGTCAGACTAGACTCCGAAAATGTCTACAATGTCTAACACAGGTGGAATGGCCACAGGCCTGTGTTGAGGTAGTAAAAGGAAATCCCTGAGCCTCTTTTTAGAGTCTGAAAAATCTTGGCTCTCCCAGTGGAAATGCCCCCTCATGGTATGCAAGATTTCCCCAAAAGAATAGTCCTCTGAAGGAGAAGCTGAAGGTATAGATTCTTCAGCATCAGAATCCTCATGGGAGGAAGAGAATATTCCTGATCAGAAGAGGAATCAGAAGAAATAGAAACCTGATAAGATTCATAGTCAGTCTCTTGCCTAGGCCTCTTATCTGGAGGGGGATGGGAACCCCTGATCAAGGTAATCAAGTCTTCGGCCATTTTGAGCATCTGTTTTTGGGCATAGAGGCCTGTCCACGTGGCTTTTGAGTTTGTTTCTTTGCTTTATAAAGTGCTTTAGTCTTTGTCTTTGAAGCTGAAGTCAGTTTAATGTAAAGATGTTTAGGTATGAATACACCCTCAGAAGCCGGTGCCTGCTCAGCGGCTCCGGACCCATCTGAGGAAATAGTGTCTGAGGCTCCAATACCTTGAGTTTCCAGCGGCATAGCTGCCTCCATGTGGGAGTCGGTTGCGGCCTGCGATTCTAAAGTAGCGGGCGTCAGGGACTGCGAAAGTGCATCACTGAGACCTGGCGAACTGGTGACTGGCTTAGGAAAAGCATTGTCATCGGTTTTGGACCTCGGTTGTTTATCTCTCTCCTTTTCTTTGCATTTTTGGTGAACTCCGGTAGTCGGATGGCTATCCAACGACATTTCTGGATAATTAAATCGGCGTCCAAAATAGTTTAAAGCAAAATCATACTGACGCTTAATAGTGCGTTGGTTAAATCTAGCACAAAACCGACAACCAGAAACATTGTGATCAGGACCTAGGCAAGGAATACAGTAAGAATGAAAATCCTTATATGGTATTTGCTTTCCACAAGAAATACAATTATTAACTTTTTCTGACATTGGTCTGGAGCAAGAAAAACATTTCCCCAATGGGGTACTTAGCTTTATTGAAGACTTCGGGTCTGAAACTCGAACATAAAAATCTCAGGAGTCGGCCGACTGGCACTTGCAAACTGCTTCTGCTTCGGGCACCACGCGGCAAGAAAGACTGAAGAAAATGGCGTTGGCTGCTTCTTTTATACCCCTGACGACCTGATGTCAGGGAAGGGGCGACAGCAGCCGACGCAGGACACAAGACTTTGGAATTCAGGCCGACTGAGGGTAACCTGCCAACAGGATTACCCAAATGTAATGACTGCAACAGTGAAACACGAAGAACATCAGAAAATTCAAAATCCTGGCCAGAAGTATCATAAGCAAACTCAGTCCTAGGTCTCTTAGAGGGGTAAGACTGGCTTCCCCTGATTAAAATAATAAGGTCTTCAGCCATTCTTATCATTTGTTTTTAGGCATAGAGGCCCGTCAGTTTTCTAGGAATGGTTTGAGTTTTAGGCCTTGAAGAAGAAGATGGCATTGGTTTAATATGCAAGTCAGCAGGCCTGAATACACCCTCAGAAGCCGGTGCCTGCACAATGGCTCCGGACCCATCCAAGGTAGAGACATCCGCAGGTCCCACAGTTGAAGCATCTCGTGGCATACCGGACTCCGAATGGGTCTCAGTAGAGGCCTGCGAATCTGAAGTAGTGGGTATCAGGGGCTGTGAAAGCACCTCACTGAGTACCGGCGAACTGGCGACTGGCTTAGGAGAAGCGTCGTTGGCAGCTTTGGACCTAGGCGGCCTGTCTCTGTCTTTATCCTTGCGTTTTTTCAGAATGTCGGTAGTCGGATGGCTTACTAAAGACATATCAGGATAATTGAACTGAGCACCAAAATATTTAGAGGCGAAAATATACCGACGACGGATAGTTCGTGGTTTAAATAAGGCACAAAACCGACAGAGAAGTAAGTCGTGGTCAGGGCCTAGGCAAGGAATACAGTACGAATGAAAATCTTTGAGAGGTATGTGCTTTCCACAAGCAATGCAATTATTTACTTTTACTGACATCGGTTTAGAGCAAGAAAAAGTTTCCCCAACGGGGTACTTAGCTTTTAGTTGAAGACTTCGGTTTTGAAACTCGAAAACGAAAATTTCAGGAGTCAGCCAACTGGCACTTGGGAACTGCTTCTGCTTTGGGCACTGCACGGCAAGAAAGACTGGTGTAATGGCGTCGGCTGCATGCTTTATACCCCATGACTACCTGACATCATGGAAGATGAGATAGCAACCAACACAGGACCCAAGACTTTGATAATCAGGCTGACTGAGAGCTACTGCAAGCAGATAACCCAAACGTGATGACTGCAACAGTGAATACACTTGAACATCTACATTTATGATACGTATACACAACTGTACTTTCTTCCATGTCTGCAGAAGATTGAGCAGATGTGCTTTAGAGATCTCCAGAATGCTAATACTCATAAAAAGATAGAGAAGGAATCCAGGAAATGTCTATGCTTCCATTTGGGAACCAGTCATTTTCAGTTCAGAGTCCTGCCATTTGGTCTCACCACTGCCCCCAGGGTGTTCACCAAAGGCATAGTGGTAGTAGCAGTTCATGTATGATTACAGGGATTTAGAATTTCCCCATATTTAGATCACTGGCTCCTGGCTACGTTGCCCAAGAAATCCCTCCGTCAGGCAAAGGCATCCCTGGGAGTCACTGTAAATCTAGCAAAAGCCAACCTGATACCCTGTCAGTGCATATTTTTCCACAAGACAGACTCATATTATTGAAGTATGTGGTTCGGGCTCTTCTGCACTCTGCCCATTTTCTAGTAAGGCTAATCTTGAGAGCATTAGGATTAATGGCAGTATTGATCCTCATGGCACAGTTTGAATATTACCACATGAGAATTCCACAGTGGTTACTGCAGTCTTCAGTCATGTTGAACACATCTACAATGGTGGCTTCACTCTCCAGTGACAACTGCAGGCAGACTCTTTAAAGTTCCTTTTCCCATAAGCCTTTGTAACCATGGTCATATCATCCCATGGGGGGAGGGGGGCATTGCAACGGGAGAACGGTGCAAAGTTCATGGTCCGACCCTGAAGCTTGTCTTCGCATCAGTGTCCTAGAGATGTGTTGCAGGAATTAGAGGATTGTCTTCTTCTAGGGGCAACATACATTTAAGCAGACAGTAGACTGGTACATAAACAAGTATGGGGGAACAAGATCCTACCCAGTCTCCCGTGAAGCCATGAGGGTGTGGCAATGAGTGATAGCCTCTCACTGTTTTCTGACAGCAAGACACACCCCTGGGAGGCTCAGTGACCTTGCAGACAGCTGGAGCATAAATCTCCTTCTTCCCTATGAGTGGTCACTAAATCCAGCTGTAGTGAAGGAGATTTTTGACTGTTGGGATGACCCATGCTGCAATGTGTGTGCATCCCATTGAACACCAAATACAGCAATTATTTTACCTTTCTCTTGCATCAGGGATTGAACCTCAGGGATGATCTGTCCAGACCTTGGCCTCCAAGGCTTCTGTACACATATTTCCCCATTCCCCTCATGACCAAGTTCGTACAGAAAGTAATTTGGTAAAATAATAAAATGATCAGTTAGCACTTGAAAAAGATGTTTAATAAAAATTCACATTAAAATACACACATGGTTAAGCACTTTTGTCAATAAGACATCATCAGAACCATGAAGTTATGGAAAAGAGTACTGGAAGCTAGATTAAGAAGGGAGGTGATGATTAGTGATCAGCAGTATGGTTTCATGCCAGGAAAGAGCACTACAGATGCAATGTTTGCTCTAAGACTGTTGATGGAGAAGTACAGAGAAGGTCAGAAGGAGTTGCATTGTGTCTTTGTGAATTTAGAGAAAGCATATGACAGGGTGCCTAGAGAGGAGTTGTGGTACTGTATGAGGAAGTCAGGAGTGTCAGAGAAGTATGTAAGAGTGGTACAGGACATGTACAAGGGTAGTGTGACAGCGGTGAGGTTTGTGGTGGGAGTGACAGATGCATTTAAGGTGGAGGTGGGATTACATCAAGGATCAGCTCTGAGCCCTTTCTTATTTGCAATGGTGATGGACAGGTTGACAGACGAGATCAGACAGGAGTCCCCATGGACTATGATGTTTGCAAATGACATTGTGATCTGTAGTGAGAGTAGGGAACAGGTGGAGGAGACCCTGGAAAGATGGAGATATGCTCTAGAGAGAAGATGAATGAAGGTCAGCAGGACTAAGACAGAATATATGTGTGTGAATGAGAGGGAGGATAGAGGAATGGTGAGGATGCAGGGAGTAGAGGTGGCAATGGTGGATGAGTTTAAATACTTGGGATCAACAGTTCAGAGTAATGGTGAGTGTAGAAGAGAGATGAAGAAGAGAGTACAGGCAGGATGGAGTGGGTGGAGAAGAGTGTCAGGATTGATTTGTGACAGACGAGTACCATTAAGAGTGAAAGGGAAGGTCTACAAGAGGGTAGTAAGACCAGCTATGTTATATGGGTTGGAGACAGTGGCACTGACAAAAAGGCAGGAATCAGAGCTTAACGTGGCAGAGTTGAAGATGTTAAGATTTGCACTTGGTGTGACGAGGATGGACAGGATTAGGAATAAGTATATTAGAGGGTCAGCCCAGGTTGGAAGGTTTGGAGACAAAGCCAGAGAGGCAAGATTACGTTGGTTTGTACATGTGCTGAGGAGGGATGCAGAGTATATTGGGAAAAATATGCTAAGGATGAAGCTGCCAGGTAATATGAAAAGAGGAAGGCCTAAGATGAGGTTTATGGATGTGGTGAGAGAGGACATGCAGCTGGTTGGTCTGACAGAGCAAGATGCAGAGGACAGGAAGAAATGGAAACAGTTGATCTGTTGTGGCGACCCCTAACTGGAGCAGTCGAAAGAAGAAGAAGAAGAACCATGATCAAAACTGAGTAAGTGGCCTATAAAAATATATGGATTAACGGGTCCACTTCTTAATTTCGAAATCTCAAAATCCCAAACATCAGAATCCCGACGTCCGGATGTTCGAAAATTTGAAATCTCAAGATCACCCAACAGTGCGGAACAGTAACTTTACCATGTTCTTCACTGTACTGTGATCTCGGAGTTGGTATATTTAAGTAGTAGGGTGGTTGGGGTGTACAGGGGGGCTTGCCCCCCTGCAGCAATGTGATGTCTAACTTTTTTTGTTTTTAATTTTGTGTTTTCTTTTGTATTTCAAGATTTCAAAATCTTGAACATCTGAATATCAGGATTCTGATGTTCAAGAGTTTGACTTTTCGAAATTACATAGTGGACCCAGATTAACACCCCCCCCCCCATAATAGGACCAGTCAGTTTGGATACATAAACACCAATCAGATGGAAAATGCTTGGTGAAGGTGTGCGCAGAACTCCAGGTAGCAGCTTCTAGGATGCCCTTGGTATGGACACCTCTGAGGTGAGCCCTGGATGAATGTGGTCTTATCCCCTGTGGAGTAGGGTTTCCATGGTGCTTATAGCAGAAATGAATGCAGTGGCCTATCCACTTAGAAATGGTTTGCTTTGAAATGGCCTTCCTCTCTGCCCCTGCATCAAATGCAACCAGCAGCTGTTCAGATTTCCTGAGAGGTTTAGTCCTGTCCATGTAAAATCTAAGTTGCCTGTGCACGTCCAAGGAGTGCAGTATTCATTCCCCTTTGTTCTGTGGATTAAAAAACAAGGTTGCCAAATGAATGAACTGATTAAGGGCCACACTGGATACCACCTAGGGCATGAAGGAGGGATTGGTCCTGAGGGACACCCTGTCCACATGAAAGATGATGAAAGGCTCTACTGCCATGAGAGCCTGTAATTCAGACACCCTTCTTGCTAAAATGATGGTAAGAAGGAAGGCTGTTTTCCAAGAATGGTATTTTGACTCTGCATTTGCAGCTGGCTCAAAGGGAGGTAGAGCGAGCTTTTCCAATACAAAGTTAAGGTCCCACACTGGAGTAGGGCCTCTCCTGGGGGGGTCTTAAGTTTTTGGCCCCTCTGAGGAACTGCTTCAGCAGTGGATGAGAGAAGAGGGGTGGTTCTGTACTGTAATGAGCTGAAATGGCTGAGGCATGAATTTTGATGGAGGAAAAGGAAAGGTCCCTGTGAAGCATCTCAGTTAAGTATTGAAGTATCTGAGGTAAATTGGGCGCAGCTGTGTCCATCCCCTGAGTTTGACTCCAGGAACAGAATCTTTTCCATTTTTCAGCATAGGATTTTCTAGTACTAGGCATCCTTGCCTCCAGAATGACATCCATCACCTGCTTACTGAGGGATGATAACGGAGAGATCAGGTAATTAGCCAGGCTGCCAGGTTCAGGGTTTGAAGCTGTGGGTGAAGAATCTGCCCCGCCTGCTGGGACAGCAGGGCAGGGGTCTGAGGTAGGTGCCAAGGTGCTAGCAGTGACACTACGTAAGAGGGGGTACCAGTGTTGGCGTGGCCAGTCTGGTGCAATCAGTATTGTCCTTGGTTTGTCCTATTTGATCTTTAGTAGTACCTTGGAGAGGAGAGGCAGAGATGGACAGGCATAAACTGATAGGTTTTTCCAGGTGAAGGACAGGGCATCCACTTTCCAAGCCTGTTTGTGGGAAGTCCTTGTGCAGAATTTGTTCAATTGTTAGTTCTGGGGGGAGGCAAACAGGTCTATCTCTGGGCTCCCCCATTTGTTTCTCAACATGTTGAATATTTTTGGTTCCAGTTTCCACTCGTGTGAGTCCATGAGATTTCTGCTTAGGTCGTCTGCCAGTGTGTTTAGTTTTCCTGACAGGAATTGAGCTTGTAGATGCACTTGGTAGCTCAGGGCTGTGTTCCACAATGCCATGGCTAGTCTGCAGAGGGGGTAATAATGTGTACCCCCTGCTTGTTTATGTACTACATAACAGTGGTGTTGTCCATCTTTACCAATAATTGTCCTGGAAGAATGTGCTCCTTGAAGGCTGTCAGAGCATTCTGTACAGCTAACATTTCTTTTTGATAGATATGCCGGTGCATTTGACTTGGGTACCATTTGCCCTGAATGCACTTCCCTGCCAAGTGAGCCTCCCATGCATAGTCTGATGCATCTGTTGTTAGGGTTTGGGCGGCAGGGGGTAGAATGAATGGCAGTCCCTTGTTGGGATAGCAGGCCTCTGCCCACCAGAGGAACTCTATCTGTGGACAAGGTATGATAGGAATCATTGATTCTAGATTCTGAGAATGTTGGCACCATAAGTTTTTTGATACCATTGTAGTTTCCTCATATGCAGTCTTGCATATGGAATTAACAGAATGCAGGAGGCCATGAACCCCCAAGGCTTGCAGTATTTTTCTTGCAGATAGCTGGGTCTTTGTAGCCAGTAGTTTAAAGTAGGCTGTCAAATTACCTTGTTTCTCCGGCGTGAGATAGGCCATCTGGGAAGTTGTATTCAAGCTTGCTCCCAGGAATACAATTTGTTGGCAGGGTACAAGATGTGATTTCTTTTCGTTTATGGCGTACCCCAGAGAAGTTAGCAATTTCTTTACAAATGCCAGATGCTTTAATAGTATGTCCTGGTTTTCTGCCTGAATTAGACAATTATCCAGGTATGGGTATATTTGAATATTTCTTTGCCTGCAAAATGCAATGACTGGAGCTAGGCACTTTGTGAATATTCTGGGCGCAGTAGACAAGCCAAAGGGCAGTGCAGAGAACTGATAGTACATGTAGCATGCTTTGAAGCATAGGTATCTTCTGCAAGATTCCCTTATTGGGATGTGCAGGTAGGCTTCCTTTAAATCCAGTGTTGCCAACCAGGAATCTTTGCCTAGCACAGGAAGCAGCTGATGAAGAGTTAGCATCTTGAATTTTGGGATTACCAAAAATGTATTTAGGATAGACAGGTCCAGGATAGGACACCAGGAATTGGCTTTTCTGGGTACCAGAAAAAGTCTTGAGTAGAAACCTTGTCCCCATTATTCTTCTGGTAAAGGCTGAATAGCCCTGATGCTTAAAAGAGACAGAACTTGCTTTTGAGCCTCTGCCCACTGATTTGGGGGTAGATTTGACCAACCGTTTGGGGTTGGTAAGGAGTGGAAGTGGAATCTGTATCCTTGGAAACTATATTCAAAACCCATTTGTCCTGGGTAATGTGTTCCCAATTTCTGGCCTGCAGGGCAATCTTTCCCCCTAAAGGAACAGTCAGCTGTGCAGGTTTTGGAAGGTTTAACGTTAAGTCACTGAGACAGTTTACCATGGAGGGAGTCTTACTACTCCCTGCTTTGGAAGGGGGAGCCCCCCACTGCTTAGTCCTGTGAGTACCTTGGGAATGAAGCCTGGGTGTTCTGCCGGTTCTGGGTTTGGACTGAGAAGGCCTGGAAGAGGCAGAAAAGGACCAATTCTTAGAGGGCTAATACCTACTAAATCTGGGAGGCTGTACCTGCAGGAAATCTTTAACAGTTTGCATAGATTTAGCTTTATTCTCAATCTTTTTAAGTACTACTTCTGCCTTGTTGCCAAACAGGTGGTCTTGGTTTAAGGGAGCATCCAGCAATTTAGCTTTAACATGATCTGGCAAAGATTGCTCCTTAAGCCAAGCATGCCTTCTAAGTACAGACCCAGTGACAACAGCCCTGCAAGATGCCTCTAATGAATCAAAACCACATTGCAAAGTATGTTTTCCAACTTGTTCAGCAGAATGAGTTAAATCCTGGAAATCTTTATTTTCAGCACAGTCAGGAATCAACATCATTTTCTGTTTAAGCAATCCAATAATATGCTGCTGCCACTTTAACATATGAAACTGGCAGTTTAAGGCCCTAATGGCCAAGGTCGCAGAAGTGTATACCTTCTTACCCCATCTATCCAGCGCCCTGGAATCTCTATTAGAGAGGGTAGGATTTTTGGCAGTAGTAGCCTTAATGCCCTTGGGTCCCTGTGAAATGGTCTCAGGATCGGCAGTAGGATTTTTAAAGAGGAACTTGTGATTCAGGAACCCTGTAATACCCATCAGGTTTTCTGGGAGCAGGAGGTAAAGAGTCAGGGGCCAGGCTAGATTCTGAGAAGGCATCATCAACTATGCCCAGTACAGAAGGGATAGCTAAAGGCCTGTGTTGGGGCAGGAGTAAGAAATCCCTAAGTCTCTTTTTGGACTCAGAGTAATCCTGGCTTTCCCAGCAAAAATGCTCCCTAAGAGTATGCAAGGTTTCACCAAAAGAGAAATCCTCTGGAGGGGAAGCAGAGGGAATGGAGTCCTCTGCATCAGAATCCTCACATGTAGATAAGAGTAAAGTCTGGTCATCAGAGGAAACAGAAATTTCAGAGTCCTGATCAGAAGGAAAATCAATCCTAAGTCTCTTAGAGGGGGAATGGTGGCTTCCCCTGATTCGTGTAATAAGGTCTTCAGCCATTCTTATTATTTGTTTTTTAGGCATAGGAGCCTGACCATGCAGTCTGGGCATCGGTTTTCTAGGCGTGGATCGAGTTTTAGGCCTTGAAGAAGAAGTTGGCGTTGGTTTAATATGCAAGTCAGTAGGCCTGAATACACCCTCAGAAGCCGGTGCCTGCACAGCGGCTCCGGACGCATCCAAGGTAGAGACATCCACAGGTTCCATAGTCAAAGAAGCATCTCGCGGCATACTGGACTCTGAATGGGTCTCAGCAGAGGCCTGAGAATATGAAGTAGTGGGTATCAGGGGTTGCGAAAGCACTTCACTGAGTACCGGCGAACTGGCGACTAGCTTAGGCGAAGTATCGTCGGCGGCTTTGGACCTGTGCGGTCTGTCTCTGTCTTTATCTTTGCATTTTTTCAGAATGTCGGTAGTTGGATGGCTTACCGAAGCCATTTCTGGATAATTGAACCGAGTGGTTGTGCTGCGGTAGCGTTGTCACCTCACAGTAAGACGTTGTCCTGTTCGATTCTCAGCTAGAGAGCCTTCTGTGTGGAGACATGCGTGAGGGTGTACCTTCGTTGAAGGTTGTGCGTCAGGGCCGGCAACTCGGCACGTAAAAAATCTACTGCCAATCATTAGCGGACTGGAGTTCTGCTGTGGCGAATCCTAACCAGGAAAAGTCGAAAGACACAATAACAACAACAACAATCAAAATATTTAGAAGCGTAAATAAACCGACGACGAATAGTTCTAGGTTTGAATAAGGCACAAAACCGACAGCGAGGTATGCCGTGGTCTGAGCCCAAGCAAGGAATGCAGTACGAATGAAAATCATTATGAGGTATTTGCTTTCCGCAAGAAATACAATTGTTAACTTTTACTGACATCGGTTTAGAGCAAGAAAAAGGTTCCCCAATGGGGTACTTAGCTTAGTTGAAGACTTCGGATCTGAAACTCAAAAATGAAAATTTCGGGAGTCGGCCGACCGGCACTTGCAAACTGCTTCTGCTTCGGGCACCGCACGGCAAGAAAGACTGATGTAATAGCGTCGGCTGCATGCTTTATACCCCTGACTACCTGAAGTCATGGAAGATGAGACAGCAACCGACGCAGGACCCAAGACTTTGATAATCAGGCCAACTGAGGACTACTGCAACAGATAACCCAAATGTGATGACTGCAACAGTGAAACACGAAGAACATCAGACTGCACAATGACCATTCAAAAGGCTTTTCAATCTAACTGTTTAGGAGACTTAGATCCAGAATGGCTTAGAGTTCCAATGTTTTCTTTGAAAATGAAAATAAGCATTATCAGCATCTTGACCTGTGTTGGTCTAGTGAGACCTCCTGCATGGCTCTTTTTTATAACAGGGACAGAGAATCTCTGACATGGTAGCCTTTGCCTAATTGGTTGGGACATCTGGTGACAAGGTTTGGGGGACGGGTGTTCTGAAAATGGAACTCGATAACCTCTGTATATTATCCTTCCTACTCATCTGTCTCATGTGATGGTGAACCATGAGTGGGGGTAGAGGAATAAGTGATGCTCAACTGTCTCTAGAGGGGAAACGTTGGGCACCCCTTCAGGGATTCTGAGGCTGCCTGTCAGAGAAGGGGCCCCGAAATCTCTAGTTCTGTAGACCACTTCAGCCTCTTGGCCTGTCTCCATAGAAGTGGCCTCCTCTGCCATGGCCACCTTGTCAGAAGAGGAGTCATACTGATGGTGAGACTTACGAACCTTAAGTGAATGAAAGTACAGTTGTGTACCTACCATAAATGTAGATGTTCGAGTGTATTCACTGTTGCAGTCATTACTCTTGGTTTATCCTGCTGGCAGGCTACCCTCAGTCGGCCAGAATTCCAAAGTCTAGGTCCGGCGTTGGTTGCTGTCACCTCTTCCCTGACGTCAGTACGCCAGGGGTATAAAAGATGCAGCTGACGCCATTTTCTTCAGTTTTTCTTGCCCCAGATGTCAGGTGCCCCCAAATTGGTAGGCTGGAAAAATATGCCAATAAATATGCATGCACAAAAATAACATTTCCTTCATCTACAAGCAAATACACCACATAGGTTGTATAGGATAGAGAAGTACAGATAAGTCCCAGCAAAGAAAAGGGGATGGTGGGTGGGTAACCTGGACTGCAACAGTGAATACACTCGAACATCTACATTTATGGTAGGTACACAACTGTACTATGTTCATCGTGTTTCAATGTTGCAGTCATTACTCTTGGGTTGAATCCCAAAGCTGAGGATGGGTGGCTGGGCTAAATAGGATTAGGAGAGGCTATGAGGCCATGCAGAACTGCAGTGGCAAAGCCTGCTCTGGATTTAGAGTAAAGAGGTAAGTGGTAGTGCTTTGTGAAAGTGTGCACTGAACTCCAAGTTGCAGCCTCTAAGATTTCTTTGGTTGGTACTCCTCTGAGGAAGGCTGCTGAAGTGGCTGCTGCTCTGGTAGAATGAGGCCTAATGCCCTTAGGCACTGATTTGCCATGCTGAAAATAGCAGAAACGGATGCAATGGCCTATCCATTTAGAAATAGTCTGTTTTGAGATAGCCTTTCCTTGTGATCCTGCAGCATATGACACTAAAAGTTGCTCAGACTTTCTGAAAGCTTTAGTTCTGTCCAAGTAGAAGCGTAACTGCCTGTGTATGTTCAAAGAATGCAGAATTTTTTCACCCTTGTTCTGTGGATTTGGATAAAAGGTAGGCAAGTGAATGGTTTGGTTGAGGGCCACACTGGACACCACCTTAGGCATAAATGTTGGGTTTGTCCTCAGAGAAACCATATCTGGATGAAAAATGACAAAAGGTTCCACAGCCACGAGTGCTTGTAACTCCGAGACTCGTCTTGCAGAGGTTATTGCTAGGAGCAGAGATGTTTTCCGGGAGAAGAATTTTATATCCGCTGTTGAGGCTGGCTCAAAAGGAGGCAGTGTGAGTTTTTCCAAAACATAATTGAGGTCCCATGTCGGAAATGGTGCTCTCCTTGGAGGCCTAATGTTTTTGGCCCCTCTCAGGTACTGCCTTACTAAGGGATGAGAAAAGATAGGTGGTTGCGTATTGTAATGGGCTGAAATGGCAGAGGCATGAATCTTAATTGATGAGAAAGAAAGGCCTTTGTTCAGCATCTCAGTTAGGTATTGTAAAATCTGAGGGATATTTGGTACACACGTGTCAATGCCTTGTTCCTGGTTCCAAGCACAGAATCTCTTCCATTTTTCTGCATAAGATTTTCTGGTACTGGGCCTCCTGGCCTCCAAGATAACATCCATAATAGCTTTTGAAAGAGGAGTGTTCTGAATGGCTACATTATCTGCCATGCTGCCAGATTTAAGGTCCTGAGTTGGCTGTGCAGAATTCGATTGTTTTGTTGGGCCAGCAAGTGAGAAGTTTGAGGCAATATCCATGCTGGACCTTGAGACAAGCTCTTTAGGATTGGGTACCAGTACTGGCGTGGCCAGTCTGGTGCAATCAGTATCATTTTTGGCTTCACTTGTCTGACCTTTAGGAGTACCCTGGGAAGGAGAGACAGTGGAGGAAAGGCATATACTGTTAGATTTTTCCAGCTGAAGGATAGGGTGTCCACTCTCCATGCTTGCTTGTGATAAATCCTTGTGCAAAATCTCTGCAATTGGCAGTTGTGAGGGGAGGCAAATAGATCTATGTCTGGGCATCCCCATTTCCTTGTTATCATGCTGAAGACTTGTGGATCCAGTTTCCATTCGTGGGGATCCATGAGGTTTCTGCTTAGTTAAATCTGCCAGAGTATTTGTTTTTCCTGGCAGGAATTGTGCTTGCAGGTGAACTTGATAAGTCAATGCTGTGTCCCATAAGGTCATTGCTTGTCTGTAGAGGGGGTAGGAATGTGTACATCCTTGCTTGTTTATGTACTACATGACCGTAGTATTGTCTGTCTTTATCAGTAGCTGTCCTGGATGAAATAGATCCTTGAAAGCTGTCAGGGCATTTTGAACAGCTAGCATCTCTTTTTGATTGATGTGAAGATGCATCTGGTTTGCAGGCCATGTGCCCTGAATACATTTTCCTGCCATATGGGCCCCCCAGGCATAATCTGATGCATCCGTTGTCAGTGTCTGTCTGGCTGTGGGTAAACTAAATGGCAGACCCTTGTTGTGGTGACAGGCCTCTGCCCACCATCGAAACTCCTGTTGCAGGCAGGGAATGAGTGTAATTACTGTCTCCAGGCTGTGGCAATGCTGAGTCCGAACATTTTTTAGATACCATTGTAGTTTCCTCATATGCAGTCTGGCATATGGAATTAGTAGAATGCAGGATGCCATGAAAACCAAGACCTGCAGGATTTCCCTGCAGATAAGTCGGTCTTTGTTGCCAATTTCTTGAAGTAAGAAGTCAGTTGTTTTTGTTTGTCTGGCATGAGATAAGCCATCTGGGCAGTTGTATTTAAGCTTGCACGCAGGAATATTATCTCCTGAGAGGGCACTAGTTTTGATTTATTTTCGTTTACTGTGTACCCTAGGCCAATTAGTAATCTTTTTACAAACACCAGATGCTTTAGAAGAGTGTCTTTGTTCTCTGCTTGAATTAGGCAGTCGTCCAAGTAGGGATATATTTGAATTCCTTTTTGTCTGCAAAACGCAATTACCGGTGCCAGGCATTTTGTGAAGACCCTAGGCGCAGTAGATATGCCAAAGGGCAGTGCAGAGAATTGATAATGCATTGAGCCAGCTATGAATCTGAGGTATCTTCTGCAAGACTGCCTGATTGGGACTTGCAGGTATGCCTCTTTTAGGTCCAAAGTTACGAGCCAAGCCTTCTTGCCCAGCATGGGCAGTAGTTGCTGTTGAGTCAACATCTTGAATTTTGGAACTTCCAGAAACGTATTTAGTATAGACAGGTCCAGTATTGGTCTCCAGGTTTTGTCCTTTCTGGGCACTAGGAAAAGTCTGGAGTAAAATCCTTGCCCCTGCTTTTGTTGTGGAACTTGTTGAATGGCCCTCATGTCCATAAGGGCTGTAATTTGTTTTTGTGCCTCTGCCCATTGATTGGGTGGCAGGTCTGGCATACCTTTTGACCTTGGCAGGGTGTGAAAATTGAACCTGTAGCCTTGGGACACTATGTTCAGGACCCATTTGTCTTGGGTAACCATTTGCCAATTTGATGAAAAAAGTGCTAGTTTTCCCCCTAAGGGGGTTGCCAAAAGAAAAGTGCTTGGATTTGGCAGAGGAAAGTCATTGGGACTGTTTCCTGTAAGGTTGTGATTTTTCTTCTCCGCTTTTGAAGGTCGAAGCACCCCAATGTTTAGGCCTGTATGAGCCTTGGCCCTGAGATCTGCCTCTGGGACACCTGTATCTGCCTCTTTGTGGTCTGTCTGACACTGGGAAGGACCAATTTTTAGAAGGCCAGTTCCTGCTAAATCTGGGTGGCTGTACCTGTAAGAAATCCTTGACTATCTGCATGGATTTTGCTTTATCCTCCATTTTTTCAACACCTCTTTTGCTTTAGTACCAAACAAAGTATCATGCTGTAATGGAGCATCTAATAATTTTGCTTTAACATGATCAGGCAGATTCTGTTCCTTTAACCAAGCATGCCTTCTAATAACAGAACCTGTAACAGCGGCCCTGCAAGAGGCCTCCAGTGAATCATAACCACATTGCAAAGTATGCTTTCCCACTTGTTCAGCTGCATGCAATAAATCCTGCATTTCCTTGTTCTCTGAACATTCAGTATTTGTCAACAATTTCTTCTTAAGTAGTGACATTAAATATTGCAGATATTTAAGCATATGAAACTGACAACTTAAAGCCCTTACAGCCAAGACAGCAGAAGTGTAAACTTTTTTCCCCCATCTGTCTAGAGCCCTAGAATCCCTATCAGAGGGGACAGGGTTTTTTGCAGTGGAAGCTTTGACCCCTTTGGGACCCTGAGATATAGTTTCTGGGTCAGCAGCAGGGTTTTTATATAGGAATTTATGAGAATCCAGGACCCTGTAGTATCTGTCTGGCTTAACAGGTGCAGGGGGTAAAGAGTCAGGGGACAGGCCAGGCTCTGAAAATACATCATGTACAATGTTTAGAACAGGTGGAATAGCAAGGGGTCTGTGCTGAGGAAGTAGCAAAATGTCTCTGAGCCTTTTCTTAGATTCAGAATAATCTTGGCTCTCCCAGTGGAAATGCTCCCTCATGGTATGCAGGGTTTCCCCAAAAGAATAATCCTCAGGAGGAGAGGCTGAAGGAATGGATTCTTCAGCATCAGAATCCTCATAGGGAAGCATGGAATAATCCTGTTCAGAAGAGGAATCAGAGGAAATAGAAACCTGATCAGAAGACTCATACTCTGTCTCTTGCCTAGGCCTCTTATCAGGAGGGGGATGGGAACCCCTGATCAAAATAATTAGGTCTTCGCCATTTTGAGTATCTGTTTTTTAGGCATGGAAGTCTGAGTAGGAGAATGCTGTACTTGTTTCTTTGTCTTTAGAGCTGCTTTAGTCTTTGTCTTTGAAGCTGAAGATGGCTTAACATATAGTTGTGTAGGTCTGAAGACACCCTCAGAAGCCGATGCTTGCTGAGCGGCTCCGGACCCAACTGAGGGAATGATTTCCGATTGTCCAATACCTTGAGTATCCAGGGGCCCAGTCAGCTCCACATGGGAGTTGGAAGCAGCCTGTGGCTCTGAGGTAGCAGGCGCCAGGGGCTGCGAAAGTGGCTCACTGAGAACCGGCGGACTGGCGACTGGCCTAGCGGAGGTCTCGTCATCGGTTATGGACCTCGGATGCCTATCCTTTTCCTTGTCCTTGCGTTTTTTGTAAACTCTGGTCGTCGGCTGTTCCGACGGCATTATATAATTAAATCTTCGGCCAAAGTAATAAAATGCAAAATCGAACCGACGCTTAATAGTGCATTGGTTAAATCTAGCACAAAACAGACAGCTAGCAATGTTGTGATCAGGGCCTAGGCAAGGAATACAGTAAGAGTGAAAATCCTTATGAGGTATTTGCTTCCCACAAGAAATACAATTGTTAACTTTTTCTGACATCGGTCTGGAGCAAGAAAAAAGTTTCCCCAACGGGGTACTTAGCTTTAATGAAGACTTCGGTTCTGAAATTCGGATTTGAAAATCTCAGGAGTCGGCCGACCGGCACTTGCGAACTTCTTTTGCTTCGGGCACCACGCGGCAAGAAAGACTGAAGAAAATGGCGTCAGCTGCATCTTTTATACCCCTGGCGCACTGATGTCAGGGAAGAGGCGACAGCAACCGACGCCGGACCTAGACTTTGGAATTCTGGCCGACTGAGGGTAGCCTGCCAGCAGGATAAGCCAAGAGTAATGACTGCAACAGTGAAACACGATGAACATCATGCTTTTGGCTCCTACTAAAGGTGCACTGAGGAGTCCTGAACTTCAGTACTACTGCAGAGAGTGTCTTGATGTCTTGCTCACACTTCTGCATGCATTCTTTTAACAGTCTTACCAAACAAGGTGGGTCCTTAAAAGGAAGAGTTTGTAAAAGACGTCTTAAAGTTGTCCATAAAGTCACATAGGTGCAGTCAAGTGTGGTGCCTTCTTACTGCTCCATCTGTTGCATTACGTAGCAGGAGGATGGACAGATTGGTGATAGTAGACATTGTGGAAAGAGTAGCCTGAAGTTGCTTCTGTGATTCCAGTGCAAGGGGTTCTTCAGAGCAGATAGAGCCTGATCTGCTAGATCCCTCTGGAACCTAGTCATACGAGCAACATAGTTCATGTCCCTAATAACAAAGATACTGGATGCATGTGCACACTTCCAAAGGTCTACCCATTGCCCGAGACCCCTTGTTGAGTGGATGAATAGATGAAGAGTCTTCTGTCCACTCCTTTTTGGTGGCTACTGGAATCATGATGGAGTCCAGTGGAGGGGTTTTGACCAAAAAAGGTTTTATCTTTAAGGGGTCCAAGTATCTTGTCAGGTTTCATGGGGACTGACTCACATATGTCAGGTTCCCACCATGCTTTACTAACTGATAACTTTATCATCATTACCGTGGGTGGTTAACTTTACCATTTTGTCAGCTGATGGGACCATCCAGGAAATAGAAGGGGGGGAGTTGTCCCATGTGCCCCAAACAGTACTTCATCTTGAGAGGAAGGTTCAGGTGGTCAGTATCCCTTCTGCCTCATGAACTCTAGGATCTCTACAAAGGACACATACTTGGGACGAGGAGGGGATTGTGGGGAACTCTGTCATCTGAAACCAAATTTGATGTGACAGACTCATCCAGTGAACCAATGTGTGTCCTCTTGTCTGTCCTCTTTAAAGATGGCTCAGGTGATGATGCTCCTGAGTCCTCTGAGGGTTGTCTCTGCAGTAATGCAAATGGTTTGAGGCCAATGGAATGGAACTGCCCCGATGATGTCTGTTGAGAAGTCAAATCCAAAGAGCGAGGGTCATAGGATAGAAGTATGATTAGGGTATGCTTTGGATCCACCTTATGAGGTGAGACGATTCTCCCCAAAACTCAGAATGCCATTCTATCTTCTGCAGGATCCAAACAAATTGTACCTGTGATCAGATCCCACTCCTTGAGTGAGGAGAGAGCAAACGACCTGGGTGGATTCCTCAGATCTGACTAAGCTGATGGCAGAGAGGAGGGGATTGGAGCCAAGGTGTCAAAGGAAGAGTTCTCTGACAATACCAAAGAAGCCATCCATCCCACTCTGAGGCTCTGTTAATGGATCTGAGTGAAGCCGTGACTGCAGAATGAAATCCAAACCTCCAAAATCCATAGAAACCGGGCTCAATAAATATGAAGCTACAGGATTCAGGCAGCCATACAGATCTGAAAAGACTGGAGCCGAAGGGCAAACTTGTGAGGATGTCTGGATCGGAGTGAAGTACACAGATCCAATTAGCTGTGGAACTGATGGTGTCACAATGACCCCATCTCAGTTTGGGGTTGGAGAAACTTTTTGAATAGATGACCCAAATCCATTTCAGAGGCACTGTGATAAGATCTAAATGACTTTGTCAACAGGTCTGATGCAGGTCTGGAAAAAAGGCTTTTCCTCTCTCTTGGAAGGGTCATGAATCATAATTAGTGCCAGTGGTTCTGGATCTGGAGGCGAGGTATAAGTCACAGTTCAGGCTAGATTCTCTTCAAGTCTAGAAGTCTTCATCATCAAAACTGGACCCCAAGATTGGGCTGGACATTTGTTCGGGTAAAAATCCTTAGGTTTTGGAGCTTTCTTGGACAACTTCATTACTTTACCTTGCTCCAGATCCACAGGAGGAAGACCTCTAGAAGAGTTAAACATGTGCCACCCCAAACAGACCACTCATAACTTGTGGCGGACCTGGGGGGAATTTTATGTCTACATTTAGAGCATTTTTAAATGTGCTTTTTGATTCATGTTGAGTTGCAAAACACTCTGTGAAACAGACACAACACTACACTTTGATTAAATGACAGAAATACCACTATCAAATTTTAAACAGCCTACACACAGAGACTACTAAATCCTAAATACTAAACTATTAAGTCCTATAACAGCTGAAGGCATAATAATTTGCACTAAATTACTATACTAAAAGTCGGATCGGCTCCAACCTGGGGTTTAAGGACCCACATGTTGGATCAGACAAATTGAATAAATAAAGTCATAAACATCTACAGTCCATGTCAGCCCTGATCAGAACACAAACATCCATTTTGTTCTGATTTATAAGTTGCCTGATATAGAACAGGCAACAAAGGAAATGGCAGTGCAAAAATATTTTTCAGGACAGCATGCATCAATAAGAGTACTACAGAGGCTAAATGCTCAGAAAGAAATCAGACAGCACTAATGAAATAACTTCACACCTCAAATGGGAGGTTTGAAATGAGACACAAGGCATACTACAAAAAGGCTTACTGTGCAGACTGAAAATGACCCAAAGTCATCAAAGGCCAGGATGGAGTTGTGGCATTCAAGAGAAATTGTGATATTTGTGTAAAAAAAAAAATCATTCCAGCCTTTGAAAATTCAATATAGAAGAGACAGACCAGCATGTCAACAAAAATGACAGTGATGAAGTAACATCCTTACTGGAAATTATATCAAATAACTTGAGAAAAGATGATGATCTGGAAAATTCCAAAATCAATGAGAAGAAATGTGGTACCAACAGAATGAAACAACCACAGGTGCTGCAATGAGTAATGGTCTCAGCCTCAAAGATCTGTGGACAGAAACAAATAGAACATCATGCAAGTAAACGTCATCCATCTCACCTTTTCCATGAAGCAAACAAATTCTATTTTGCACAC